>NC_083099.1:77898733-78209150 GCF_949774975.1 Lagenorhynchus albirostris | reverse complement strand
TTGCAACAAGGTGAAATTTGTTAAGTGCCCTAAGAAGGAAAGCAGAGTGCCAAGGAAATGCAGAGATGGAAGAGAGAGGCCAGGGTCAAGAAAGACTTCTGAAGGAGAGGAAAAGGAGGTAATAATATATGGTGACTGGTATATGGTAAATGTTCAGTAAATCTGGCTATATTACTATTATTTTTGTTATTATGACATAATGGATAAAAAAATCATAAGCAAAGATAGAGGGAAAAATTTGGTGCATTACAGAGAACAATTCAGTATGACTCAAGTAAAAGTAGAAAGAAGGTTATATGAAGGGGAGGCAATACTTTGAAAAGTAATTGGGACCAAATTAGCTAAGCTTAGGGGGTTTAGATTTTATTCTTTAGAGTCTAGAGTTCAGCTATAATTGTCTCTTTCTTTCCCCTATAGATCACTTAGGAAAATGGCTGTTGGTATGATCCTAGCATGCCTGGCCTTTGCAGTTGCTGCTACTGTAGAGATAAAAATTAATGTGAGTACAATAAATCTTAAGCCATGAGAGCAGGACCATACCTATTTTGTTCACTTTTCTGACTTGTTCAATCTTGATTCCCTGGGCCCTAAGCACAGTACCTGTTTTAAAGAAGGTGCATAATAAGTGTTTGTGGTAAATGAGTAGATACAGGGGTAAAGCAGCAGTGCAAAATGAAGCCCACCTCCCACCTGAGTGATTCAGAGTATATTGTCAAGGAATTTCCAAACACCGGTATCCAAGATATATAACCATCTCTTAGATAGCTTACCAGACACTCAAATAACTTTTGGCAGGTTGAATAGCCACTATTAGGGAATGATGTATGAGGCCACGGCTGAGTCAAAAGGCATGGAGTTTGTTACCTGGCATCAGTGCTTGCTATATTTAGCTGGTGTTTCCCCCTCCAAACTGCCTTCAGAGTTTTCTAAGCCAAATGTTCTTTAAAGGTAGGAAACTGTGTCCTCCTGACTAGATGAGCTAGGCTGTCGAGAAAGGACTGAGGTATGTGTTTTCATGGTATCTGAAGGGTTATTTGTTGGTAATTCTAACACGTGTTCTCTGTCCTAAGGAAATGGCCCCACCCCAACCAGATTCCCAAGAGATTTTCCTACAAGTCTTGAATCTGGCAGATAATGAGGTGAAGGTTACAGTGCTGGGAGATGAAAACAACTCTCTGTTGGCAGAGTCCATCAAATCCTTTCAGGTGACGTATGGACTTGAATGAATCAGAAACACATTCAGATTATGTGCAAAGGCAGCAGCATAATACAGTGGTGAAGAGCATGCACTTGGGGAGTCAAACTGCCCCAGTCCAATTCCTGGTTCTGCCATTCCCTAGCTATAAGACCCTGAGCAAGTTATTTGATCTCTAAGCCTCAGTTTTAGCATCTGTAAAATGGCAATAATTTTTATGTCATAAGCTGTTGTAAGGATAAATATTATATGTAAAGTGCTTAGCATAATGTCTGGGACATTGTAAGCTCTCAATAGGTTGTAATTTGTGTTATTATTTCAAACTGCCTTGTAACACACACCCTGTGGAAGAGTTTGGCTTGCATATTTTCACGACTATATTATATATATTCTGAAATATTCATTTAAAAATATTTTTTAAACAATAAAAGTAATATACATTTATTGTAGAAAATTGGGGAGTATGTCAAAAGATATAAAAACCACCTATAAATCCATTACACGGAGATAATCATAGTTAGCATTTTTGTATAAATGAATAAACAAATTTTTAAAAAGTGTTGAAACACTATATGCTGTATTGACCTTGATTTTTTCTTAACATTAACCATCATAAGCATTTTCCCATGCCCTTAGGTAAACTTTGAGAATGTGATTTTAATGGATACATAATATTCTATTCTGTGGATATAACATGGCTTAGTAGAGTATTTCTTTATAGGTATTTAATTTTTTTTGTTATTATACATAATTCTATAATGAACATCCGTACTCATAAATCTTTATTCAAGCCTCTAATTACTCCTATGGTATATTTCTAGAAATGGAATTACTAGGTTAAAGGGTAATGTTGAAAGTATCTAATGAGGTCACCTGCCCTGGGTTACTATGAGATTGTGATGTCCAAGATGGGGTAGAAGGTGAGTGTGACAGGCTCTTCATTCTATAGAAAATGCCACACTATTCCAAACTCCACCTGAAGACAAAAAGCCAGAATTTCCACTTCCAACTGAAATATCACAATTTGTCTGTCTACACTGAGCATTCTGTGGAGGAGAAAAAATGGTACACTCTGATCATTCGAGAAGATGGGAAAAGTATTTCTAGCATGATGGTAAGTTGAGGAATGGCCTAGTTTCCAAATTATCTTAGAGTACAATGACTGGGCTCATCAATATCTTACCAAGGATATGAATGATGATCAAAGTTTCTTATTATCAGTTCCCTCTTGTCAGCTGTAACTGATGTTTACTTCCCTCTATTGTAGGTAAAGGATGAAGAAAACAAAACAACCAATGGGATGACAGCCATGAGGTTTGGATGCCAAGGAGACCCAGGCCTCTCTGTTCTCTTGAATCTTGGGTCTCTTCTGATCTGTGGGGCTTCACATGAAGAGACTTCACATTCTACTTGTCTTGTACAGGGATTCTCTTCCTAGAATGTCAAGAGAATTAGTGTCAGAAGGCATTTCCCAGGGCAGTGAGAAGCATAGATTCAAAACCAAGTCTTTCGGCTTGCTTTCTCATGTGGTATTCAAAGAAGACCCTGTATTTATGTACGCCCCCTGTGCTCTGCAACATAAATCTCTTCTGCTGAATTTTATCCACTTATCTTGCTCTTAGGAAAATAACTGAATTCTTTCCTCTCGTTGATCACCAGAGAGAAATTTAGAAGTAAGCAAATAATCCTCCCTTTGTTATTGGTAGTTGAATATCTTTTATAGTTACTGTGGTTTTTTAAGTAAAATTTAAAATAAACCTATAGAGGCCTCATGGTTTAGTAAAGGCAACACACTTGAAGTCAAAAGACTTGGTTTTGAATCTAGATAAGGCTAAAGGTCTTGTTAGACAGTCTGGGACATTTACAGAAATGGAGCCTTGAAGGGGTCACCTGCTCACTGGGGCAGGAATCTGACATGAAATAGACAGATGCATGTGCCTATGGCCATCAAGATTAGATGGTTGCTGTTGAGAATAGCATTTTAGAGGAGAGCTTTCAATAAAAAGTTTGAATTTCACTGAAGGGTGGAACAGTCATAATAATCTACTTTTGCATATGCAGCTTCAGAAAAAGTAAACAGATCAAAAATAAGTAAGACAGCAATGAGGATAGGACTTCCCTGGGTCAGAGAGCAATGGGAACCTCCAGGAAGGATGAAAGGGAGCAATTTCTAGGTTAGGGCAGGATGATTGAATGTCCAGAAATCAATATCAAGGATTTTAGAGGGAACTGCCCTTCTAATCCCATGGGCGAGGGACCAACGCAAATGCTACCAGAAACCTAAACTGAGGGAGCAATTTAGCGGCCCGGGTTCAAAAGACTAGAAAGATGGTTCTGGAAAAGTCCAGGGTTATCTGCAGACCCAAAACAATGATAGCTCAACCTACTGTGGGCTGGGAGTCTTGAGTTTTGCATAAGTCAAATCAGACTTCATTTGTAAGAGGATAAAGTGTCAGTTTTATATAAATACTGGTACGTATTTATACATATACATATACACACACACACACACACACACACACACACACACACATAATTATTTTTCTTAGTGGAGTCTCAGTTGATGAATTACACCATTAGAAGACGGAAAGAAATTAGGTGCACCTAAGGTAGGTTAGTAAGGAGACTCGGACTGCCATGGGTGATCACAATAGTGTCATCCCAGCTGAAATCAGGTGAGAGTATGGCAGATAAAAAGCTAATACCTGAGGAAAGAAAAAGTTAGGGACAGCTAAGACTACTGATTGCTTCTTACGTGTGAGTTCATTTATTCACGCAGTTAACAATATACATCACGTACCTTTTATGTGCCAGCCACTATTCTAGGCACTAGGCATATAGCAGTAAACAAAACAGAAAAGGCCCCTGCCCTTTTGTCAGGTGGGAGAGTCTGTCTGATCTGTAACAATGTCTCTACCCTTAGGTTTGTTAACACTTTGCATGAAGAGATCAACATCTCCCTGGGTACAGATACCTCCCTCAGTGTTGAAGAAGACTATGGTGTGTCTGCTTACAGAACTGTGCAAAGAGGAGAGTAAGAGCATTACCCTTGTAATTTTACTTTTATCAACAACTGTTTTTTAAATGCTTTCTTTGCATGTAGGTGGGAGGATTAGGTATATCTCAGCTAATTTTAAATATACACAGATTCCTGCTCTCTTTCGACCTTTGCCTCCTTCCCTCAGTCTCACCTTTTTCTGCATAGATATATTGAGACCATGCTTGTTGTAAAGGCCATACTGTATAGTCAACAAGGCCATCTCTGGGAGGTTTGCCAGTTTATTACTGGCTCCCACTCCTACCCTTTGGTAACTCCTATTAACACCTCGTTCGAGCTTATCCTTTCAGGTTCACTGTTTTATGCTGTTCCACTAATTCATAAGACTTAGAAGAGAAAAATTCTTAAAATTTAGATGAGAAGACTTAGAGTCTGAAGTTCACAAAAGAAGACAATTTGTGCCTTCTGCATTCAGGTTTAAGGTTTAAAAAAAATTAGCCAACAGACAATGAAAAGCTCAGATCAGGGGTAGAAAAAACCTGGCATGAAAATAATTCACTCTGAGACTCCTCTCCTCAAAGAGAAATGGTAGCTTTGCTGATTGATTCACCATCAGTAGAGAGATGAAATCACTCTTTCCTCCAGAGATGGGAATGCTTTTCTAAACTGTAATGTCTATTCTAACCTAAAATTGTCCTGTTCCAGATATTCTGCGGTGCCTTGTAGAACAAAAAATGAGGAATTTTCACTGAATTTGGGTCTACTAGACTTTGGTGCAGCTTATCTGTTTGTTATTACTAATGTAAGTAGCTCCTGGCCACCCTTACTCTCTCCTTCCATATATCTGTATCTATATTTATGTCTAGATAACTATATCATATCTCTATATATAAATCTATATCTATCTGAATCTGTATCTGTCCTGGGACCCAAATAAGACTCTGTGGCAAGACAGCATCACATACTTATTTCTAGTGAAAGGTGATAGTTTCTATAGTGACTTTAGAAAACCTACTAAGGTCTCCATGAGAACTTAAAAGAGATAACATTGGCAACAGGCACAGGGTCTTGGGGAATGGTAGACATAATTTATCTTGAGTCATTGCTATGAGGTGACATGGTTTGCTGCAGTCTCATTATGGCCCCAAGAAAACAAAAATTGTTTAGGTCTTCTTGACTGACTCCACATGTGGGTCTCCTAGCTCCTTGGAAACTGATCTGCTAGCATATCACAGTCTGAAATACCAAGACTGGTAACAAATGTCTGTCTCTACACAAAGTTTGGGGGATGAATTAACTGTGCTCCATCAAAAGCAATTGTCTCAGCACTCAGGACATGACACCTCTGAATTTTAATTCTGATGTGAATCTTGCTTCTAATTTTATTTCATTACTTTTTTTTTTTTTTTTTTTGGTGGTACGCGGGCCTCTCGCTGCTGTGGCCTCTCCCGTTGCGGAGCACAGGCTCCAGACGCGCAGGCTCAGTGGCCATGGCTCACGGGCCCAGCCGCTCCGCGGTATGTGGGATCTTCCCGGACCGCGGCACGAACCCGTGTCTCCTGCATGGGCAGGCGGACTCTTAACCACTGCGCCACCAGGGAAGCCCTATTTCATTACTTTTGACATTGTATTAAATATAAAAAGAAGACAGTGAATAAGGAAAAGATGGAAAATTTCTAAAAGTGTGATGAGAATAATCTGTAAAGTTTTTTTATTTTAATTAATTAGCATGATATCTTTAGTATGCCATTTTTTATTACAGCTTTATTAAGATATAAGTCATATACCATACAGTTCACCCACTTAAAGTGTATAATGGTTTTCAATGCATTAACATATTCAATATATATTGTATATTCGATACATATATAGAATATATTTTCAATAATATATGTTCAATGGTTTTTAATAAATTCACAGAGTTGTGTAATTTTAGAACATTTTCATCATTCCAAAAAGAAGCCCCATATTCATTAGCAGTTACTCACTATTCCCTCCCATACCCTCTAGCATTAGCAACCACTTGTTTACTTTCAGTCTCTATAAATTTGCCTATTCTGCCTATTTCGTATAAATGGAATGATATAACATGTGGCCTTTTGTGTCTGGATTCTTTCATTTAGCATATTTTTTAAGGTTCATTCATATAGCATACATCAGTACTTCATTTCTTTTTATTGCCCAATAATATTCCATTGTATAGGTATAACACATTTTATGCATATATTCATCAGTTGATGAACATTTGGTTGTTTTCACCTTCTGACTAACATAAATAATGTTGTTATGAACATTCATGTACAACTTTTTGTGTGGACATATATTTTCACTTCTCTTGGGTGGAGTTGTTGGGTCACATGGTAACTCTGTGTTTAACCATTTGAGGAACTGCTAGACTTTTCCAAAGTGAACGTACATTTAACATTCCCACCAATAGAAGGTGGCAATTTTTCTACATCTTTGCCAACACTTGTTTTTCTATCTTCTTAATTATAGCCATCCTAGTAGGTATGAAATGGTATTTCATTGTGGTTTTTATTTATATTTTCCTGATGACTAATGATGTTGAGCACCTTTTTATGTACTTTTTGGCCATTTGTAATCTGCTTTGGAGAAATGTCTATTCAAATTCTTTGCCCAATTTCTAATTGGGTTGTGTTGAGTTGTAAGCATTCCTTATATATTTTAAACATAAGTCCATTATCAGATATATGATTTGCAAATATTTCCTCCCATTCAATAGGTTGTCTTTTTAACTTCCTTAATGGTGTCCACTGAAGTACAAACATTTTTTTTTTTTTTTTTTTTTTTTTTGCGGTACGCGGGCCTCTCACTGTTGTGGCCTCTCCCGTTGTGGAGCCCAGGCTCCGGACGCGCAGGCTCAGCGGCCATGGCCCACGGGCCCAGCCGCTCCGCGGCATGTGGGATCTTCCCGGACCGGGGCACGAACCCGTGTCCCCTGCATCGGCAGGCGGACTCTCAACCACTGTGCCACCAGGGAAGCCCCAAACATTTTTAATCTTTATGATGTTCAATTTATCAATTTTTTTCTTTGGTTGCTTGTGCTTTTGGTGTTACATCTAAGAAACCATTGCCAAATCCAGTGTCATGAGGATTTATGCCCATTATTTTCCTTTAAGAGTTTTATAGTTTTACCTCTTATATTTAGGTCTTTAATCCATTTTGAGTTCATTTTTGTATATGATGTGAGCTTGGGACTTAACTGCATTCTTTTGTATGTGAATATCCAGTTGTCCCAGCACAATTTGTTGAAGACTCATCTTTTCCCGTTAAATGGTCTTGACATTCTTGTCAAAAGTCAATTGACCAGAAATGTGAGGACTTATTTCTGGATTCTTAGTTCTATTCTATTGATCTATATATTTATTCTTGTGCCAGTACAATAATCTCTTGATTACTGTTATTTTGTAGTAAATTTCAAAATCAGTAAGTATATGAGTTTTTCAACTTAGTTCTTCCCTTTAAAGATTGGTTTGGCTATTATGGGTTCCATGAATTTTCATATGAATTTTAGGATCAGCTTAGGATCAGAAGCCAGCTGGGATTTTTGAGAGGGATTGCACTGAATCTGTAGGTGATTTTGAGGAGTTTTGCTATCTTAACAATACTGTCTCCTGGTCAGTGAACATGAGATGTTTTTCCATTTATTTAGGTCTTCTTTAAGACCTAAATTTTTCAACAATATTTTATAGTTTTTAGAGTATAGGTTTTACATTTATTTTGTTAATTTGTTCCTAAGTATTTTATTCTTTATTTTGCTGTTGCTAATGTAATCATTTTCCTAATTTCATTTTTAGATTGTTCATTGCAAATATGTAGAAATGCAATTGATATTGATCTTGTGTCCTGCAACCTTACTGAACTCATTTGATAGTTTTAATAGTTTTTTAGTGGATCCCTTAGGACTTTCTGCATACAAAATCCTGTCATCTGCATAAAGAAGCTTTACTTCTTTCTTTTCAGTGTGGATGACTTTTATTTCTTTTTCTTGACTAACTGCTCTTGCTTGAAACTCCAATACAGTATTGAATAGAAGTGGTGAGAGTAGACATCCTCTTAGGGGGAAAGCATTCAGTCTTTTATCACTAAGTATGTTAGCTGTGGGGTTTTCATAGGTATTCATCAGGTATCAGGTTAAGTTCCCTTCTATTCCTAGTTTGTTGTGGGTTTTGTTTGTTTTTTACTATGAAGGGGGGAGGTTGAATTTTGTCAAATGCTTTTTCTGTGTCTATTAAGATAATCATATGGTTTTCTATTGATATGGTATATTATATTAATTGATTTTCTGATGTTAAACCGACCTAGCTGTATTAGTTTCCTAGGGCTGCTGTAACAAAGTACCACAAGCTGAGTGGCTTTATCAACAGAAATTTATTTCCTTATAGTCATAAAGGCTAGAAGTACAAGATCAAGGTGTTGGTAGATCTGGTTCCTTCTGAGAGCTGTGAGAAAGAATCTGTTTCAGGGCTTCCCAGATGGTGCAGTGGTTGAGAGTCCGCCTGCCGATGCAGGGGACGCAGGTTCGTGCCCCGGTCCGGGAGGATCCTGCATGCCGCGGAGCGGCTGGGCCCGTGGGCCGTGGCCGCTGGGCCTGCACGTCCAGAGCCTGTGCTCCGCAACGGGAGAGGCCGCGACAGTGAGAGGCCCGTGTACCAAAAAAAAAAAAAAAAAAAGAATCTGTTTCATTTAGCTTCCTTTAGCTTCTACTGGTTTTTTGGCAGTATTTGGTGTTTCTTGTTATGTAAAAGAATCACTCCCGTCTCTGCCTTCATCTTCTCATGGAGTTCTCCCTGTATGTTTGTCTATGTTCAAATTTCTCTTATGAGGACACCAGTCACACTAGATTAGAGCCCACCCTAGTGACCTCATTTTAACTTGACTAATTCCATCTGTAACAACCCTATTTCTAAATAAGGTCACATTCTCAGGTACTAGGGGTTAGGACTTCAACATATGAGTTTTAGGGGGACACAACTCAACCCATAACACTTGCATTCCTGGTGTTTTCCTTCTGTCTCTCATACACTGCTCAAGATAGAGGCTATATATATTGTTTCTGAATGCCAGGATAATAAGCATCTAGAGTACAGATCATATATTAGAGGCCTAAGGGCCCAGTTCCTCACGTAGTCCTGTTTTGTTTGGTCTGTACAGTCTTGACAAAAATAAAAATAATTATTATTAATTGACAATATTTAAAATTCAAGTGATTTTACCTAAGAAACTGTATTCCTTATATTTCTTAAAAACAAAATCAGAAGATTCTATAACAGGTATTACCATGTCAGTTGGCTGGTGCTATAGTGGCTGTACACTTTAGATGGGGTTGGGCTGTCCAGTTCACCATAGTCCCTATCATTCCCATTCAGCCTGCTTTGTTTAGTTAATTACCTGCCTGTGGGTATTTGAGAATGTGACCTTGATTTACGAGCTTAGGTCACAGTCTTCTCTTAGGCTAAGAAAACCCAAATATATGCCCAGGTATTGTTCACAATACCAACTAAAACAACATTTGCCTTACTACATTTCCAATGCAATGGCTTTTGACTCAGAGAATCAAGGGCATTTGGACATCAAAGACTTGATTTCAGGGACTTTTGACCTATATGTTTTAGCTCTGCTATTTTTATCTCATATTTATATATCTCATATTTATATGAGATATCTCATATATATCTCATATATATATGAGATATATATATCTCATATATATATCTCATATATATATATATCTCATATTTATATCTCATATTTTATCTCATATCCAGCTATTACACCGGCTATTTAATAACACTTACTACCTAATAACTGGGTTTTACTCCAACAAAAATACATAATTCCAAAAATTTAATTCCATTATTGTAAGAAATATTAGTAAATATAATCTATAAAAAATAAAACCAACTACAGCTAAAAACCTGCATGTAATAAAAGTAATTTTAGACGAAAAAAGAATTGTAGAATCGTGTGTATTGGTAACATTAATAACAAAAAGTTGACCCTGAAAAGATTTCTTTTTGACCAAAATTTCACAGAAAAATTGCATCTTTTTGACAAAATTTGAATGTGTAAGATTTGAGTTCAAAAATAATGGCTAATAAATAGAATTCAACATAGCAAGTGGTATTTGATATGGATTTTAAAACATGGACAAGAAAATCTTCAATGTAAGGGTTACCAAGAAAATAACTCATTTTGATAAAAGTAATTTTAGTAAAATAGATATTTAAATGGAAAATGTTAGAAATAGTTTAACTGTATTTACATAGAAAATTTAACAAGGAGTTAAACTTTTCTTAAGTACATGCTTTTCTGAAAACTCATTGTGTTTGTATAATTCAGATGCCATTTTACATTTAAAATGTTGGCCAGGATCAAAATACCCAGTAGGTCAAAATGGTGGGAATCTAAAGTACAGTATCAAAATAGTCTACCATTTAAGGGCTCTGCAGTAATGGTATTTGATTGACTGAAGTCAGGCAAGTGAGTTCAGTGTTACTGAAAGGAATTTCAAAAAACTGAAATTGTGTAGAAATTGCTTGGTAGCACAAGGATGAAAATACAATGAGGGGACGGATATAAGACCATAAAATGTTTTAGGCCAGGAATGTTTACTTGAGACTCCTGACAAGCCCATTTCTTCTTTCCCTCACTAAGAGCACCAGTCAGGGTCCTCAGGCCTGGAAGATGGAATATATCCCAGCCAACAAAATGTCCATCGCATGGCAGCTACCACAATATGCCCTTGTTACAGCTGGGGAGGTCATGTTCTCTGTCACAGGACTTGAGTTTTCTTATTCTCAGGTAGGTTTTTGCAAGTGGAAGGTGGAGGTGGAGCTGTTGCTCAGAGGGTGGAGTTTTAATCCTGGCACTACCTTAATTAGGTATGTGACCCTGGCCAAGGCCTCCATATTTTTTGGCCTTAGATTCCTTATGGTCCTGAACAGAGTATCAACTTGACTCCTAGGGTAATGGCAGGCTGCATCCCTATGCTGTTTGGAATCCAGAAAAGGATACTTAAATACTAAGAATAAGGGCTACGGAATCAAACTGCCCACATTCAGATTTTGGCTGCACACCTAATGTGTAACCTTGAGCAAGTGTATCTCTCTAATGCTATTTTTCTTTATGTATAAAATAATAGTAATAGAACTTATCCCTTAGGGTTGTAATGAAGATTATGATATAATGAATTAAAATATTCAGTTAAGAGCTCCATCTTATTGTTACTCTGAACATTATGACCATCCCCTGAATCAATGTGATAGCTGAACTTAGTAGGGGAAGATTTTGTGGGAGAAGTTTTCTGGTTAGATGCATGGGGCATGAGGGTGGTGTAGGGAGTTTGTTTACTAACAAATTTGTGTCCTCTCTAGGCTCCCTCTAGCATGAAGTCTGTACTCCAGGCAGCCTGGTTGTTGACAGTTGCAGTTGGGAACATCATCGTGCTTATTGTGGCACAGTTCAGCAGCCTGGTACAGGTATGGACCTAAGGGAAGCAGGAGCACGTGTCTATCCAACTTCCTCTGCTCTCTCTTCCCCCTCCCCTCTGTCTCCCACATTCCCCACTCAGCCTTCTGACTTGAGATGGATTAGATACCCACAGACTTTGCCAGAAAAGTAGACATGTAAGTGGCAATAATGACTACCATAGGCCCATGCAAGGAGAGGCCAGTGAGCCCTGTCTTCTGCCAAAGCTCTTCCTAAACAGGTGACCCTGGGTAAATCTGCTCCCCAGTCCTCATCCTGTAAAGATCCCTTTAGTTTCAGGTTCTCCATATTCTTCTCTTATATGTATTTCTTCCTGCAGTGGGCCGAATTCATTTTGTTTTCCTGCCTCCTGCTGGTGGTCTGCCTGATCTTCTCCATCATGGGCCACTACTATGTTCCTATAAAGCTAGAGGATATTCAGGGGTCAGCAGATAAGCAGATTCCCCAAATCCAAGGAAACATGATCAACCTGGAGACCAAGAAGACAAAGCTCTAATGACTCCCTGGACTCTGCCCAGACCCCAATTCCTGACTCTGATCTTGGCGATCACCATCTTTAAGCATTTCTTACTCCGACTTGGTTAGAAGAGAGAAGTAGTGTCATATCTGAGCTAATCTCCTCTATTTTTCTCCCATGATAGAGGCAGTTCTAGGACTGGGTTTTTCAGTACATTATAGCAAGTCCCCTGAGACTCTATGTCTTCCCATCTCTCAGTGAACTCGGTAAACCTTGTGTAGTGTTGCTGAAGCTGGCCTGCTACCTCCAAATGGCCATGAAAAACACAAATGTAAAATTGAGGTTAGTCTCTGTGGTTATCAAAGTTATGTAGGAATTGTTTTACCTACCATTTAGAACTGATGACCCCACTTTTTGAAGTGCTGATTTAGAGGCAAAATTGCAGAATAACAGAGAAATGGTATTTCAAGTTTCTTCATTAGCAGTGTAATTGTACTGTGTACAAGGACCTCAAGAATTGGTATGTCTGGTGTGATCTGGTCCAGGGCCTGGCTTCTCAGGTATCCAGATTTGATAAGACCGTAGTTAATTTTTCAGTACAGATAGTAGGAAACAAAATGACATTTTATTAACACATAGGAGAAGATATATCTTTCTGATAATTACAGTATTTTATCCACTAACCCAAATCCCCTTTCTCAGTACTGATAGATATTTGGAAACCAAATTAAAGATAGTAAACATGGCTCTGGAAAAGAGAACAAGTATAAATTGCAGAAGTCCTGATGAGCCATTTCTTCTACAGTGTACATTCTTCTTAGGGACTACAATGTTTCAGCCCTAGAGTACGCCCTCCTGTGGACAGCTGTGTAGACACTAATTATAATTTTCCACCCCTACCTTTTCAATGTTGTTGGGCCAGCTTTGTCTTATTATTACATCATCTTGCTTATTGCAACAAGTATTTAATAACAACAGTATTTTTATGAACATAACTTCCTTTTTTATTAGTACTTCCTTCGGCCTCAAAGTAGTGGATCTGTTTTGATAATTTTTCCTGTTTTACTTTTCCCAAAATTTTTAAATGCCATTTCTTCATTTAGGCCTAGATTTTCCTGTTTATTAAAAAAAAAAAGTTATATTAATACTCTAGGTTTGAGCTTCTAAAATGGCAGTGCTCCATGGGGGACATGGTCCCATATCAGGATTCTAACAAAATGTGGGGGTTGAGGGAAGGAGTGGTAGAACATGACAGGTTTTTGTTTGTTGCTGTGTTGGCGAAAGAAGTTGAGAAATATTACCTTGCACACAATGAATGAATCAGTGGACAGACATGGGAATATCATGACTCTGCAGTGTATTGCTGGGGGAAAAGTTCAGAACAGTTGTCCTAGAGAGCCTCATTTCCATTGGTTTTGCTCCATTATTCTCATCTAGAACTGTGTTGAGTCAGTCTCACGTTATAAACGTAACAAGGAAAGTTGCTTAAGTTTCCCAAGCTTTAATACTCTAGTCTTAGTTACCAAGTTTTCCGAAGTACCGAAGTGACAGCAACATCATCCAGTTTCCACAGATATCTTAATGTGAACCTGACTGTGCTTCTTCAGAAGATTCTCTGTTCATTTTTGAGCAGCTTTAACTCAATCTGTTCTATGAACTATTGTTTCAAGAGATAGTAACAGTGCTCTGTGAATAAAAGTTTTTATGGATAAATAACTTTTGGAAATGAAGCATATATATCTTCTTCTTAACATTTGCATATTAAGGATTCTGAGATATCCTTCAGTAAAGACACAAGACACTTTGTTTAGTTTCACATGGTATAGTGTTCTGCAGAACACTGACTTGGGAAAAGCTGGCAGGAAATTCTTCCTTATGTTGAACTGAAAGCTTTCTCTTTGGAACCTCCTACCATTGGTTCTTTCCTTTATGGTTAACAAGAATAAGCATAAACCTCTCTTTTATGCAGCAGAATTTCTGCTATTTGGAGAGAATTTTCATGTCGCCTCCCCAGTCATCAAGTAAGTATTCATCAAGCTAAAGATTCTCAGTTTTTTTTCATGGCTCTTCACAGGGCGTAGTCCAGTCCTTTCACAACTGTTTTTCCACTTCTGAAAAATATCCTTTCCCTGAAATGTAACAGTGGGTCAGAATCCCTCTTAATATGTGATATCTGAAGCCAAATATGTACGACATTCCAGAATTGGTTGGACCAGAAGAACTACAACCTGCTTTTCTCCAAACAATACACTTCTGTTAATGTAGCCTTAGGTAACATTAGATGTTTTTGGCAACTGCATCACAATGTAGGCTTACATTTTAATCACATGGCTGGTTAAAACCTCAAAATTTTTTAAGAGAGTTATTTTTTTATTCAAATACATCTTTGAGTTTCACTATATGCCATTCATTGAGTTAGGTGTTGGAAAAACAAAGATGAGTAATCTGCTATACCTGTGTGCAAGGTTACCTCACTTATCTTGACTAGCTGTCAAGATCTTAGAGAGTACACAGGGCTTGAGGAAGTAATGGAAATCTGAGGAAAAGCAAGAAGGACAGTATGACAGGACTGGAGTGAGTAAGGTGTAAAGAGGTAGAGGATGCAGTCCCAGGAAGCTAGGGACCAGATTATGTGGGGCCTGTGGCCATGATAAAACATTTTGATGTTATTCTAAGTGAGATGTGAAACCGTTGGAGGTTTAGAACATGGGGATGACATAATCTGACATTCTCTAAGATCAATTTGGCTGCTAAGTAGAGAATTGTCTGTAAGCAGGAAGGAATGGAAGCAAGGAGTCCAATTAGTAGATATTTATAATAGTCCAGGTAAAACATGATTGTTATTTGGCCAAGGTGGTAGCAGTGGAGGTGGGGAAAAATGGCTTGACTTGGAATAAATTAAATTATCTTTAAGGTAGGACTGACATGAATTGAATATGGTTTGCATATATGATTTGAAAGAAAGAAATCAGTGCTGACTCTTAGATTTGAAGGCTCGAGTTATGAGGATGAATGATGGTGCAATTTTCTGAGAGTAGGGAAGACTAGGGCAAGAATAGATTTGGGGTGTAAAGTAACTAAGAGTTTTGTGCATGTTGAACTTCAGATGCCAATAAGGTATCCAGTTGGAGATGTTGAGCTGGCAGTTTTATGAGTCTGAAGTTCAGTTAAGAGCCTGGAGCTGGATATATAAACTTGAGAGTCATCAGCATATAAACGGTATTTAAAGGCGTGACACTGGAGCAGATATCCTAGGAAGTAAACGTATACAGAGAAGAGGTTCAAGGTGTAGTCCTGGGGTTTCCCAACATTAGAGATCTAGAAGAGGAGGATCCAGAACAGGTGATGAGAATGAGTGATTTATGAAGTAAGAGGAAAACCAGGAGAATGTGATTTAATTATACATTGTTTATTACAATTAGATGAAACTAAAATGAAAAAAAAAATCTTTGACCTAAAGGAAGCACATGTTCCTCTTAGGAAACCTGGGTTCTGGTAATTTCCATGTAAGTTTACCTGAATTCTTTTGCCTCCATGGTTTAATTCAATTTAATGGAACTTTTTTTTTTTTAACCTGAGAGACATTATGTCAGAAGCTGTGGGAGAAATAAAGTGGAATAAATAGAGTCCCTACTCTTAAGGAGTTTTCAGTAGGAAGATAAGGCATGTACCTAAATAACTATCATGTAAATAAAAATTAGTGTAATAATTTTCATTTGTCTAGCATTTTACTTTTCACATGCATTATTTCAATCCTGTTTACTGAAGACAGAATGTCACCTATACCAAGGAAATTACAAAATGTTACGAAAATTCATAAGAAGGAGAGATTACTTCTGGCCATGGTAATTAGGGAAGGATTCATGGAGTAGATAGTGTATTAGGCTTGACCTTGAAGGTGACTAGAATTTGGACATGGAAGCAAGGGACAAGACAGCATTACAGGTAGAGAGTCCCTCACAAGCAAAGGTGAAGAGGCAGGAATACAAAACACTGGGAAAATGATGAGTAGCCTGATTTGTGTGGAGTAGAGTGTGTGCAGAGTAGTAGTGGGAGATAAGGCTGGAGAAGTATATAACAATATGTTGGAGTCTTCCACATCCATAGACATAAACATTAACACCAATTCTTTGTCTCCTTTTTAATGCCAGTGATCTCCATTTTACTTTATCTAGGGTAACTCAGTCATTCTCAAACTCAACTATATCTTAAACTTAAACATACCTTGAAAGACTCTACCTCCAAAATCTCCAATTTTGAGACCTTCTATCCTTCTACAACTTTTCCTCCCCCTCTCTATTGAACTCATTGTTCATCTTCATTTTAACCTCCAATTGACACATCTCAGTTTTCTCATACTGTGTGCTAGTCTGGCCATGAAACTAGCTTGGACATTATGGTCAATTATTATAGCTCCACATTTTAATTATGCATTTGCTACCACCTCAGAATTTTTGGCCTTCTTCACCTTCCAACGTCTTTGCCAATCTCTTCTACCACTAGGCACATATATCCATTATTTCTATTCCTATTTTTGGATTGCCTGGGAGTGGAGGAAAAAGTCACAAGACTGATTATGTAGTTCCAAATTCAACATCATTTACCCATTTTCCAAATTAGGAACTTAGGCATTTTCCATGATTCCTCCCTCTGCCACTTCACACATACTCAGTTGATCAACAAGTCTTGGAGATCCTACTTACTTAGTAGGCTTCGAATCTGTCCACTTCTCTCCTTTCCCACTGCTACTCTACCAGTTAAAGCCACCATCATATCTGTAGATTATTACAACAGACTTTTTTTTTTTTTTTTTTACTGTACGCGGGCCTCTCAACAGTTGTGGCCTCTCCCGTTGTGGAGCACAGGCTCCGGACACGCAGGCTCAGCGGCCATGGCTCACGGGCCCAGCCGCTCCGCAGCATGAGGGATCTTCCCGGATCGGGGCACGAACCCGTGTCCCCTGCATCGGCAGGCAGACTCTCAACCACTGCGCCACCAGGGAAGCCCTACAACAACCTTTTAAGTTTACTTTTCGGCCTCCAATTTTTCCTACATTACTAGCAATATGATCTTTCTTACAATGTAATTCATATTGCTTTATTGCTTAAAAGCACTTCATTGCTCCCTATTCAGTCTTAACTTCTAACTCCTCAACAAGGCCATCTGACCTTGTCCCTACCTACCTAACTAGTCTCATCCTGCCACTGGCCCTTGTCAAGTTGCACCCCCCCACACACACACACAGAGATCTGATGAGATCCTAATTGGGATTTTATCACATCTATAGGTCAGTCTGGGGAGAGTTGGCATCTTTACCGTACTGAGCCTTCCCAACCTTGAATCGTTCTTTTTTAAATGTCATTCCTTTTACTTTCTTTGGGTTTAATTTGCTTTGCTCTTTCTAACTTCTTGATATAGATACTTGGGTCATTTATTATTTTTTTTAATAATATACACATTTAGGATAATAGTGTATAGATACTTGGATCATTTATTTTTCTTTTTTATAATATACACATTTAGGATAATAGTAGGGTTTTTTTAATAGTTTTTTTTAATAAGTTTATTTTATTTATTTATTTTTGGGTGTGTTGGGTCTTGTTGCTGCGCACGGGCTTTCTCTAGTTGAGGCGAGCAGGTGCTACTCTTTTTTTTTAAATCTTTTCCCACATTGAGCTGGTCTTTATTTGCATCTGTTCATTTATTCATTGCTTTATCCATTCAACACATTTTTTCTTTTTTTTTCTTTTAACATCTTTATTGGAGTATAATTGCTTTACAATGGTGTGTTAGTTTCTGTTTTATAACAAAACGGATCAGCTATACATATACATATATCCCCATATCTCCTCCCTCTTGCATCTCCCTCCCATCCTCACTATCCCACCCCTCTACGAGGGCACAAAGCACGGAGCTGATCTCCCTGTGCTATGTGGTTGCTTCCCACTAGCTATCTATTTTACATTTGTTAGTATATGTAAGTCCATGCCACTCTCTCACTTCATCCCAGCTTACCCTTCCCCCTCCCCGTGTCCTCAAGTCCATTCTCTATGTCTGCATCTTTATTCCTGTCCTGCCACTGGGTTCTTCAGAAACTTTTTTTTTTTAGATTCCATATATATGTGTTAACATATCATATTTATTTTTCTCTTTCTGACTTATTTCAAAGTCTCTAGGTCCACTTACCTCACTACAAATAACTCAATTTCATTTCTTTTTATGGCTGAGTAACATTCCATTGTATATATGTGCCACATCTTCTTAATCCATTCATCTGTCGATGGACACTTAGTTTGCTTCCATGTCCTGGCTATTGTAAATAGAGCTGCAACGAACATTGTGGTACATGACTCTTTTTTTGAATTATGGTATTCTCAGGGTATATGCCCAGTAATGGGATTGCTGGGTCATATGGTAGTTCTATTTTTAGTTTTTTAAGGAACCTCCATACTGTTCTCCATAGTGGCTGTGTCAATTTACATTCCCAAAACAGTGCAGGAGGGTTCCCTTCTCTCCACACGCTCTCCAGCATTTATTGTTTGTAGATTTTTAAATGATGGCCATTCTGACTGGTGTGAGGTGATACCTCATTGTAGTTTTGATTTGCATTTCTCTAATGATTAGTGATGTTGAGCATCCTTTCATGTGCCTCTTGGCCATCTGCATGTCTTCTTTGGAGAAATGTCTGTTTAGGTCTTCTGCCCATTTTTGTATTGGGTTGTTTGCTTTTTTGATATTGAGCTGCATGAGCTGCTTGTAAATTTTAGAGATTAATCCTTTGTCAGTTGCTTCATTTGCAAATATTTTCTCCCATTCTGAGGGTTGTCTTTTCGTCTTGTTTATGGTTTCCTTTGCTGTGCAAAAGCTTTTAAGTTTCATTTGTTTCATCACTCCCATTTGTTTGTTTGTTTTGCAGTACACAGGCCTCTCACCGTTGTGGCCTCTCCCGTTGTGGAGCACAGGCTCCGGACGCACAGTGGCCATGGCTCACGGGCCCAGCTGCTCCGTGGCATGTGGGATCTTCCCGGACTGGGGCACAAACCCATGTCCCCTGCATCGGCAGGTGGACTCTCAACCACTGCACCACCAGGGAAGCCCTATTTTTCTTTTTACTTCCATTTTTCTAGGAGCTGGGTCCAAAAGGATCTTGCTGTGATTTATGTCACAGAATGTTCTGCCTATGTTTTCCTCTAAGAGTTTTATAGTGTCTGGCCTTACATTTAGGTCTTTAATCCATTTTGAGTTTATTTTTGTTTATGGAGTTAAGGAGTGTTCTGATTTCATTCTTTTACATGTAGCTTTCCAGTTTTCCCAGCACCACTTATTGAAGAGACTGTCTTTTCTCCATTGTATATTCTTGCCTCCTTTATCAAAAATAAGGTGACCATATGTGTGTGGGTTTACCTCTGGGCTTTCTATCCTGTTCCATTGATCTATATTTCTGTTTATGTGCCAGTGCCATATTGTCTTGATTACTGTAGCTTTGTACTATAGTCTGAAGTCAGGGAGCCTGATTCCTCTAGCTCCGTTTTTCTTTCTCAAGATTGCTTTTGCTATTCGGGGTCTTTTGTGTTTCCATACAAATTCTGAAATTTTTTGTTCTAGTTCTGTGAAAAATGACATTGGTAGTTTGATAGGGATTGCATTGAATCTGTAGATAGCTTTGGGTAGTAGCGTCATTTTCACAATGTTGATTCTTCCAATCCAAGAATATGGTATATCTCTCCATCTGTTTGTATCTTTAATTTCTTTCATCAGTGTCTTATAGTTTTCTACATACAGGACTTTTGTCTCCTTAGGTAGGTTTATTCCTAGGTATTTTATTCTTTTTGTTGTAATGGTAAATGTGAGTGTTTCCTTATTTTCTCTTTCAGAATTTTCATCGTTAGGGTATAGGAATGCAAGAGCTTTCTACGCATTAATTTTGTATCCTGCTACTTTACTAAATTCATTGATTAGCTCTAGTAGTTTTCTGATAGCATTTTTAGGCTTCTCTATGTACAGTCTCATGTCATCTGCAAACAGTGACAGTTTTACTTCTTTTCCAATTTGGATTCCTTTTATTTTTTTTTCTTCTCTGATTGCTGTGGCTAAAACTTCCAAAACTATGTTGAATAAGAGTGGTGAGAGTGGACATCCTTGTCTTGTTCCTGATCTTAGAGGAAATGGTTTCAGTTTTTCACCATTGAGAACGATGTTGGCTATGGGTTTGTCATATATGGCCTTTATTATGTTGAGGTAAGTTTCCTCTATGCCTACTTTCTGGAGGGTTTTTATCATAAATGGGTGTTGAATTTTGTCAAAAGCTTTTTCTGCATCTATTGAGATGATCATATGGTTTTTCTCCTTCAATTTGTTATTATGGTTTATCACATTGATTGATTTGAGTATATTGAAGAATCCTTGCATTCCTGGGATCAACCCCACTTGATCATGGTGTATGATCCTTTTAATGTGCTGTTGGATTCTGTTTGCTAGTATTTTGTTGAGGATTTTTGCATCTATGTTCATCAGTGATATTGGCCTGTAGCTTTCTTTCTTTGTCTGGTTTTGGTATCAGGGTGATGGTGGCCTCGTAGAATGAGTTTGGGAGTGTTCCTCCCTCTGCTCTATTTTGGAAGAGTTTGAGAAGGATAGGTGTTAGCTCTTCTCTAAATGTTTGATAGAATTCACTTCTGAAGCCATCTGGTCCTGGGCTTTTGTTTGTTGGAAGATTTTAATCACAGTCTCAATTTCAGTGCTTGTGATTGGTCTGTTTATATTTTCTATGTCTTTCTGGTTCAGTCTCAGTCGGTTGTGCTTTTCTAAGAATTTGTCCATTTCTTCCAGGTTGTCCATTTTATTGGCATATAGTTGCTTGTAGTAATCTCTCATGATCCTTTGTATTTCTGCAGTGTCAGTTGTTACTACTCCGTTTTCATTTCTAATTCTGTTGATTTGAGTCTTCTTCCTTTTTTTCTTGATGAGTCTGGCTACTGGTTGGTCAATATTGTTTATCTTCTCAAAGAACCAGATTTTAGTTTTATTGATCTTTGCTATTGTTTCCTTCATTTCTTTTTCATTTATTTCTGATCTGATCTTTATGATTTTTTTCCTTCTGCTAACTATGGGGATTTTTTGTTCTTCTTTCTCTAATTGCTTTAGGTGTAAGGTTAGGTTGTTTATTTGAGATGTTTCTTGTTTCTTGAAGTAGGATTGTATTGCTATAAACTTCCCTCTTAGAACTGCTTTTGCTGCATCCCACAGGTTTTGGGTTGTTGTGTTTTCATTGTCATTTGTTTCTAGGTATTTTTTGATTCCCTTTTTGATTTTTTCAGTGATCTCTTGGTTATTAAGTAGTGTATTATTTAGCCTCCATGTGTTTATAGATTTTACAAATTTTTTCCTGTAATTGATATCTAGTCTCACAGCATTGTGGTCAGAAAAGATACTTGATACGATTTCAATTTTCTTAAATTTACCAAGATTTGATTTGTGACTCAAGACAGGATCTATCCTGGAGAATGTTCCATGAGCACTTGAGAAAAATGTGTATTCTGTTTTTTTGGGATGGAATGTTCTATAAATATCAATTAAGTCCATCTTGTTTAATGTATCATTTAAAGCTTTTGTTTCCTTATTTCATTTTGGATGATCTGTCCATTGGTGAAAGTGGGGTGTTAAAGTCCCCTACTATGATTGTGTTACTGTCGATTTCCCCTTTTATGGCTGTTAACATTTGCCTTATGTATTGAGGTGCTCCTGTGTTGCATGCATAAATATTTACAATTGTTTTATCTTCTTCTTGGATTGATCCCTTGATCATTATGAAGTTCCTTCTTTGTCTCTTGTAACAGTCTTTATTTTAAAGTCTATTTTGTCTGATATGAGAATTGCTATTCCAGCTTTCTTTTGATTTCCATTTGCATAGAATATCTTTTTCCATCCCCTCACTTTCAATCTTCATGTGTCCCTAGGTCTAAAGTGGGTCTCTCATAGACAGCATATATACAGGTCTTGTTTTTGTATACATTCAGCCAGTCTGTGTCTTTTGGTGGGAACATTTAATCCATTTACATTTAAGGTAATTATGGATATGTATGTTCCTATTACCATTTTCTTAATTGTTTTGGGTTTGTTATTGTAGGTCTTTTCCTTCTCTTGTGTTTCTTGCCTAGAGAAGTTCCTTAGCATTTGTTGTAAAGCTAGTTTGGTGGTGCTGAATTTTCTTAGCTTTTGCTCTCTGTAAAGGTTTTAATTTCTCCATCGAATCTGAATGAGATTCTTGCTGGGTAGAGTAATCTTGGTTGTAGGTTTTTCCCTTTCATCACTTTAAATATGTCTTGCCACTCCCTCTGGCTTGCAGAGTTTCTGCTGAAAGATCAGCTGTTAACCTTATGGGGATTCCCTTGTATGTTATTTGTTGTTTTTCCCTTGCTGCTTTTAACATTTTTTCTTTGTCTTTAATTTTTGATTGCTTGATTAATGTGTGTCTTGGCGTGTTTCTCCTTTGATTTATCCTGTATGGGACTCTGCTTCCTGGACTTGCTTAACTATTTCCTTTCCCATATTAGGGAATTTTTCAACTATAATCTCTTCAGATATTTTCTCAGTCTCTTTCTTTTTCTCTTCTTCTTCTGGGACCCCTATAATTTGAATGTTGGTGTGTTTAATGTTGTCCCAGAGGTCTCTGAGACTGTCCTCAATTCTTTTTTCTTTATTCTGCTCTGCAGTAGTTATTTCCACTATTTTATCCTGCAAGTTACTTACCCGTTCTTCTGCCACAGTTATTTTGCTATTGATTCCTTCTAGAGAATTTTTATTTTATTTTTCATTTATTGTGTTGTTCATCATTGTTTGTTTGTTTGCTCTTTAGTTCTTCTAGATCCTTGTTAAATGTTTCTTGTATTTTCTCCATTCTATTTCCAAGATTTTGGATCATCTTTACTATCATTACTCTGAATTATTTTTCAGGTAGACTGCCTATTTCCTCTTAATTTATTTGGTCTGGTGGGTTTTTACCTTGCTCCTTCATCTGCTGTGTGTTTTTCTGTCTTCTCATTTTGCTTAACGTACTGTGTTTGGGGTTTCCTTTTTGCAGGCTGCAGGTTCGTAGTTCCCGCCGTTTTTGGTGTCTGACCCCAGTGGGTAGGGTTGGTTCAGTGTGTCGTGTAGGATTCCTGGTGGAGGGGACTAGTGCCTGTGTTCTGGTGGATGAGGCTGGATCTTGTCTTTGTTGTGGGCAGGACTGCGTCCGGTGGTGTGTTGTGGGGTGTCTGTGACCTTATTATTTTAGGCAGCCTCTCTGCTAATGGGTGGGGTTGTGTTCCTTTCTTGCTAATTGTTTGGCATAGGGTGTCCAGCACTGTAGCTTGCTGGTTGTTGAGTGGAGCTGGGTCTTATCATTGAGATGCAGATCTCTGGGAGAGCTTTCGCTGTTTGATATTACACGGAGCCAGGAAGTCTCTGGTGGACCAGTGTCCTTAACTCGGCTCTCCCACCTCAAAGGCACAGGTCTGACACCCCACTGGAGCACCAAGACCCTGTCAGCCACACGGCCAGGTACGTGGGGAGTTTCTTGCCTTTTGGAAAGTCTGAGGTATTCTGCTAGCATTCAGTAGGTGTTCTGTAGGAGTTGTTCCACATGTAGATGTATTTCTGATGTATTTGTGGAGAGGAAGATGATCTCCACATCTTACTAATCTGCCGTCTTGAAGGTCTCTCTCTCTAATCTTCTTGAATCTGTAAGTTAACATCTTTCATCAAATTTGAAATTTTTTCAGCCTTTGACTCTTTCTTTGCATATTTTTTCAGCCCTACTCTCGTCCTCTGCTTCTGGGGCTCTCATGACATAAACATTAGATCTTTTGTTATTGTCCCACATGCCGCTGAGGCTCTGTTCATTTACTGTTGTTGACTGGATAGCTTCTATTAATCTGTTTTTGAGTTTACTGATTCTTTACTCTGTCATCTGTAGTGTACTGTTGAGCACATCTAGTGAGTTTTATTTCATTTATTGTAATTTTCAGTTTTATAATTTTTTTATTCTTTTTTATAGCTTTATTTCTTTGCTGAGACTCTATTTTTTCATTTGTTTCAAGACTGTTTGTAATTGGTAGTTTAAATATTTTTATGATTGCTGTTTTAAAGTGCTTGCCAGATAATTCCAACATCTGAATCATCTCATTGTTGGCATCTGCTAATTGCCTTTTCTCATTGAAGTTGTGATTGTCCTGGTGCTTAGAATGGTGAATTATTTTCAGTTGTATCTCATACATTTTGGTTATTATGTTGTTAGATTCTACATGCAATCTTTTTCTTTTCTGGCAGAAGTCACCCTGTTTAAGAGTAGTGCTCAGGTCAGGTGGAGGTGGATATTCAGTTCCCCACTGGGTCCTGTGACAACCCTGGGTCCTATGATACCAACTGGCACTACCTCATTGCTGCTGGGTTTAAAGTTGAGCTCCCTGCTGGGCCCCACTGACAGCATGGGGGAGCTTAGAGTGCCACATAGCTCCACCTCATACTTCCCCTTCCATCTCATTGCTAGTGGGTGGGTGTGTGAGTTCAGTTCTCTGCTGAGCTCCACTTAAACTAGGGATGGAAAAATGGTGAGAGTGGAGAACGTGGACCACCAATATGTCCCAGTTCATTCCATCTCGTTGCTGCCTGGTAGAGGAAGAAGTTCAGCAACCCCCTGGGCCCTGCTGACACAAGGGCAGGAAGGAAGAAGAGTGCTGACTAGCACCACCTTCAAGGGTTGTGAAGGGTTGGAAGCTCAGCTCCTTGCTTAGTCATGCTGACACTACCCCAGTGGTGGAACTGGAGTACTGCCTGCTATCACTGACCTTGCATACACCACCCTGATGGGAGAAGCAGAATGGTAGCAATGGTTGAGGGATGAAAATTCAACTCCCTGCTCAGTCCCACAGACATTACAGTGGAGGAGACAGTTTTCCATTGGTGTTTGGATGGAGTAGTATTGGTATTGCAAACAGTGTTTTCTGTTCTGCTAACCTGCTCTTTTTCTGGTTCCTTGGCTGGGTGAACAGTAGTTATGGAGGACTCTTTTGGCTGCATCTGTTAGTGGTTGCAGTTTGTAGGCTTCTCCAGCACCCTGCCTGAGATACATAGGAAACAAAAGGAAACCTAGGAATTCCTGTGAGTTTACTTTCTAAAAACCCAAACATAATGTTTTTTTTGTTTTCTTGTCCTTTCCTTTCTTCCACAGACTATAGTGGAGGCCTTTGTAAGGGTGAGATTAATGCTTGGTATGGCATCTAGGGAGGGTCTGTAAGGTCTTGTGTGGTCCCTGAGAAATTATGAGTCCTGTATGGTGGGACGTAGACCATGTTGCAACGTGTAGCTTGAGCAGTGGCATGTGGCCTCCTTCTTAGGCTATGCCATAACAAACAAAGCCAGCACAATTCACTTTTAACATGTCTGGTTTCTGCATTGCTCTGGTGCCTTCTGAGACACTAGGACCTCTAGAAGAGGTGGATTTAGTTCTAACTAAAGGTAAGTTTCTTATTGCTCTGGTTAGAGAGACAGCTTTGTATTATTACCAGAAGAAACATGGACTCTGAACTAGCAAACTCTAGTTTGAATCTCTTATTTACTACTGTGGGTCCTTTTGCAAAGTTTCTTAATATCTCTGAGACTTGGGTAAAGGGTGATAATAACTGTCCATAGAGTTTCTCAGAGAATAAAATAAAATATGTGCAAAGCATTGGGGATACAGTAGGTACTCCATAAATACTATAGTCTACTACATTAAGTTTTAATCTTTAGGAAAGAAAGTTCAGATCTTCAGTAAGTTAGAACTTACTGGTATAAACCTGCCTTGGGCTAACTTCATCTATATTCTCTGCAATATCCAATTATAGAAATTCAAAAAGGAGCCAGAATTCTACTAATGAAGCACAGCAGGTTCTGCGTCCATGATATTCAATTCCCTAAAGACAAGGATCATATCTTATATTTCTTTTACATTCTCCACAGGATCCTCCCTGCCCAAACCTCTCTCTTAGAGAACCTCACCAGCCACACCCAGAAGAGGGGAAGCCCTAGGTATTAAGCAACTCTGCCATCCTTGGAGATTGGACCAAGGTGGAACATTGGCCCAAGTAGGGCTCATCAGAGTCTCTCAAGAATTTAGAATTGAGACAAAGGTTCAGAGAGTCAAATGGAATAGGACACTCAAACTGAAGGGTGTGTGGGTTTTGGGGGGTCAGGGGTGGTGGCAGCATGGCAACTTTTGTGTAAGCAGAAGTTACACAGGGGTGAGATTAGAATCCTGTAAAAGAATGTGGTTAGCTGAGAGGACAGATGAGCAAAAAGAGAAAAGCTTAAGTATGAAGACACACAGCTTGGAAGGAAAACAAAAAGAGACAAGAGGACAGACATCCAGGGAAAAGTGAGAAAGAAAAGGGGACAGGATATCAGGAACACAGGGAATTGGAATGCTCAACCTAGAAGAATTCAGATGACTAGGAATCTGTTAGCTACAAACACCACTGAGCCTCTGTTGCCAGAAGCAGCCGCTTTACACCTGATTGATGGTGCCAGCCTTGCCTGAAGACCCTGTAATGACCCTACTTGAGGTGATTACCAGGCAAGTGAGTGCCAGCTTTCCTCACACACTCCCCAGCTCTCCTTCACTGCTTCCACATCTACAGCTAGAGGCAGATCCTAAAATGCATGTGGGCCAACTACACAGTCAAATTTGGGAGCAAGAGGCCTGCATGGTAAAAGAGTTGCAAAACTGCACTAATGTTTATCAGCAGAACCCCAGAGGAATAAACATGGAACTGAATTATGAGGGTACCACACTAGAAATGGAGGAAAAGACTTTCAGTTAGGCTAAAAATGATTATATAGGTGCACTTATCAGAGAGTCTGCATTCAATGTGCTATCACATGCAGTTGGTAGAGTTCTAATTATTTTATCTTTTTGTAGACTGAAAATTGGATTCACTTCTCACCTAGGCTGAGTTGAGATGCCAGAAATCCCTTATAGAGGAAGGAATAGAAAGATCTAGGGAGATGAGAATGCCAGTGTGGATTTATGTACTACCCTCTAAACCATCCCAACCCTGAGGACACAGCTGTCGTAAGAACATTGAGAAATGCATTAATGAAGGTAGTGCCAACGTATTTGAAAAGCACCACAGTGGCTACCTTCTGTAGGTCAGAGATGAAGGTGGAAAATACTGATATTGAAATAGATTCTGTGATTTCAATAAGGATGATGGCAGCTTGGGATGGAAGAGATAATAAGTGGCACCAAATTGTCAGAAACAACTTGGAGCTGGTTATTTTAGTAGGCAGAAGAGCTGGTGTGGGTAATCAATTTGGTTTGACTCACAGGAACATTTGGCATTGAATAACTGATCATAGGGTCACTAGCGCTGAAATTAGGAGGGTCATCATGCTTACCTGGGTAAAGAAAAATTTCTCTGAAGTAAAGGCCCTTTGGTGAGCATTTACATAGGACACAGATATTCCCACACTCTGAGTTCATTCTTAGAGATCCCGTCACATACCTCTTTTTCCAGACCAACTTGTTACCAATCCTCATTATCTTATTCCTTTCATGTCCCCGACTATCCTGCCAAATCATTAGCCCCTGTCCATGCATTACTATAGAGCTGCTCCACAGGCCTGCTTTCCTGTGGGCAAAATGGGCAATGAGATGTCCTGTTTAAAATTATGCCCATTGGATGGAATTTCCATTTTATTTTGCTGAAGGGCCACTCCTTGGTGGGGCTGCTGCATTGCAGAAGTCATCTCCAGCTGTCATGCAAAACCATCTATGAACTAGACTCAGATTTTTTTCTTTTCAGTCAACTGGCCATGGAGAGCACTTCATGCGGCTTAAGCATAGTATGAGGGCAGGATGGCAATGCAATGGGAGTAGCACACCAGGAGTGAGAACTACCTGCTCATCCAATTTACACTTGCTCAAGCCCAGTCCCTAATATACCACGTGATGCAGGAGTGTTACTGGGCATGCCTGACTCTGTGGCTTGGTAGATCGGACACCCAATTCATGTGGGGCAGCTGTTGTTTTACAGTCAAGTGAGTGTTCAGTCTCTACCACAGCCCAATAGGAAGCCAAGAGTTCTCTCTCAAAATAAGGATAAGAACTTTTCAAAATAGGTGTGATTTTACTCAAAAACCCTATGGGCCTCTACTCTGAATCTCCCTCCTATCAGGGCTTTCACAGAGTCCATACAGCATCTTGATCAGTCATAGGTATTTTGCAAACCATTGGACTCACTGGTCATAAATAATCATCTATCATTCAAACTAGGAATGTCTTGAGAGTAAAGGGGACACTAGTAATAAATATGCTGGGACAACAGGCATAAATTAAAACTATCCTGACATACATGGCCATCCAGTCATAAAAGCCAAGTGATTAATTTGTTTACTAGGTATTCATGACCAGCCAGAGTACACATTGCAAGATGAATCCAGGAAATTTTGATAGAGAGCTCTCAATTCTAAGATATTTTGGATTAGGCTATTGGATTTCAAGGTAAGAAATCTTCAAGTATTCAGGCAGAAAAAGGAAATATTTAATCAGTTCTTGAACTTTAGCATGCACTAGAAGCGCCTGGATGGTTTATTAAAACAGATTACTGGATTCTATACCCCATATTCCTAATTCAGTAGCTATAAAATGGGGACTGAAAATTTGCATTTTAACAAATTCCCAGGTGATGTTAATGCTGCTGATCCAGGGACCATACTTTAAGAACCACTGATCTACTGAGAAGAGAAAAAAAAATCCCCACAGACTGTCCTCATGTTTTTCCACAGCAACATTCAATACCAAAAGATAATGGAGCAGTTGTTACAATATTCTAAAGAAAAAATTATACCAAAATATGGTTGAATTTTTAGGGCCACTGATAGCTTTCATAAACTTAAGGAATATTGCCTGTATGAGAGAGAACCTCTTGCACAAGCTGTGTGATGATGAAATCCAGATAAGATGAATAAAAATAAAGAACTCGGGAATGGAGAAGTTGTGTTAAATATAAAACCAACACTGACTACTTGTGAGAATGATGATTGTAAAGCAGATTATAAATATAAACTTTGATAAAATAATACTTATGTATATGGAGACAGAATATCTCATCTATAAGGATGAAATATGTAAACCAAAATTTGAGCCTCTCTTTAAGACAGGCATCACCTTTAACTTAAAAGGAGACTAAACAAGATCAATAACAGGTCCTAAAAGTACTTTTTTTTTTATTCAGACACTATGTTGTAAATCACTTTTCTGAAAATGGAATCTAGAGGGTACAGTATATTTATGACCTGAGTGTCTAAAGAAAGGTTGAATTTACTAACTAATTCAGGTTCAGATGAGGTCTTCAGGAATACAAAACCTGACTATGCTCTATCTTGCCTACAATTTCTCTGTGGTATTTACCTGCTATTCAGTGTAAGAAATTAAGACTTGTGCTGTCAAACTGTCTAATGACTCAACTGAAATGTAAATCTTTGTTTCTCAAGAACTGTGAAATATGTTTGAGATAATGAAAAGAAGTCCGAATGCCTGGCTAGTTCCTGTCTTGATGTATGGGATCTTAAAATGAACTCTAAGGACTTTGTGTCCATGACACTACCCCAAGAAAAGTGCAGCGTTTTACTCTACAGAGTTGTAAAAGACCAGAACAGCTTTTGATTTTTAAGATGGCCATCCTTCTGCAGAAGTGAGAAAATATCTTGAACAAAAACTGTGTCTTTTTCAGGTTTTCTAAAATAAATGTAACTGGGAACTTTGTTTACTTTTACCGTAAGATTAAGTTGGGAGGTGAGGAGTGGAGAGATTAGAGGAAATATGAGAGTTGCTAGCATTCTCATGTTTATACCAGGTAGTCCATTTGAAATCAGCATTTTTCTTTGTCTTTTTTCATAATCTGGAAGGGCTCTTTAAAAAAAAAAAAACTTGAACGATTTGAAGTTTAACAAATCCTCTAGTTTCACTTCAATTTCCTTCTGTTAAAGTAGGAAAAACTTTTAATTAAAATTAGAATTTAATTTTTAATTAAAATATTTAATTAAAATTAGACATTTTAAAAGGATTTTTATCACTCTATATATGCAGAGAAAACATTTTGAAATGATACTCATGTACTATACTTAAGATTTTTATTGAGGCATAGTAGATGTATCATAGAATTCACTCCTTATAAGTATGCAATTGAATGATTTTTAGTAAACGTATAAAGTTGCGCAACCATCACCATAATCCAATTTTAGAACACTTCCATCACCTCAGAAAGGAACCTCTTGTCCACTTGCAGTCAATTCCTGTTCAGACCAATCTCAGGCAACCCCTAATCTACTTTCTGTCTCTACAGAGTTGTCTTTTCTGGATCATATGATATGTGGTCTTATGCATCTGGATTCCTTCACTGAACATATTGTTTTTGAAGTTCATCCATGTTGTAGCATGTATCACTTATTTGTTCTATTTTTACTACTGAATAGAATTCCACTGTATGGATATACCATATTTTGTTCATCCATTCACCAGTTGATGGAAATCTGGATTTTTTTCTACATTTTTAGTTATTAAAAATAAGGCTCCTATGAACATTCATGTACAAGTCTTTACATGAATATATTATTCCTCTTGGGTAGATGCCAGGGAGTGACATTGCTGGGTCATATGGTAAATTTATGTTTAACGTGTGTTTTTTTTTTTTTAAACATCTTTATTGGAGTATAATTGCTTTACAATGGTGTGTTAATTTCTGCTTTATAACAAAATGAATCAGCTATACATATACATATATCCCCATATCTCCTCCCTCTTGCCTCTCCCTCCCACCCTCCCTATCCCACCCTCCTAGGTGGTCACAAAGCACTGAGCTGATCTCCCTGTGCTATGTGGCTGCTTCCCACTAGCTATTTTACATTTGGGAGTGTATATATGTCCATGCCACTCTCTCACTTCATCCCAGCTTACCCTTCCCCCTCCCCATGTCCTCAGATCCATTCTCTACATCTGCATCTTTATTCCTGTCCTGCCCCTAGGTTTTTCAGAACTTTTTTTTTTTTTAGAATGTGGTTTTTCTTTCATTGACAAAAGGCATTTCAAAGTGGCTACATCATTTTACATTTCTATCAGCAATTATGAGGATTCCCATTTCTCCATGTCTAGGCCTCCACTTATTATTGTCTGTCTCTTTTATTATCATCATTCTAGTGGGCGTGTGGTTTTAATTTGTATTTTCCTCATGACTCATGATACGATAAAGAGCATCTTTACATGTGCTTATTAGCCATCTTTGTCTTCTTTGGTGCAATCACTATTCAAATCTTATCTATTTTAAAAAATTGGGTTCTTTGTCTTATTGAGTTATGAGATTTCTTTATATATTCTGGTTAGAAGTATTTTATTAGAAACATGATTTGTCACTATAGTCTCTAAGTTTGTGGCTTGTATTTCCATTTCCTTAATGGTGTCTTTTGAAGTGAAAAAGTTTTAAATTTTGATGAAGTCCACTTTATAAATTTTTCTTTTAAGGATTATGCTATTGGTGTCATAGCTAAGAACTCTTTAAGTAATCCAAGGACACAAAGGCTTTCTACTACCTTTTCCTCTAAATGTTTTACAGTTTTAGCTCTTACACTTAGGTCCACTGTCCATTTTGAGTTAACTGCTTTTGTGTGCTATGAATTAAGGGTCTAAATCCACTTTTTGGCATGTGGCCATTGGCAAATGACCCAGCAGCATTTGTAGAAAAGACTATCTTTTCCCCATTGAATTGCCTAACTAGCTTTGCCAAAAATCAATTTACCATAAATATAAGATTTCTGGACTCTCAATTCTCTTCCATTGATCAATATGTCTATCCTTATGTCAGTACCACACTGTCTCAATTATGGTAGCTTTATAGTACATTTTAAAATGGGAAGGTATAAGTCCTCCAACTGTATATTTCAAGATTGTTTTGACTATTCTGGTAATCAGTCTTGCATACCTAGAATAAATCCCACTTGTTCGTGGTGTATAATTATTTTTGTGTATTAAAATATTTGGTAATATTCTGTTAAGGATTTTTGCATCTAAGTTCATGAGGAATGTTTGTAGTTTTCCTTGTTTTTTGGTCATATCTTTGTCTGGCTCTGTACTGTCTTCCTGAATGAGTTGGGAAATGTTTCCTCTTCCATTTTCTGGAAGAGATTGTATAAAGTTAGTTTTAACTACCCTTTAAAGGTTTGATACAATTATCCAGTGAGACTATCTGGGCCTTGAGATTTCATTTTGGAGAGTTTTTAATTAAAAATTCAATTTCCTTCATGGTTATAGGGCTATTCAGATTGTCTATTTCATCTTACTTGAATTTTAGCAGTTTGTGGTTCTTAAGGAATTGTTCCATTTTTTTTCTAAGTTGTCATATTTATGAGCATACAGTTGTATGTAGTACTCCCTTATTTTTTTTAATGGCTGCACTATGTGGAATGATATATCTGATTTCATTCCTGATATTGGTGTTTTGTGTTCTATTTTTGTCAGTCTTGCTAGAGGTTTGCCAAATTCATTATTTTTTTGAAGAACGAACTTTTTCTTTCCTTGGGGTTTTGTTTTCAGTAATTTTTTCCTATTTCCAATTTTATTTTCTGTATTATCTCATTCCTGCTGCTTGCTTTGGGTTTATTTTGCTCCTTTTTCTAGTTTCTGGAGGAAAGAAGTTATTGATATGACACCTTTCCTCATTTTAAATGTAAGCATTTAGACCTATAAATTTCCATCTCAATACTGCTTTAGTTGCATCCTACATACTTTAAGTTGTGTTTTAATTTTTTATTTAGTTCTACATACTTTTTAATTTCCCTTGAGACTTATTATTTGACCCATAATTATTTAGAAGTGTGTTGCTTAGCTTCCAAGTGTTTTGAGAGTTTCCTGTTGTCTTTCTTACAGATTTCCAGTTTGATTCCACCATAGTCAGAGCACACATACTTTATGAGTTCAATTCTTTTATATTCGTCAAGATTTGTTTTAGGTGTTCTTTTTTTTTCCTACTTGGTCAGTGTTTCACAGGAAATTGAGAAAAATGTAGTCTACTGTTGTTGGATGGTCTGTTTTATATGTGTTAATTAGATCCTGATGATAGTGTTGTTTAGATCTTCTATGTCCTTGTGATTTTTTGCCTAACAGTTCTATTGGTTGCTGAATGTGAGCAGTGTTTACGTTCCCAACTATAATCATACATTCTTCTCTTTCTCATTTCAGCATTAACAGTTTTTGCTTCATGTATTTGAGACTCTGTGGTTTATACACATTAGTATATCATGTCTTCCTGGCAGATTGAGCCTTTCATCATTATATAATATCGCTTTTTTTCTCTGATAATTTTCTTTGCTTTGAAGGCTACCTTATAAGATATTAATATTGTCACTGCTTTTTATTTCTCTATTATTAATGTGTACATAGTATATCTTTTCCCATCCTTTTACTTTCAACCTACCTGTGGTTGAATATGAAGTGAGTTTCTTATATGCAGCATATAGTTGGATTTGGTTTTTTAATTTTTCAATCTACTCTGCTAATCTCTGTCTTTTGATTGGTATGTTTAGACCATTTACAATTAAGGTAATTATTAATATGTTAGCACTTTACAATGCTATTTCATTATTTATTTTCTACTTGTTTCCTTTGGTTGTTGTTGCTCTTTATTCTTTTTCTTGCCTTTCTGCAGGTTATTTGAACATGTTTTAGGATTCCATCTTAATTTATAGCACTTTTGAGTTCATCTCTGCAGTTTTCATAGTGGTTGCTCTGGGTGCTACTTATAACTCTGTACTTGGTATCACAGTGTTTACCATTTAAAATGAAATATAGAAACCTCACTTCCAATTAGGTCTCTTTACCTTTCCCACCTTTACATATCATTGTTAACACATTGCATAACTTCTATTTCTTTTGTGAGATTTTTTCCTTTTGGGTTTTATAAATCATATTTTATTGAAACAAATTATAATACCATCTAATACTCAAAAAATGTCTATTGTATGGACTCATATTTCCGATCTTTCTATTGTTTCTTCTTGCGTTCTGATGCTTAAGTTTCCTTTTATCATTTTCTTGCCGTTTGAAGAACTTCCTTTGTCCAGTCTTTCCAGGGTGTATCTGCTAGTCACAAAATCTTTTAGTTTTCATTCATCTGTGAATGTTTTTATTTTCCCTTCATTTCTGAAAACTAGTTTTGCCAGATATAAAATTATGTGTCAACAGTTATTTTCTTTCAGTGCTTAGAAAGATATTTGGCCATTTCCTTTTTCATGATTTCACATGAGAAATACATTCAAATTGGTGTTTCCCTATAGGGAATGCATTGTTTCTCTCTGGCTGCTTTCAGGATTTTTTTCTTTGTCTTTAGTTTTCAAAAGTTTAATTATGATGTGTATTGCATGGATTCTTTAGGTTTATCCCTTTTAGAGTTCATTCAGCTTCTTGGATCTCTATGTTGATGTCATTCATCAAATTTGGGAAGTTTTCAGTCATTGTTTCTTTGAATGCTTATTCATTTCCCCACTCTTTCTCCTTTACTTTCTGGGACTCCAATGAAATGAATGTTGGATATTTTGTTATTGTTCCACAGGTCCCTGAGGCTCTGGTCATTTTTTTCCCAACCTCTTTTCCATTATTCATATTGGGTGAATTCTACTGTTCTGTCCTCATGTTCACTGATTCTATTCTTCATCATCTCCAGTCTTCTGTTGAGCCCATCCAGCAAGTTTTTAATTTCTATTGTATTTTTCAGTTCTATCATTTCCACTTGTTTTTTTCCATAACTTCTATTTCTTTTCTGGGATTTTCTACATTTTTATTTAAGACAATTTGTAATTGTTGTAGCATCTTTATAATGTCTGCCTTAAAATTCTTATCAGATAACTCCAACATCTGATTCATCTCAGTGTTGGCATCAGTTGATTTCACTTTTCATTCAAGTTGTGATTTTCTAGGTTCTTGATTTATATCCTGGACATTTTGTCTATTGTGTTAGGACAATCTGGGACCTATTTAAATATTTTATTTTACAGGAATTGACTCTATTTAGGTTTAACACATGAGTCTTAGCCTACTTTTGTGGGCTGTGATTCCAACAGTTTAATTTTCAGAGACTTTGTGACTGCCTGAGGGAGGCAGGTGAGGAAATCCTTCTATTAGTAACCACCACCACCCCCAGCTACCCAGGTTTCTCTGGGCAGGGAGGAGAGATAAAGTGATTTCTGGGACCAGGCTGCTAGCTACAGGGCTGCTAGCTGTGACAGGTTCTTTTTCATGATTCCACCAGTCAGCCCTAATGTCTCTGGGCAGAGGAGGAGTTGGGGACAAAGAGGCTTCCCCAGGTGGGCCACCTGCTTTACCTGGGTGTCTCTTACTGGTTCCTCCCATCCACATCAGTATCTCTCCATAGAAGAGAGGAGTCTCTGGCCCAGCAGGGTAGGAGAATGCTTCCCCTGGTCACTTATTTTTGGCAGGACTCCCGGTTGTTCCCCCTTGTCTGAAGTTGTCAGAGGGACTCCCACTACATCTAGGGGGAAGAACAAGCTACTGGACTACTTTCTGTTGCCAAGTGGGAAGCCAGAAAAACATCAGGTCTGGGTGGCTGCCTTCTGTTGGTTGGGGGACACAAGATGCCCTGCCTCTGTGTTGGCATCTGGTCCTAGGTTCCCAAACCAGATCATCTTCTTCTTAACACCCTTCAGAGTCATCTTTTGCTCGTCTCTTGTGTCATTTCTAGGATATATAAAGTTGTGCTTAGGGAGGAGGAGCAGGGAAAAAGAGGTCTATGCCATCTTGTCCAGACCAGAAGTCCCTCAGCTACTGAATTATCCATTAAAGTTTTATTTTTTCTGTTTTACCAATTTAGACACAGTTACATTATGGATAGTAAAAATCCCAAAGACACCTTTGCACAGTGCAGGTATTTAACCAATATTCTCTAACATGTAATTAATGAGACTGGGAGAAACAACGGATGTTAATACAAAAGGATCTAAAATGAGCTTAAGGCCATACACATAAAGATACTGTTGAGGTGCGCGCGCGCGCGCGCGCGCACACACACACACACACACACACACACACACACACACACACACACACACCACATGCACGTGCTTCCTTTCAGGCCATCTACTTACAGTCTGCTTAAGGAGAGTCTCTACATGAAGCACAAATGGATTGATGAAGCCACCAGAAGGGGCTGAGGAAAATGAGAGAGAGAGGTAGGGCCTATTACAGAGAGGCACAGACCCTTCCTCCTGGGGCACTGAGTAGTAAAACCTGCCTGGATGCCTTTGCTTGAGGAATAACTCTGCAAGGCTGAGTAGTGCCAGGAGAAAGGTCGCTCCAAAATTATCAGGTTGGCCTGGCTCTTCTCTGAGCTTTAGTCGGGAAGAAGGCTTAACTTCATCAAGTGCATCAAAATAGATATTTGGGGCAGAATCCTCAGGCCAGTAGCTTTCACTTACTTCTTCTTTACTTATGTACTGTGTTGTTCCCAAGAAGCATTTAAAGTGGTTTCAATGGATGCATGTTATATAGGAAAATATAAATTAGATATAGGCAAAAAAAAAAAAAAAAGAAGAAAACAAATGACAGGAATAAGACTGGTGCAAAAGTGCTTCTCTGTGACTTTCTACACACGCAATAAATAGCCTATGAGAGGGCACATTGCTGGAGTATTTCCTGTGCCATCTCTGAGTGAACCCTCAAAGGCATTCAGGACCAGGCTTGGGGGCAGTAAAGTGGACTCGTAACATGGAGGGATCCTCTAGATATGCTATAGGGGGAGACAAGTTTCCATGGAAATTTCCCTATAGTACTCCACAGATTTTCTGCTCCTAAGAGGAGCAGGAAATGTTTGATTTCCTCTTAAAGATTCCTGAGTTCTCACTTTGAGAATGGCCACAGTTCTGAGCAGTGTAACCTAGTTGAAGACTCAGGCTACTAAGTTCCTGAGGGATCACATCCCAGTTAGAATTCATTACAAGTCTGACTATCTAAATATGCAGAGTGTGTACCAAGGCTAAAACTACAGTCATTAATTCCTCAAACTTTGTTTATAAAATTCTTCTATTTGATTCTCAGAATCTAAGCCAAAACTGTTAGATACAAACTTGCGGTGTCCATCTCAAGTCAGCTGGAATGGCCCCTCCCAAGTCAGCTGGAAATCTAGGTGATGCTGATGACATGCAGGAGCTGAGAAGTAGCCACAGAAGCAGTGTTGTGCCTGGTGACTAAATGACCACACTCCTTCCACTATGGGAGCTCTCTCTCTCCTGGGGAATAGAAGAATATACAAAAATCCAGTCAGCTGGGCTCTATTGTCTATGTATACAATACACGAGTAGGCTTGATTCTGGTGCAAATCCTCAGTGAGTGGTGGCTGCTGGGACAGCAGCTCTGAATCTAAAAATTATTTCTTGACTTGTCATGAAGCCAGTTTCTCCCCTTGGCTTATGTTTCTCATCTTTCTACCTCGCTGGAGCCTCCCTCAAACACCTTTAATTTCTGAAAATTTCTTAGAGTCTCATTCACTCTGCTTTTTGCTGATTTTTAACATCTTTAAGTCTCTCTTAGATCGAAAAACAAGGTACCCTGTTCCATTCATCAGTCCCTCTCTCTATCATTTATTCATGAAGATATGGCCCAGTTTTCCTTTTCCCATTTATATTCTCCTGAACCATTTGTTCTTAGCCCTTATCTAAAAAGTTAAGCTTCACACCTTGGTATTTCTCTGATGTTATTTGTTCAGATCACTAATTATCTTTTCCTGACCAAACGCGATGGCTTTTCTTCAGAAGTTATTCCACTTGATCTTTTGGCTTTCTCATCTTGCGCTATGAGGGCTTCAAGAACTATGGTTTTAATTTCTCGTATTTCTCTAACTTTGTATTGGAGGAGATTATTTTTATTTCAGTTTTGAATATCTACAACGTCATCTATGAATGTAACCTTTCTTGTTTGAAATGGCAAGATAAGGTATCTGCCTCAAAACATACTGTTCAAAATGTATATGTATGTACTATATTCATGTTGCTATAAAAATTGTGTGTTTCCATTTTATCAAGAAAGTGAGTTTTGAGAGCATGGTTTCTAATCAAAATGCTGTGGGATGGGAGACTGTAGCCAAGATGGCAGAGTAGAAAGGCCCTGAGCTCACCTCCTCTCATGAGCACACCAAAATCACAACTATCTTCAGAACCACCATCAATAAAAAACAAAACAAAAAAACCCCTGAAACCTACAGGAAAAGATCTCCTACAACTAAAGATATATAGAAGGAACCAAAATGAGACAGGTAGGAGGGGCAGACTTGCAATATAATCAATTCCCATACCCCCTGGGTGGGTGAACCACAAACTGGAGAATAATTATATTGCAGAGGTTCTCCCACAGGAGTGAGAGTTCTGAGCCCCACATCAGGCTCCCCAACCTGGGGATCCAGCACCAGGAAGATGAGCCCCCAGAGCATTTGGCTTTGAAGGCCAGCTGGGCTTAATTGCAGGAGCCCCATAGGACTGGGGGAAATAGAGACTTCACTCTTAAAGGGAGTAGACAAAAGCTCCCATTCACCAGGACGCAAGGCAAAAGCAATACTTTGATAGGAGCCTGGGCCAGACCTACCTGCTGGTCTTGGAGAGTCTCCTGGAGAGGTAGGGGTGGCTACAGCTCACCCTGGGGAAACAGACACTAGTTGCAGACATATTAAACATTCAGCCACATGAACACTCCTGGCAGCTGCCATATTGGCTCATTAGAGTCAAGACCTGGGCCACCCAATAGCCTGTAGGTGCACTAGTGCTGGGACATCTCAGGCCAAACAACTAACTTGGCGGGGACACAGCCCCACCCATCCACAGACAGGCTGCCTAAAGACTACAGAGCCCACAAAAGCCTCTAGACACAGCCCAGCCCACCAAAGGGCCAAGACCCAGCTCCACACACCAGTGGGCAGGTACCAGCCCCTCCCACCAGGAAGCCTGCACAAGCCTCTAGATCAGCCTCACCCACCAGGGGGCAGACACCAGAAGCAAGAAATCCACAATCCTGCAATGCAGGCCAGATCCTACCCTGGGACCACCTGGACCCTGGCCCTGCCCACTATCATGTGAATGCAAACTTCAGGACACCCCAGACCCCATACCCAACTGTGTCAGGAACTGCCCCCCGTCCACCAATGGTCTGAAACAAGCTCTGAGATCCCTGGACCCTGCAGCAAGACCTGGGAACTAGCTCTGCCTGCCAGTAGTCTGGCACTAACCCCAGGATCTGGCTTCACCTGCTAGTGGGTGGGCAACAGCCCGAGTCTTCAGGATCCTGACTTTGCCCACCAGGGAGCCAGCACTAGCCCTGGGGAGCCCACTTGGATCCCAAAACCAGGCACCTCATGACCAGACCACACTAAACAGCAGCCAGCAGCATCTGTACAAGACAGGGGCTGACACCAACCAAACTAGGGGCCAACCAAGCCTACCAGACTGCCCACATAGCCTGCCTCAACAGAAGGACCCAAGCAGCCCTCTTAGGGGGAACACCTAGAGAATACAGCTTGGGTAACAAGAGGGGAATGCACTGCTGGGACCCATAGGACGCCTCCTACAGAGGGCCACTGCTCCAAGGTTAGAAAGATAACTAATATACCATATACACAAAAATACAAATAGCAACTTGGACAAAATAAGGTGGCAGAGGAATATGTTCCAGACAAAGGAACAAAATAAAACCCCAGAAGACGAACTAAGTGAAGTGGAGACAGGCAATCTATCTGAGAAAGAGTTTAGAGTAATACTCATAATGATTATCAAGGAACTCAAGAAGAAAATGGATGCACAGAGTGAGAAGTTAGAGATTTTTAACAAAGAATTAGAAAATATAAAGAACAACCAAACAGAATTGAAGAATACAATAACTGAAATAAAAATATTTATTTATAGATTGCTGTATAAAAACCTCATGATAACCACAAAACAAAAATCTATAATAGATATATGCACAAAAAAGAGAAAGAAGTCCAAACATAACACTAAAGGTAGTCATCAAATCACAAGAGAAGAGAACAAAAGAAGAAAAGGAAAAAGACCCAGAAAAACAAATCCAAACCAATTAACAAAATGTCAATAAGAACACATATCAGTAATTACCTTAAATGTAAATGGACTAAATGCTCCAACCAAAACACATAGACTGGCTGAATGAATACAAAAACAAGACCCATATATATGCTGCCTACAGGAGATTCAGTTCAGATCTACAGACTGAAAGTGAGGGGATGGAAAAATGTATTCCATGCAAATGGAAGTCAAAAGAAACCTAGAGTAGCAATACTTATATCAGACAAAATAGAGTTTAAAATATAAAGACACTGGCACAGAAACAGAAATATAGATCAATGGAACAGGATAGAAAGCCCAGAGATAAACCCACACACATATGGTCACCTTATCTTTGATAAAGGAGGCAAGAATATACAGTGGAGAAAAGACAGCCTCTTCAATAAGTGGTGCTGGGAAAACTGGACAGCTACATGTAAAAGAATGAAATTAGAACACTCCCTAACACCATACACAAAAATAAACTCAAAATGGATTAAAGACCTAAATGTAAGGCCAGACACCATCAAACTCTTAGAGGAAAACATAGAACACTCTATGACATAAATCACAGCAAGATCCTTTTTGACCCACCTCCTAGAGAAATGGAAATAAAAACGAAACTTAAAAAATGGGACCTAATGAAACTTAAAAGCTTTTGCACAGCAAAGGAAACCATAAACAATGAAAAGACAACCCTCAGAATGGGAGAAAATATTTGCAAATGAAGCAACTGACAGAGGATTAATCTCCAAAATTTACAAGCAGCTCATGTAGCTCAATGTCAAAAAAACAAACAACCCAGTCCAAAAATGGGCAGAAGACCTAGACATTTCTCCAAAGAAGATATACAGATTGCCAACAAACACATGAAAGAATGCTCAACATCATTAATCATCAGAAAAATGCAAATCAAAACTACAATGAGGTATCACCTCACACCAGTCAGAATGGCCATCATGAAAAAATCTACAAACAATAAATGCTGGAAAGGGTGTGGAGAAAAGGGAGCCCTCTTGCACTGTTGGTGGGAATGTAAACTGATACAGCCACTATGGAGAACGGTATGGAGGTTCCTTAAAAAACTAAAAATAGAACTACCATATGACCCAGCAATCCTACTACTGGGCATATACCCTGAGAAAACCATAATTCAAAGAGAGTCATGTACTAAAATGTTCATTGCAGCTCTATTTACAATAGCCAGGACATGGAAGCAACCTAAGTGTCCATCAACAGATGAATGGATAAAGAAGATGTGGCACATATGTACAATGGAATACTACTCAGCCATAAAAAGGAACGAAACTGAGTTATTTGTAGTGAGGTGGATGGACCTAGAGACTGTCATTCAGAGTGAAGTAAGTCAGAAAGAGAAAAATAAATACCGTATGCTAACACATATATATGGAATCTAAAAAAAAATAAAATGGTCATGAAGAACCTAGGGGCAAGATGGGAATAAAGATGCAGACCTACTAGAGAATGGACTTGAGGATATGGGGAGGGGGAAGGGTAAGCTGGGATGAAGTGAGAGAGTGGCATGGACATATAGACACTACCAAACGTAAAATAGATAGCTAGTGGGAAGCAGCCACATAGCACAGGGAGATCAGCTCGGTGCTTTGTGACCACCTAAAGGGGTGGGATAGGGAGGGTGGGAGGGAGGGAGATGCAAGAGGGAAGAGATATGGGGACATATGTATATGTATAACTGATTCACTTTGTTATAAAGCAGAAACTAACACACCATTGTAAAGCAATTATACTCCAATAAAGATGTTTTATATATATATATATATATATATATATATATAAAGACACTGACAAGTGTCCTTGTCCTTATAAAAGACAAGGACACTACATAATGATCAAAGGATCAATCCAAGAAGAAGATAAAGAAATTGTAAATATATATGCACCCAACATAGGATCACTTCAATATATAAGGCAAATGTTAACAGACATAAAAGGAGAAACTGACAGTAACATAATAATAGTGGGGGACTTTAAGACCCCACTTACATCAATGGACAGATAATCCAGACAGAAATTAGTAAGGAAACACAGGTCTTAAATAACACATTAGACCAAACGGACTCAACTGATATTTATAGAGCATTCCATCCAAAAGCAGCAGGTTACACATTCAAGTGCACATCGAACATTCTCCAGGATAGATCACATGCTAGGCCACAAAACAAGCCTTGGTAAATTTAAGAAAATTGAAATCTTATCAAGCATCTTTTCTGACCACAACCCTATGAGACTAGAAATCAACTACAAGAAAAAAAACTGCAAAAAACACAAACACGTGGAGGCTAAACAATATGCTACTAATGGATCACTGAAGAAATCAAAGAGGAAATTTTAAAAATACCTAGAGACAAATGAAAATGAAAGCACAATGATCCAAAACCTATGGGACTCAGCAAAAGCAGTTCTAAGAGGGATGGTTATAGCAATACAAGCTTACCTCAGAAACAAGAAAAATCTCAAATAAACAACCTAACCTTATACTTAAAGCAACTAGAGAAAGAAGAACACACAAAACCCAAAGTTAGTAGAAGGAAAGAAATCACAAAGTTCAGAGCAAAAATAAATGAAATAGAGACCAAAAAAACCCACAAAAACAATAGAAAAGACCAATGAAGCTAAAAGCTCGTTCTTGGAAAAGATAAACAAAATTGATAAGCCTTTATTTAGACTTATCCAGGATCATAAGAGAATGCTACGAGCAACTCTATGCCAATAAAATGGACAGCCTAGGAGAAATGGACAAATTCTTAGGAAGTACAATCTCCCTAGACTGAACCAGGAAGAAACAGAAAATACAAAGAAATTACCAGTAAGGAAACTGAATCAGTAATTTAAAACCTCCCCAAAAACAAAAGTCCAGGACAAGATAGCTTCACAGATGAATTCTACCAAACATTTAGAGAAGTGTTAACACCTATCCTTCTGAAACTATTCTAAAAAACTGCAGAGGAAGAAACACTTCTGAACCCATTCTTTGAGGCCACCATCACCCTGATACCAAAACCAGACAAAGATATCACACAAAAAAGAAAATTATAGACCAATATCACTGATGAACACAGATGAAAAAATCCTCAACAAAGTACTAGTAAATCGGGCTTCCCTGGTGGCGCACTGGTTAAGAATCTACCTGCCAATGCAGGAGACACGGGTTCAAGCCCTGGTCTGGGAAGATCCACACGCTGTGGAGCAACTAAGCCCATGTGCCACTACTACTGAGCCTGTGCTCTAGAGCCCATGAACCACAACTACTGAAGCCCGTGTGCCTAGAGCCTGTGCTCTGCAACAAGAGAAGCCACTGCAATGAGAAGCCCACACACCACAACAAAGAGTAGCCCCCGCTCACCACAACTAGAGAAAGCCCATGCACAGTAACAAAGACCCAACGCAGCCATAAATAAATAAATAAATAAATAAAAATACTAGCAAATCAAATCCAACAATACATTAAAAGGGTAATTTACCATGATCAAGTGGGATTTATCCCAGGTATGCAAAGATTTTTCAATATCCACAAATCAATCAGTGTGATACACCACATTAACAAATTGAAGAATAAAAACCATATGATACAATCATCTCAATTGAAGCAGAAAAGGCTTTTGATACAATTCAACATCCATTTATGATAAAACCTCTCCAGAAAGTGGGCATAAAGGGAACATATCTCAACATAATTAAGGCCATTTATGACAAACCCACAGCTAACATCATACTCAATGGTGAAAAGCTGAAAGCATTCCCTCTAAGATCAGGTACAAGACAAGGATGCCCACTCTTGCCACTTTTATTCAACACAGTTGTGGAAGTCACAGCCACTGCAATCAGAGAAGAAAAAGAAATAAAAGGAATCCAGATGGGAAAGGAAGTAGTAAAACTGTCACTGTTTGCAGATGACATGATACTATACATAGAAAACTCTAAAGACACTACCAGAAAACTACTAGAGCTCATCAATGAATTCCATAAAGTTGCAGGATACAAAATTAACGTATAGAAATCTGTTGCATTTCTGTACACTAACAACAAAATATCAGAAGAGAAATTAAGGAAACAATACCATTAAAAAAAATACCTAGGAATAAACCTACCTTAAGGGGGCAAAAGACCTGTACTCTGAAAACTATAAGGCGCTGATGAAAGAAATTGAGGATGACACAAACAGATGGAAAGATATACCATATTCCTGGATTGGAAGAATCAGTATTGTTAAAATGACCATACTACCCAAGGCAATCTACAGATTCAATGCAACCCCTATCAAATTACCAATGACATTTTTCACAGAACTAGAACAAAAGATTTTTAAGCTGTATGGAAACACAAAAGACCTTGAATAGCTAAACAAATCTTGAGAAAGAAGAACGGAGCTGGAGCAATCACACTCCCTGGCTTCAGACTATACTATAAAGCTACACTAATCAAAACAATATGGTACTGGCACAAAATCAGACACATACTTCCATGGAACAGGACTGAAAGCCCGGAAATAAACCCATGCACTTATGGTCAATTAATCTACAACAAAGGAGGCAAGAATATACAGTGGAGAACAGACAGTCTCTTCAGCAAGTGGTGATAGGAAAACTGGACAGCTACCTGTAAAAGAATGAAATTAGAAAATTCTCTAACACCATATACAAAAGCAAACTAAATGTTAAGACTGGATACTATAAAACTCCTAGAGGAAAACATAAGTGGAACACTCTTTGACATAAATTGCAGCAATTTTTTTTTGGATCTGCCTCCTAGAGTAATGGAAACAAAAGCAAAAATAAACAAATGGGACCTAAATAACTTAAAAGCTTTTGCACAGCAAAGGAAACCATAAACCAAATGAAAAGACAACCTACAGAATGGGAGAGAAATATTTGCAGGCGATGGGACCAACAAGGGATTAATTTCCAAAATATACAAACAGCTTATACATCTCAATAAAAAAAAAACCCAATAACCCAATCAAAAAATTGACAGAAGACCTAATTAGACATTTCTCCAAAGATGACACACAGATGGCCAACAGGCACATGAAAGGATGCTCAACATCACTAATTATTAGAGAAATGCAAATCAAAACTACAATGAGGTATCATCTCACATCAGTCAGAATGGCCATCATCAAAAGGTCTACAAATGATAAATACTAGAGAGGGTGTGGAGAAAAAAGAACCCTCCTACACTGTTGGTGGGAATGTAAACTGGTACAGTCACTATGGAAACAGTATGAAGTTTCCCTAAGAAACTAAAAATAGAGTTACCATATAATCCAGCAATCCCACTCCTGGGCATATATCTGGAAAAGAAGCAAACTCTAATTTGAAAAGAAACATGCACCCCAATGTTCATAGTGGCACTATTTACAACAGCCAAGACATGGAAGCAGCCTAAATGTCCAGCGACAGATGAATGGATAAAGAAGATGTGGTATATATGCATAGACATAGAAAACAAACTTTATGGCTACTAAAGGGGAAAAGGTGGGGGAGGAATAAGTTAGGAGTTTGGGATTAAAATATGCTACTATATATTTATAAAACAGATAACCAACAAGGACCTACTATATAGCGCACGGAACTAACTATACTCAATATCTTGTAATAACCTATAATGGAAAAGAATCTAAAAAAGAATATATATACAAATATATATATACACACATATATACACAAATAATATATATAAAACTGAATCACTTTGCTGAAACTAATACACATTGTAAATCAACTATATTTCAATAATTTTTTTCTTTTTTTTGGCCACATCACGCAGCATGTGGGATCTTAGTTCCCCAACCAGGGATCAAACCCATGTCCCCTGCAGTGGAAGCATGAAGTCTTAACCACTGGACCATCAGGGAAGTCAAATAAATTTTTTTTAAAAAAGATGTGGTATATATATACAATGGACTATTACTCAGCCATAAAAAAGAATGAAATAATGTCATTTGTAGCAACAAATGGATGGACCTAGAGATTATCATACAAAGTGAAGTAAAGTGAAGTAAGTCAGACACAGAAACACAGATATCATATAATATCACTTATATGTAGGATCAAAAAATGACACAAATAGGCTTATTTACAAAACAGAAATAGACTCACAGTCATAGAAAACAAACTTATGGTTATCAAAGGGAAAGGGGCGGGGGATAAAGTAGGAACTTGGGATTAACACATACACACTACTATATATAAAGTAGATAAACAACAAGGACCTCCTGTATAGCACAGGGAACTATATTCAATATCTTGTAATAATCTATAACAGAAAAGAGTCTGAAAAATAATATATATATAAAACTGAATCACTTTGCTGTACACCTGAAACATTGTAGACCAACTATACTTCAATAAAAAAAATTTTTCTTGGAACAAAAATGCTGTGGGATGAATGCTCTCTGACAAAGGAAAGCAACAAAATGGAGCCAAAGGAAGTTGTACAGGGTTTTCTAAAGAAAAGACATTATCAAAGAATAGACATTTTACTGAAAGTAGAAGAAAGTACCATAATCTAAAATGTTTTTAATTAAATCAAAGAGTCAAGAAAAAAGAAAAAAATCTTGGATTCTCTACAGCAAGTTTGAGTTTAGCTTGGAGAGGAAAGAATGCAGTAACTTTCTCTTGCATTAGAACAGGTGTGTACAGGCCAAGATTGGAACAAATCAGCAATGCCTTGGGAAGCCCTTCCTGACAGAGCAAGACTGGAAAGAAAGATGATCGATTTGAAGGATACCAGAAACAGAGGGGCCACTCAGTCTGAAACCCCTGGAGTTTAAAGCTTGATATTACTGCTTCTTATATTTCTGAGACTGTTGACTTTTGGCGGAGTGAAAAGACCACCAGACACGCAATGAGATCTTGGCTGGAGTCCTGGTTCTGGAGTGAAATGGAAGATACCTCAACATAACTTCCCTTTTCTCATGGGCACTGTGCAGACAATACTCCTTACCTAGTTCAGTTCCCATGAGATCATTTACATGCAAGGCCTTGCCTGTTGGTATCTACTTGTTAAACATTACTCTAGAGAGAGACTCCATTTGAGCCAAAAGATTTTTTGATTAATTCATATTACTCTGAATATTTAATAAAGTATTTTTAATAAGTATTTTGTAAAAAGTTATGGTAAAGCTGTAACTGTTGAAAGCTTGATTTAAGAAAATAGTCATACATCTTATCAGCTCAATTTAAGAAACCCAAGTTATATATAATCAAAGATCACCATCTAGTGGCCCAATTGTACTATAACTTCTAAAGTTAGCTGCAAGCTCCAGACTTCAGAGGCTAGAAGGTGTGTGGAAAGCATCCGGCCCTGCCAAGGAGAGGAGTGAAGAGAGATTTTGGGCCCACTAAAAGCTTTCAAATTTCAAGTTACAAACAAAATAAACAAAACACGGTGCCCTTCAAACGAATCAACCTTCCAAATCAAGCTTTGGTCTTGGGCCTCTGGTCACTCAGAGTATGAGTGGATAGTTGAATGTGATAAAGTAAAGTGATAACTATTTTGGAGATGAGCTCAGAGAAATCCAAAACAATGAAGGTCTTTACAATTATCTTGAGCGACTTTGCCTCTCACAAGCAACTTTACAATCGAAAATTTGGTTTGCTTGTGATAGAATTATTTGTGTGTACATCTTGATGATAAGAAATAAAGTCACAAGAAAACATCATTGCCCCACACAATTCTCTTCTAATTAGGCAGCATGAGTTATTGAAAAGGGCATAGTCTTCAGTCAGAGGGCTTTGTTCAAATTCTGGCTTCACTCTCTATTGGCTGTGTGACCTTGAGCATGTTACTTAACCTCACTGAGCCTCACAGGGCTATCGCAAGGATTAAATGAAATAAGGCTTGGAAAGGGCTTATTCTGGTATCCAAAACATAACTGGTGCTCCTTTCACCATTCTCTCACTTAAAAGAAACCATATAATTTAGAAGAAAATAAAGAAAAAGTTTAACTTAAAAAAAAAATAGGGTTTGGATTTGAAGCCAAAAGCTGACTTTTAAATTACATTTTTCTGTTAAAATGAAGATAAGAGACTGTCTAGTAATCGTATGACCAAAGTAACAGTGGTTGTCCTGGCTCTGACTGATTCTGTATTTTCTTTCAGGGTGTAATTTTCTTACTGGTAACATGGAAGAAAGAGTTGTATCCACTGTAAAATGAACATAATAGTACAAACCTCACAGGGTGTTGAAAGGATTAAATGAGATGTTGCATAAATGTCCATAGCTCAGTACCACTTAGTAAGGATACTACTAAGTTTCATTATTACTGGTCTTTGCCTCTCTCGTGGGACATCTGTGAGAATATAATTGCCATTGATTATTTCAGAAATGCCTGTGGGCTTTTGCTACCTTCCTCACAAATCACTCTTTCGCCAAGGTTCTTCCCTAGAAAGGCCAGTACTAGGGCTCTCATAAGGTGCCTGTTTCTTTGTACACACTATGCAGATGATTGGTTTTAAAACAAGTCACAGCAGAATTTGCATTTCCAAACGAGAGTTGTATCCTTCAAAGTGCATGAGAGATTAAAATTCTTGTTCCTCTAATATCCCTCTACTCTGGGAACTTCCCTCACAACTGACTACGTATCCCTTTATCTCAACAGAAGCAAAACGGAAAAAGGATTTTAGTCGAATAGAGAAATAGATTTTTGTGGCTAGCCTGTAGGTTGGTTCTGAGGCAGTTCATGAATATTTCTGAGCAACAGCCAGCATAACTTTGCAAAGTGACAACACAGAAGGAATACTATCATAGGGGTATATTAATTATAAGATGATATTTTAAAGTCGCATCTTAAAGGAGTAAAAAGGTCTATATTCAGAGGCTTAAAGAGCCTGCATCCCCCTTTGTGCCCCTTTCCATTGGCACCTTGCCTGTTCACAGAGTCCTAAAGTTTCGACCCATATTTGGGATATCAGGGTTTTGGAGGGTTTTGTTTTGTTTGGTTTTGGTTTCCCTAAATCACTTTAACGATACTTTCCGGAGGGGTTGGGGGTGGGTCTCAGGCCCTTGCACACTGACTTGCAGCACCCAGAAGTGGCACAAACGTCCTGTCAGGCCCACGGTTCTAATTTGGGGTATGGAAATTGTTGCTAAGTAAAGCAAGGCAGCTATGACAGGAAGTAAAGCCTTGGCTGGTGGAAGCCTGTGCTGGAGTTCTAGCTCCACTACTCACAAAGCGCTTAATTATTTTGAGCTTCGTTTCCTCACCCGTGAAATGCGGGGACCCGGCCCGACTGGCCTCACGGGACTGTGATGAGGGCTGGAGCCAGACTGAGAGTGAGAAGGCCCTCTTAAGCATCACGCCCAGAGTCCCTCCCCTGCTCTTGGCACTCACTGGTCCCGTCCAGCTCTGCAAGAGGGGTATCACCACGCCCAGAGGGCCAGCGGGGCAAAACAGAGATGAGGGACCCTCCGCAGCGGCAGGTGAGGTGGCCCGTGTCAGCCTGGCTGAAGGGTCCCTTCTGCCCGCGCCCGACCCTCAGCAGGAAGCCCCAGGCTCACCGAGCGCCTCTCCACACTCCCTTTTTTCCTGTCATCCTTGCCTGGGGTGACATCCAGCGAGCGGTAACTGGGTGGCTTCTCCTCAGGCCAGTTTGGGGAGCGCGAGCGGCGGCGGCGGCGGCGGCGGCGGCGGGGCCCCCAATTCCGGGGCTGCCTCTCCTTCTCCTCCTCCTCCTCCTCCTCCTCGGAGCTCCAGGAACTGAGGCCGGAGGGCAGGGGAGGGGAGTAGCTGCGGTGCCGGCGCCTCTGGTGTCCCTGAGCGCTGCCCCGGGGGCTGGGCCCGCGGGCTCTCTCTGGGAAGCGGCTCCGGAGACGGGGGCGGTTGGGCGGCCAGCGGGCCTCGCTGGACGAGGGGCCGTCGCTGAGGCTGTCCCTGTCTGACCAGGGCATGGGTGACCCCCGCTGCCTGGAGCCGCGGTGCCTTCCGCTCCGCAGTCGGCCCAGCTCCCTTTGCTCCAGCGCCCAGCGCTGAGGCTCCCGGTCCCGGTGCTCCTGCTGGAAATCAGAGTAGCGGTGCTGCCTTCTCCCCTCCCTCAGATCCCAGGGTCCGGGGGGAGGCGGGGGGAGCCACTGCTGGTGGGAGGAGTTGCTGGTCCTCCGCAGAGACGGCAGGTCTCTGACCAGCGGGGGCAGGTGGATGATTCTGCGTTCTACGACCTCAGAGCCCAGGGAGGACAGCATGCTGCGGGGATGGCCAGATCTGCCTTGGAGGTCAGCCGGCAGAGGCTGGGCTGGGTTGAGGTTCCGCAGCTCTTTCTCCAAATACTCTAGGACACCGTTGGTGATGGGAGGGTGAGCGGTGGTCATCTCTGGAAGGCTGGATCGCAGGGACAAATCTGATTGAAAATAAGGAAAAGAACATGCAGAACTGCTGATCCAAAACACACTCCTCAGAATCAGGGCACCGAAGTGACACCTTATTAGCATGCATCTACCCCCTCCCATCCTCAGTCGTATGTCCACCATATTGGTCATGAAGGCCCCAATGCAGCCCATGCTCCTACCCTTGCCCTTTACCCTCTCCCACCCCAAATCTCTGGCAAGGTTTACCTCGCTGCAGCAGTGGATTCATTGGATAAGATGAAAACTGGGAGCTCCTGTCCGCCCCCCAGTACAGGGGTTTTTCGATCATCTGAGGGCCTAGGGCCTGAGCCTGCTTCATGTTGCGTTGGTGGGCCATGGCTGCAGGGGGAAAAGGAGAAATGCAGACCCTCAGCCAGGGCAAGGCCCACACCTCCCACTTCACTTCTCTCCACCTAGCAGCCTTGCCAAGAGGCCACTTTCTCTCTTCGAAGTTTATTGTGACCTCTCTCACATGGGAGTAAAGGAAGTAGTGAATCAACTATTCCTTTGGCAAGGAGCTGGGAATAAATTCCCTAGCCAACACTGCAACTCCTGCACACTAGGAAATATAATCTTAAAACCTGACTTCCTAGTCTTGAAAACATTTCATTGTTCTGCCCATTTCCAAGGTCACCTAAAATGTATAGGTAGATGCATAGGTATTAGCAGGCAATGAAATTTCAGGCCATAGGCCAAATATAGAAGGTACAGATGCAAAGGGCTCAGAGGAGGCTGTTAGTCAGGGGCTGCTTGGGAGGACTGCCTGCTCAGAGTGGAAAAAGAGGACGCAGGTGCTGAGGTCAATGGGCAGAATTACTGGTAAAGGGAGAGGGACTGAAGAACGTTTCTAGCTGGTAATGCCAGCCCTGGGTGGGAGAAAACCAGGGGGAAGAAGGCAGAGAATGCAAAAAAGTTGAAGTGGATCCTTTCTACTCTTCTCCTCACTTTATTAAGTACTGGAGTTTTCCCTAAGTAGGGGGGATCTGTAATGGGTGGGGTAGAGGCAGAGAAGGGAGAAGGGAAATACCATTTCCTTTCAGGGCAAAGAAAATAATAGAAAAAAGCAGCACAAGGGATCCATAGAAATGTTTCTCCAGTCCCTTAGGTGCAGCTGGTCTGAAGCACACAACCCACGGCAAGTACAAATTAAAAACAAACGCATCTAGTTGTTTTTGTTCATGAATTTCTATTTTGAGGTAATTGTGACCAAGTGCACGTGTCTCCCAAGCTCCCTGTCTATCCATGCATGTAGGAAATGTACTTGTGTGCTTAAGTGCAGGAAGTGCCTGCCAGCCTGGCACTCTCACCTCCTCCTGGGTTTCCCAAGCCCAGTGGCCACCCCTAAAGCAGCAGGGCTCTGCCAGAGGCTTCCTCTTACCACAGTAGGAAGAGGTAGAAGACAGGCATTCTGGACCCAGCTGCATAGGTTGGGAGATTTGCTGAGGCCAGCAGCTAAAGGGCCATCAGGAAGGCTACCCAATGGCTCTAGTATGAAACCAACTTCCAGCACAATAGGAAGTGGTTTCAGCCAAGCCCCCCAAAATGTTTGGAGCCCCAGCCCTGATGGTGAGTCACAGCCCAGCATGGGGGAAGTCAGATGCAGACTTAGAGCAGCTCACCCAGCTGCCACATCTTCATGCCAAAGGACAGCACTCCAGACCCTATAAAGATAGGTTCACTTGCTCAGCACTTCCCTCTCCCTCTTGCTAACAGGTGCCTCCCCCAGCTCCCTATACACGATATCTTCAGCACACACAATGCCCTCCTTAATATGCGCCAGTCACTTTACATGAGCTAACTAATCCTCAGAGGAATCTCTTAATATGAGAATCAGATGAGGAAGTTAGGCTTACAGAGGTTACCTTCCCAGCCCAATGTCCCACAGCTGGTGACTGGCAGAGGCAGCATGTGACCCGGTGTCTGTCTGCCACTCAAGCCTGTACTCTTTCTGCCAAACCACAGAGTCCCCAGACTCCTTTATTTATGTGATAAAGCAAAAAAAAAAAAACAAACCTAAAAACAAAAAAAAAAACCCTTCTCTAGTGGTAGTGCCTCACTTTATTTCTCTCCACTCAGCACCACACCATTCAAAACCCACTTCAGACTAACCTCTGCTTCCAAGGCCTGGGGACATCTGATTCCATTGGGAACAACCCTACCCACCCCCTGCCCCTCTGACTGAATCTTGGTTTCCTCCAGATGATACCATTCCCCCTTTGGGCCACTTCCTTCTTCAACTCCTCCAATTCAATAGGAGGGAAAAGGAGAGTTGGGCTTAACTCCTTGCTCCCCAAATGACTTTTTAATTAATGGGACCCCCTGCAGAGATGACTCCCTAGAGACCCTTCCAGATCCTCCATGCGCTTTCCTGTCAGATTTTTACATACTCCCAAGATTAACACACCTGCTCCCTTCTTAGCTGCCACAAACTTTTTCCCAGGGTCCCTCCCTTCCCTGATGCTATGGAACTGATGAGATGCGAGTGGAAAAATACAGTCTCTGAGCTTCTCCCTTGCCCTCCTGTCCCTGGAAACAGCTCCATGGGGAAGTCTAGGCTATCAGGTGTTTCTATTGCTCACCCAATGGGGAATCAGGTAATAAAATAAGAAACATGGAGAAATGAACAAAGCTTCAAGACTCCTAATAAGTTATCTCTGAACCTCAGTGGTGTAAAGTCTGCCTTGGTCACCTTTAACGCGCTAGTTATATATACAGACTCCTGGACCCTGCTCGCAGACTGACCTTCAGTCTAATACAAGGTAAGAAAATCCATGTTTTCAACAAGCTCTCTGATTTTAATGCAGGGAGTCGAACTGGAGTTGACTATTGTGGATTCTCAACAACATTCTGAGAATTATGGTCCTCAGGGATAGGTTAAACACAGGCTTTGAGGGGCACGTGGACTTCAACTTGAATCCCAGCATGTATTAGCTGTGTAAGTTTGAGTGAGTTTCCAGAGTGTCTGAGCCCAATCTCCTCATATCTGAGCTGGGGATAATAATACCTACTTCACAAAGTTGTTGAAGTTAAATGAGGTAATGCACATGAAATGCCTAATAGCTCATGGCTCTCACTGTTACTGTTAAAATAAGTCGGTTCTTTCACCTCAGATCTCATAGAAGACAAAAAGTACACATTTGGAGACTAGACCACCAAAAGCATGTTCATCCTCATTTCTGAGGAAAACCCAGGGCATGTTCTTTAAGAAGACCCTTTTGTGGCAGAAATAACACTCAACACCTCCCCTCCTGCAGAGACCTGCAGCCAGTATCCTCTGTGTGCATCACCCATGGTGCCCCTGAGGACCTCCAACTTCTTACTATTCCTTACCACCCCCTCCCTGCCCTTACAGTGTGTTCTTCGCCCTCTCTGACCCATGGTCACACGTTCCTTTTTTTTATACATATACTGGCAGTATACACAGTATACCAAATTGACTGGCAGGCCTTCCACTGACATCCTCAGGAGCATCCTAGAATCTCATGCCCCTTGAATTTTTGCCATTTCAGCTTTAGGAAACCACCAGTCAATGCTTCCTGGGCCCACACTGGCTGCACAGTCAGGCAACTGACCTCATATAGCCCTTCTCGCAACGTGCGTAGATCTCCTTGACTGATCTAGCGACCCTGCTTCCCTCCTCCAGAGCAGCAGTTTAAACTTCTCATGTCTTCCCCTCCCTATGAACTTTCAGCTAATGACATGTCTTTGCTGAGGAAGAGGAACCAGCCCTGGACATGGAATCAAGAGACCTAGGTCTAGTCCAGGGCTCATCACTAACAAGCTGTGTGTAACCGTGGAAAAGTCTCTCTAGGCCTCACTTCCCTCAGCTGAGGGGATGGGGAGGTGGGTGGCATAGATCAGAGATTCTCCGTGTGGCCTATAGCCCACTGCAGGGTGCGCCTAGGGGTTCTGTGGGGAGGAGGGTCAACAACCAATCTAGGGATGGAAGTTGTCGCTCCAGTTCCCACGGAAAAAAAATAAGATTCAGTGTCAATAACTTCCTTCTTTAAGTTCTACTGTAGGTTGTTTACTAGTACTAAGTGAATTACCAAGGATTACTAAACTTTGGTGGCATTTTCATTTTTCTCCTCTCTGGTCCTCTGTTAACTCTCACTGGAAAGTAGGAGCAGGTTGGGGAGGTGGGCTGTGGTCTCGGAAGCTCAAGAATCACTGGCATCGTTCTCGAAGCTGCCTTTTGCATCTAGAATTTTGATGTGCTGAAATCGAGACAGGCTGGTGTGAGCGAGCTCGCTCCCTCAGCTCCTTCCCTGACACTTTAATCATCTTCCAGGTGTTAACAACTTCCTCTCTCTCTTCAGAGGGCAGGCTTCCTTTTCCTTTTCTGTCTAAAGGTAATCCTTTCACTGTAAGCCTGATGTCTCTCCCACTGGCTCCATCCCTTTTGAGTCATTGCCTCACTTCACAATGCTTCCCTTCACTCTCTTTCTATTGGCCTTGGTTCTCTGCCTACACATATGCTTAGGATTACCTTATTCTAAAAAAAAATCAACGATCACATACACCCTCTTCCCCAACCAAGAGCTTTCCTTGACAACTCCTGCCCCCTCTATGTAATCTCCTCTTATCACCAAATTTCTCAGGACAGACTCCCCAAGTGACTCACTTTGAAAGTGATCTCATCTGCTCAAGTTCAGGGATCTTTTATTTGTGGCCCACATTTCTTTATTTTACCAGTTCTTCTAAATGACCTCTAACCACTTAGGAGAAACCACTTTCTCCCAGAACCTGTTTATCAGCTTACTGACAGTGGATACATTTATCACTTGTGCTGACTGAGTCCCTAGCCCTGACTGTTTTGAGTACCCCACAGACCTAGGGATTCCAAGAAAGTATCTTGGGAGAGTTTCTCTCATCTCAGTCTGCATATTTCTGCTCCAGCGGCAGTGACTTCTACGTGGCATCTCTCCCAGAGGCCTCTGAACGGTAGGGAGCTCCGTGGCCCAATATTGAGTTCTCTGCTATTTTTCTTCTCTTGAAGGAGTTCATTGGTATCTCAGCCAATCCCATAGTGATCTACACAGATAGGTCGTGGCAGCCTCTCTCGTGGGAAATTCAGGCGCTCATAAGTCAGATAATCATGAATACGACGCTGCACTACTTCTGCTACTTACCAGCTGTGTGACTCCTCTGACCTTCAGTCTCCTCACGGTTAAATAATGATGATACCTGCCTTCTAGGGTTGTGAGGATTCAAAAGGGTAATATATGCAAAGGGCCCACACACACCAGACATCCAATAAAAGTTAGTTCTCTTTTCCTGTAAGACAGCAACCTCAGAACATAGGCCTGAAACTAGACTCAGACCATTGACCTTCTTGACCTTGTAGATTAGGTTTTGTTTCTGTCTTAACAGCCAATTTCTTATTTTTTTCTTTTAAAAGTTTTCTTTTCAAATGGACCAAAATGATAAGAGTGGTTATATCTGGGTGCTTAGATTAGTCTTTTCATTTTCCTACATTTCAAATTTTCGACAATGTAATACTTCACTTATATCATCAGGAAAAGGAAATGTTACTTTAAAAACAAAAAAACCTCTTTCCATTTAAAGCTGTTGATTCCATCTCTTTAATAAGGAAAGATCTTTGTAGAATAATTCTTTTTCTTTTGCCTTCACCAAATTTTTTATGGCATGTCACAATTCTGTTTTAAAAGGTCAAACTTAAGCCCAAAGAAAGATCACATTAGAGCAAGATCTTCTTCTGCCCCCTCTTTCCTTTGTCTAAAAATGGGGCTCTCGAAGTGTGGCCCCCAGACTGGCAGAATTGCATCACCTGTGAACTTTTGAGAAATATAAATTCTCAGGGCCACCCAAGACCAATTAAATCAGAAACTCTGCAGATGGAGGCCTCCAGGAGATTCTTAAGTTTGAGAATCCCTGCTCCAACACCTCTCTCTTCTCATCTGTTCTTTTCAAGTCATCTTTGAGAAGTGGCCTTCTCTCTCACAGCTCTATGCAAATCACTCCCTCCAGCCACCTCGTGTCCAAGCAAGGTCAGTGCTGGGAGCAAATGCTGGAGCACAGGCACATCAGGGCCACTGATATGTAGGCAGAGACACCTGAACGAAGCCTTAGGCAGGCTAGGAGGTGAACAGGCAGAAGTCCTCCCACTTTGCTCCATAGCTTCCCTGAGCATAATTTCCTGGGCTGAGGCCAAAGACCTCTGAGCCTCTGACGGGAGAAGGGCATGGAGGAGAACCTGGAAGAACCCAAGGTTTTGACCTGGGCATATGAAATGGATCTGTCTGGGGCACAAGGCTCCTGCACCACCCCACCGCACTGCTCGTCCGTCCCCTCTCACCTTCCTCGGGGCAGCAGCAGCGGTCGGGACAGCAGGGGCAGCGGACGTAGCAGCAGCAGTACTGAGGACAGCACTGGCACCAGCACACTCCAATCAGCAGGAGCAGAAGGAGGGCCCCCAGGATGATCAAGATCACTGTCAGCCAGTCTGCAAGAGAGAAGCCGAGCAGGGATTGAACTAAACATGCAGGTGCATGCTTCAGGTTGTAACATTGTAGAGGTCTGATCAACACAGCTCTTGAACTATAGGTTAAGGGTGAGCAACATACAGGCAAAAAAAAAAAAAAAAAAAAGTTTATCTTTGGTAAGGGAACTTCAGAGGCTGGCTACCGACAACAATAACCTAGGCTTGCGTGTTTCTGTTTTTCTTTTTTTTCTGTATGTAAAAGTGTCACAGTGGGGTGGCCGAATAGAAAGCTCCAGGAGCACTTACGCAGGACAATGAGCTTCACTTCCTTATCTGGGTCTCCTGACGTGTCCCCTGGAGCCTCAATGGTGCAATAATACACTCCATGGTCCCACCACATCACTTCATTAATCACAAGATCTGCTCCTGCAACAGGGGAGGGGAAGGTGCCAGTGGTTAAAGGAGAGGGATCTGATCTATGGTCGCTTCAAGTCCCCAGCATTGTACTTCCACATCCCAAGAGGGCCTCTCATAGTTCAGAGAAAGGCCTCAATTCCTTCGTTTGAGACTCTCTTCTTTCTCCAAACAATATAAAGGTGGCAGAACTTACCATTCATTGAGCCCTACTAGGTACCTTGAAAGGATTGGGGATACATCACCTCATTTACTTCCCAAAACAACTCTAAGTGGGTGAGGTAGAGATCACCGGCTATCTCCCAATGTCTGTTCTCCCCTTCTCTCATGATCATAGAAGTTTTGGTCATGTACATGGCCATCCAGAATAAAATCACTATTTCCCATCCTCATTTACAGATGGACACAGACATGTGACTCAGTTCTGGTGGACACAATATAAGCAGAAGTGTCACATGATGGCTCCCAGGAACTTTTTTAGGAACTTCTTTGCCCCTTTCTTCTTCAACTCTGTTATCTGGAAAGCAAATGTGATGGCTGCCATGTTGGACCATGAGGAAGGAGATGACATTCTTGGTGAGCTGGAAGGAACTTGGGTACCTGAGGACATAATGGAACAGACCCACCACACTAGTTCTTGTCTGTCTACCTCCAAATTTATACATGAGCGGAAATAAACTTCTTTATTGTTTAAGTTACTAATATTTTCGGCTTTTGCTTACTTGCAATCAAACTTAATCCTGATACAGTGGGTAGGATTATTAGCTGCATTTCAGATGAGGAAACTAGGACTAGAGGAAGCTAGAACAGAGAGAGGTAACAGAGGTAGGTTCAAACTCATGTCTCTGCCCCAAAGCTGGTGCCCTTAATCACCAAGCTCTACCGTCCTCTCCTAACTGGGTGGAAAACTCCACAGCCTGGATTCCTCACAAGCTGGAAGCACATACTTCTGAATCTTGAAAGGATAGGTGAGATGAACTTGAATAATAAGTAAGGATGAAATGCCAATATTTTAAGAGTAAAGGTCACTCAAGAAAAGAATTTCAGTTTTCAATGAGCACCAAGCATCTACCCCATTAAGATAGGTGAATGTTATGTTCACATTTAGTACATGCAACAAATGTTCACTAAAGACCTTTTGTGGGTCCAGCACTATATCAGACCCTATGGAAGGTCAAACAAGACCTATCTCTGTCCTCAAAGCGCTTAAAGTCCAGTCAAAGGCATCAGGGCAGCTCCCTCCCACGTCCCTGCTACTTCAGCCACAGTAAGTACCAGAGGACACCTTCAAATTCTTAAAGACCTCAGTTATAGACTTGCTCCTGCTCAGCTGGCAGTCGTAGCTGCAATTCTTTGTTATCTCTTTGTCAAGAAATATTTACTGAGGAAATGAAACAAACATGCAAGGTCACGCACCATTGGAGCTAACTTCGACTTCTGTTTCCTTCTCTTTCTACGTCAATCCCTACGGTTTTTTCCTACCCCATGATTTTCCAAACCCACTGCCTTTCCCAGAAACAAGCTTGCCCCAGACTTGGAAGAATGGTGAAAGTGCTTAGGAAGAAATTCCCCCTCCAAGGTTAATGTGTGTTATAAATCTGCCCCAATTTTATTAGAGGCATAAGGATTATTTCAGGGATGTCAGAGTAATGAGGACATTCAGATATGTTAATATTTTAAATTATCCAAGAACTGATTTGACAGGGTCTTCTCAAATGATGCAAACACAGGCATAAAAGTATCAGAAAACAAGGGCTCCAAGAAGTCACAACAAGCCTGAGGTTAAAAATTAAGACCAAGGGGAAATACCGTTTTCCCATGGGAGTAAGAAGGAGGCAGAGTTTGACCCAAACGTGGTTGGGAGGGGAAGTAGTAGACAGTGCTGAGCAAAATTAGAAAAAAAGACGGCAAATCAGGGACTATCCCCTATGGGCACTTTCATCCTTCAAAAACTGTAAAGGACTTTAAACTTTGGGGTCAGATCGGAGCTAATTCTGTGGGCTCTGGAGAAAGCAGAGTCACCCTGAACCTCTGAGGATGCACCTAGAAACTGGAAAAGGATAGATGTTCCCTAAGGCTGAGCATTCAAGGGTTGACTTGGGAAGGTCTGAGGTTGAATGTAAATGGATCAGACTTATGTATTATAGCCAAAGTATTATACACAAAGGTGGAAGCAATTTTTAAACTGGCTTGATCTACCTCAACAGTCATAGAATATTCACTGATTTCCTCACATTGTTGCTAAGAGTACCCTGAGTGGCCTTCTAGGTGTATTCTCCCACTTTTTTTTTTTCACTTTTAACCAGCCAATATTTATGTAACACTGCACATAAAGCTCATTGAAATACGCTCTGAATTCTGTGCCAATAATCCATTGCAGCAGTCCTGGATTATAAGACAGGAATGTGGGGCACTGACCCATCCATTCAAAAGTGTTGAGTGATCATAATTGAAGTTTACTGCACACTTAATGTTTGCTAAGTGCTTTATACGTATTATCTCACTTAATCTTGACAACTCTCTATGAGATACGTACTACGGCAAGTCCCATCTTACAGAAATTGAGGCTAAAAAAAATGGAAGGGACTTGCCCAAGTTCACACACCTTGTAAGTGCAGAACGGGGACCAACACCTGAGTCTGACTCCAGAGCCGGGGCTGACCACTACTCTCTGTACTCCCACAAAGAATGCATATGCTTTAGACATAGCTCTCAGGTATCACATTTGATACTCACTTTGGTGTGGGGAGACAGAGGCCATTATGCCCATCTTCCAGATGTGGCAACAGAGGCCAGAGAAAAGAATGGATCTGCTGCTGGTCACTAAGCAAGGGAGTGGAAGCATGGGGGCACCCACCCTGTCTTTTGATTCTAAGCACAATGCTCTTTCCTCTACCAATGGAGGGCGAGGGTCTAAGGTGGCCATCTACTTGGAAACCCCTATTTCCTTAGATTTGGGCAACAGAAGTAGCCAGAGGGGAACTCAGGGGCCTGGGGTTCGAGCAGGCCCTGAGAGCAATTTGTGGAAGGAATCAAGGGAGCCTGAGCCACACGTTAGACCTGCATCTTGGAAAAGCAAAGGAAATCACCCACTCCCTGACCTTTAGCCAAAGCTGTAGGATGTCTTCTTGCCTGAGACCAGCTTCCAGGGTAATGACTTCAGATGGTATATAGCACATTCTGTGTATTTGGCACTTTCCTCAAAAAATGAAAGTGACCAAGTAGACCATCAGGCAGCAGAAAAAAAGGGGAAATCCCCACAATGACTCAGACCTCTGGGCCTGGTCTACACACCTCTCCACCCCCAGTTCCCTGCTGCCTCCACACTCACGGTTCTGGATGGTGATCTTGCGCTGCCGGTAATCCACCCCCAGCACGGGCTCGTTCTGGCCCCGCCTCTGGGCCACGATGCGCACCTCCCGCTGGCTGTCATTGCAGTCATTGGAGGGGTCCTGGCCCAGGGATAAAGCCGCCTGGTATGCTGGGGAAAGAGTACACACCTACGTCACACAGCAGTGGGGAATTCCCATGAAGAAAGGTGCCCTTAGTGGTTTCTGGAGCAATGAATGTTCTCAATTTTTCCCGAGCCTATGCATCCCCACGAAGATTCTGATTCTGGAGTGGGGATCTGAGATTCTGCATCTCTAATGAGCTCCCAGGTGACACCAATGACCCACACTTTGAGCAGCAAGACTCCAGACCCCCCTAATAGGCCATCATTTCCAAATCCTGACTGCATCCCCATCTCCCACCTCAGTTTCCCTTGCCTCATTTTCAAAGTCACTCCAGAATCTGCTCCCATATGGTTCATCCACCTGCCCTCACAATAAAAGTTTTGAGAGCTGTTAAATCTGCTGATGATAAATGCCTACTAGCCGGTCCCTCCTACCTTCCCACTTAATGCAGGCATTTTAAGAGGAACCCCCAAGGAAACAATGCCTCAATTTAGAGAGGGGTGTTTTGGGGACAATGTCAGGCTCTGTGGGTGGCTCAGACAGTTAGGTTTTGGAGTTCATATTGTAAGATATTAGGGCTAAAAAAGGTAAAGCTGATGTCTCCCCTTGCTTTTCCTCATCTCAGGAAGCTCAGTTCCTTCCTGTGAACAGGGTATCTACTTTATTCTCCGAATTTCTAACGGTTAACTGTCCCAGGCTGGTGGTGGGGATCAGGGTTCCTTTGTTTCTTGAGAGAGGCAGAGGTGGGCAGCTAGGGAAGAGCTTTGGTTCCAGACAGCAGGACTGACGTGAGTAGGGCAGCTGTTACTGAGAGGCAGGACTTGGCTAAGCATGGGGAGAGCTGCACAGCACTCAGGGATGTCCAACAATGAACAGGCTGCCTGTGGCCAGGGAGCTCTCCAGCACTGAGAGTGTTTAGTCCACAGAGGACTGACTGTCCACCAGGAAGGCTGGCTCTAGAAGGGAGTGTGGCAGTGGGCGGGAGGCTCACAAGGGACCACTCCTCATGCGTCATTGGGGGGCGGGTAGGAGTCTTCTTGTCTGCGTTCGGAGGAGGTGGGGGTGATGAGAGGCAGACCTACATCCTCATCTTAGCGCATGGGTGGGCAACCAGGAATGAACTAGGAGTCACAACTTGCTCTGCCTTTTATTTAAAGTCTAAGCTGCCTTCATTTATTTTAGAACAAGGTGAGACATAAATTTTAAAATAAATAAATATTATGTGACCCTGAATAAGTTATTTCATCTACCTGGCCTCCGTTTGTTTATCTATAAAACGAGGGGACAGTATTAAGTGATCTTTCTGGCTTCTTCTCACTATAAGGATTTGTGATCCTAAATAATTCCTACACCCTAATGGCGGTACTTCACAGAAGGACTCCGGGAGAGCAGGGGGGAGGGATGAGGGCACTCACATGCAGAGTAGTAATCAAAGATGGGGTCCTTGCAGAAGGACTTGAATCGCCACGTCACCACCACATCCTGGAGCTGGGCAGAGGTGGTGTAGTCACATTTGAGAACGACGGAGGCAAACAGGGTGACATAGCGCTCCGTGTGCTGGACTGTCACCAGCAAGGACACACACCCTGCAGCCAAGAGCAGGAGACAATGCTGAAGGCAGACCTTAGGTAGGTCTCTAAGGGGTGACCTACTTCTATTCATGGGGCAATAAAAGCATTGCACACAAGCAAACACACCGCCTGACTGGTTGGGAGCAGCTCACAAGCTGTCTGTGTTCTTACTTAGCCTGGGCAGGGTTGGGACGGAAACTGCACAGACACCCTGGAGGAGATGGAGGAGAAAAAGAGCAAAAACCATGACTCCCAAGGTGCTCCCAGTCCATAGGGAGTGATAACACATCCAACAATGATAAAGAAACGATATTAAAAGAAGGCCATGGGGCTTCCCTGATGGCGCAGTGGTTGAGAGTCTGCCTGCCGATGCAGGGGACACGGGTTCGAGCCCTGGTCTGGGAGGATCCCACATGCCGCGGAGCAACTGGGCCCGTGAGCCACAACTACTGAGCCTGCGCGTCTGGAGCCTGTGCTCCGCAACAAGAGAAGCCGTGACAGTGAGAGGCCCGCGCACTGCGATGAAGAGTGGCCCCCGCTTGCCACAACTAGAGAAAGCCCTCGCACAGAAATGAAGACCCAACACAGCAAAAATAAATTAATTAATTAATAAACTCCTACCCCCAACATCTTCTTTAAAAAAAAAAAAAAAAAAGAAGGTCATGTATGTACTGGAGTGACTTTGCTAATATATATAATTTTTCATGTCACTTCTCTTCTTAAAATGTTTTCCCATTTCCCTAAGGATAAAGTTCAACCTCTGTACCCTGGCCTAGGAGGCCAGTCACGTCTGCCTTCAGCCTTTCTCTGTGGCCTCATCTCCCTTCATGCCCACTCCAACTTGGGGCTTCAGCCACTCTGGACTTGCCTCAGTCTTTCCCGTGCTAGGACTGCTGTCTTCCCCAGGTGCTCCCACATGCACATCTCTTGGCTGGAGCACTCTTCCACATCACCAGCTGCCACTCCACTCCCTTCACCAGGCTAAGTACTACTTCTTTCTTAGGTCTTCAGCTGCACCCTTACCTCCTCAAGAAGCCTCCTCTGACTACAAGTCTGGGAGAGGGGCTTTCCTCTGTTTTCCCAAAGTGCCTCATCCTACCCACAGGCAGAGCATTTCACACTTCTGGGGATGGCCTGTCTACTGTAGGCTCTGAGAAGGCCAACTGGGTTTGCCTCTGACTCACTGTTCAAACACAAGAGCCTCATACTGTGCCTGTCACCTCCTTGGCACCCAACAAATGTTTGTTGAATAAATGATAGAATGAATGACCAGTGAAACTTGGCAGTTCAACTGGTCGACATAAAGAAAATAAAAAAATGATCAGACTGTGACAAATTTTATCACGAAAGACTTGAAGGAACTAACAATTTTTCTTTTTACTTTTTAAAAGCTTTCTCCCCTTACCCTCCAAATCTACAGATATACTGAAAGCTCCAAGTGTGTGTTGATGAGGAACCAGGTGGCACAGAAATGTCAGGTGGGACTCTGACATGGTCAGAAGTCCACACATAACCAGCATCTTCAAATGTTCCTATGTCAATATGGACTCTAGGCCAAGTTATAGCGGCCTTCTCATAGGAGGTTTAGTGTAGAGCAGTAGTATTCAAACTTGAGCATGCACCACCGGGAGGACTCGTGACAGCCCAGATCACTGTCAGCAGGAGTTTCTAATTCAGTAGGACTTGGGTGGGACCCAAGAACTTATATTTCTAACAAATTTCCAGGAGTTGCTGATACTACTTTGATGGGTACCATACTTTGAGAACCACCGGTGTAGACTAGCTAAAGTAAACCCAGGCTTTGGACTCAGATACGACTGGGTTCAAATCAAACTGTACTACTCACTTGGACATTGGACAAGTTATTTACTCTCTCTGAGCTTGTGTTTCCTCAGCTATGAATGGAGATTATAATAGTACTAACCTAATCAGGTCCTTGCAAGAATGCAATGAGATAACCCACTCCTGGCACTTGGCATGGTACCTGGCAAGGTGCTGGCATATATGCTGCCATGTTAGTGACACTGTATGAGTCTTTTTTCCTTTTTTCCCTAATTATGAGGGCCAAGGAGAAAGGGGTTCAAGCTGGGAGTCCCTCCAATAGAGTTCTCAGGTAGAGCTACCTTCATTTTGACTAACTCCCATAAACAAAATAAATACAGTCACCCCTGTTATAGAGCAGCTGGGTGAGCCTGGCTCAACGGCCAGAGCCACATGGTTCTGGGTCCTGCCTCGCCTTCTGGACACAACCCTCATAAGACAGCCACCATGGTTTGTGATGGCCACCAGCAGCCACTTTTCTCATGTCCACAGAGAGGTAGCAGAATGTTACCTGGTCCCCAGAAATGACCTGAGCCATCTCCAGGGCTGGGCTGTAATGAGGATGTGCCAGTGACAGCCATGCTAGAGAGAGGGTCTGCAGCAGTGTGGGGGAGACCTGTGGGTGGGAAGCATCATAGAAGGAAGAGATTTAAGCTAGACCCTAAAACCCAAGTAGGATTAAGATGATACGTGAGGGCTTCCCTGGTGGCGCAGTGGTTGAGAGCCCGCCTGCCGATGCAGGGACACAGGTTCGTGCCCCGGTCCGGGAAGATCCCACATGCCGCGGAGCGGCTGGGCCCGTGAGCCATGGCCGCTGAGCCTGCGCATCCGGAGCCTGGGTTCCGCAACGGGAGAGGCCACAACAGTGAGAGGCCTGCGTACCGCAAAAAAAAAAAAAAAAAAACATGATATGTGAAAAATAGGGAAAGGGCAGAGAGACTCATTGTGTCAGGATGGAAGAAAGGAGTGAGCAAAGGCCCTTATCAGGAAGGGGCAGTTCCTTGGAGAACCTGGAGGGAACCAACCCAGCTGGTGCCTCTGGCTTTATAGACAGAGGATAAATAAGGCGAGCTAGTTGTGGGGAGTAGGAAGTGGGGAGGTGGGGTGGAGTGTAAATTGCACTCCAGAGTCTATTTCCAGTTAATGGATAATCACTGAAGGCTTTCCTGAAGAAGAGTAATAAGGTGAAAGTGATGTTTTTAGGAAGATGGATAACTTCCTTATTTAGTTGTGAATGGAAAAAGAACATCACTTTGAAAATAAGCCTTGAGGAGTTTGGGGGAAATAGCTGCTGTCTCTACTAGCTGTAGTGTTCCTGGAAATCAGTCCAATCAGAATGGAAGAGCTAATGACTAGTATCTCAAGCCTAACAAGGATTATTTCATAATCTGATTTTTTATTTTTGCTTCTCCACCTTCACCACCTCTTTGGTTTTTTCCAGAACTGACCTGAAGTAGGCCTTGGAGCTTTTACCCAACACAGCTTTAACTGCATACCAGAAGCAGCTACAGGTAAGATTTGACAATGAATAGGATGGCACTATTCACTACAGAAACACTAGCTTATTTTGTTCAGTAACACGCATGGATTGGAATAGAGAGAAAAACATTGAATTGTGGTGTAAACAAAATCTTAGGTTCACAAAGCACTTTCAAATATTTTCATTTACTCCCTAAATATGAGCCCTGGGAGGAAACAAGTTGTGCCGGTGCATACACAGCAAATCTAGGATTGGATAAGGCAAGTGGCTTGACTGTGGTCATTCATTTTCTAAGGGGGTTGGAGCCAAGATTCTGCCCCTGAGCAGTCTCTTGCCACTCTACCTGGCTATTCTTTAAATAAAGGAAGATGTTTGGTATTCAATAGCTTGCAAATAATCAGAGCATGGGGCCAGGCTACATGAGCAATAATTAATATACAACGGGCCGCAGTTACTCTAATACCGTGACTAATAAACTACATGTTCTTTATTTTGCTGAATGGTAATTCAATACAAATGACAGTTTATTCAAAGGACTCCAGTCAACATTATTTGTATAGAGGTGGAATATCTGCAGGGGGGTAGTGCAGGTTTGCTGGGAGTCAGAGAGGGTATTTGGTTGGAGCCAGAAGTTGCTCTGGGGTAGCTTTGAAGATGGCTGAATCTGACACCCTGAGGCAGAAGAATGGGGACAAGGGTGATCACCTTCATTACCAAATGCGCACTCAGCTTCTTTTCCATGAATGCTCTTGTTATGGACAAAGCACACGTGGGGTGACTTGACTCACCTTTACCAACGTCAGCACTGGCTTTGTTGCCTGGTATTTCTCTTTTATCCTCTCTTTAATTTCATGCCTTACGTGAACTTCAAGCCTTGAAATACGCCAGGTTCCCACATATCTGACAATATTGAACTCATTCACACTCCCTCCAGCGGTCTGTTGGCCCTACAGCATCCTGTACAGCTCCCAGACCTTCACCCCTCGCCCACCCTCACATGGAGAGTGGGGGAGAGTCTCAGGCCAAACGGTACCGAGCAACCAGCAAACCCTTCTCCCTTCTTCTCAGCTGTTGCTCTGGGTTTCAGCATCTACTGTGTACCAGGTGATGTACATACATCGTCTCTAATCCTCACAAAATTCCCTAGGGTGGGGTCAGCCCTGCTCATATCTGTGGGCAAAAGTTCAGAGACTGTAATAAACCAAGCCCTCTCAGCCTCGGGATTTGAACTCGGGTCTTGCTCACACCAAATCCAATCTTTCCCAAGAAGGCAAGCCTGACTTTCCAAGTAGAAGTCAGGCACTGGACTCTCAAAAAGCAGGAGGAATTTCCAGATTGGGAGGAAGAGAGAAGAAGTAGCAAGACAGACCATTTCAAAGGCAGAAACCTCCTATCTTTTCCTTTAGCCTCTAATTTCTCTGTAAAACTAACCACACTGGACACGCACACTACTAAGCAGGTAAAGTTTTCAAGAAGAGACTAAGGGCAGCAGAATCTGGGCTGAAAATATGAAGAGATTCAAAAAGATAAGTGTCCTGTTTATATGTGTCCTGGTTGCATCCTTGCTCTTTTAAACCTGGTACTACGGGCTTTCAAATTCTTAATTTTTCTTTCTGTTCTTAAATTCCCTTCATCCTGTGGCATCTCCTTCTCCCCAGTTCATCACCATCTAATTGCCTAGTTGTGCCTATAATTTTCTCCTGAAAACATGAATTCTGGAGACTGATTTTCTGAGTTCAAATTCTGCCTCCACTCCCCTGCTCGCTAAAAGACCTGACAAGTTATTTCCAAACTACAGTTGTTTCTATATATGCAAAATTGGGATGATGATAATCCGTGCCTGATAGGGTAATAGTGAGGGTTAAATGAGATAAATATGTCCAGCATTTAGCAAAGAGCCTGGCACATAATAGACACTCAGTAAACAGTAGCTATTACTTGTATCATTTGTTCTTATCTTGCCCACTTCAAGAGGTTGAGAGCAATTGAGAACAGCATGCAAAAACATTTTGAATGAATTAAAATGATACAAATGTAAGCTATCATTACTGCCTTCTCTTTGCAAAATGAGTTAGTGCATTAAAAGCTTTTAAAGCTGCGTCTTACCTGGCAAACCCATTCACAGTTTGTCTCTGTGAAAGAGGAAGGGAGATCTGTAAGGGTGGAAAGGTAACTTCAGATGAGATAGCAGAGCTCATGGGAAGGAGCGAAGGAGAAGGGGATTCTCTGTTTCCCACCATGAGGTACTTTCCAAGACTACGCTGCTAAGCAGAGTGGGGACTACCATCCCGCGTTGAAGTGGAAGGTAAATATACCAATTAAAAAAAAGAGTATCTTTACAACTAAATGCCATGTGTTCCCAAATAGATGCAGATCTTTGCACATTTATTTATTCAGCCTGTCTTCCCTGTGTAGTATCAGAGTGGGCAAGATGTTTTATAGTTTCTAGAACATATTATCCATACAGTACAGGGATACAGATACAAAAGTTTTTTTTCCTTTTAAACTAAGAATCCTTTTCAGGGGACTGGATGGCATTTCCCCTCATTTCCACGTGAAAGGTCTTGCTTGGAAGGGAGTGGCAGGCAGGGAGGAGAGCAAGGTCTTTCCCAGCAAGGGGCAGTGGCCTAATGGTGCCTCCAATGGAAGGTCTTGATTCCTGTTTTTCAGGCACCCAGTCACCTCTGCTCCACTAATCAGGTTAACAAAAAGTACACAGGTTTAATCCTATCAGAGTTTATGTCAGGGCAAGCTATCTCCCCAAGTATATTTACCATCAGTATTTGTTACATTTCCTCAGATAACAGTGCAAACAGAAGAGGAATCAAGGGGAAGAGGGCCTGGCAATGCATGGACAAGAAGTAAGGGACGGAGAGAGCAAGGAGAGGAGAAAAGGGGAGAAAGAAGCAGGTTGGGGCGGGGGAGGAATTATGTCTACGTATTGCACGTTTAACAAAGGTCTGGGGGTGCTTCTCGACAGTTGTTAGGCTTGGGGTGGCAGAAGCCTATGTCTACCCTCGGGAGGAAACTGGTAACTACTGAGCACTTCAGTGTTGGTCAGCATGGTATTGGGGGCTTCATTATGCAGTACGTAGTTTAACCTTGGCAAACCCCCATGAGATCAGCCTTATTTTTATCTCAATTTCATAGATGAGGAAAATCCTCAGGGAGATTAAGTAACCGGTTTGAAGCCACACAGCTAGTAAATAGCGAAACTAGATATAAGCGTATACCTCTAAAATCCCAAATCCTACAGTTTCCATTGTACCACCTGCCTTCTGGATAAGTTTCCTAATGGTGGAGGTTTAACCCTTTAAGAGACATTCACAAATTTATTTTAACCATTTTGTAGAGAAACCCCTTTCTTCCTTTTTTATTTATAAGATAAATAATAAGAAACTTCAAACAACAGAGAAGGGTATAAAGTAAAATGTTCATCCTTGCTCACCATGAACTCTACTCTCCAGAGGCACCATAATTTGGTGTCTACCCTCCACATCTTTCCCTACACGGTTTTTTTTTTTTTTAAATTAATCATATTATGTACATTGACCTGCAACTTTGTTTTTTCTTCAAACTAATGAGATATCATTATATTCTATCTCAGTATATATGGATCTAAATTTTAGTGGCTGCATGAAAATTCGCTACATGGATGAACCATAATTTACCCATTTTTCTAATAATGGGCATTTAGGTTGTTTCTAATATTTCACTATTACAAACAATGCTGAAATAATGTGTTGAAATGAATACCTTTATATTATATAAAGTATCTCTTCACATGCATGCTTTTATTCTAGTAGGATGTATTTCTCAAAGAGAGAGTGCTGGGTCAAAGGGGATAAGACTTTTATATTTTAATAGATAATTCAGGAAAGAAATTTATATTCCCATCAACAGGGTGTGACACTCCCATGTTTCACCACAACCTTTCCAACAGGGGAAATATCAATCTTTAAAAATTTCTTGATAAACTACTAGGTGAAAAAAATAGCCCCTCAGGTGGTTTGAATTTGATATCCTTTGGTTATTAGGGGTAGAGGACAACAAGACCTGGTTGAGAGGCAGATGCTTGGGGTTTCCCAAAGCCAGACGCTCAGTGTCTGTGACTCAGTGACTCATCTGTGTCCCCACATGCTAATCTCAGAGCACATGCAAATTTAAGTCTCACCACAATGACAAATTTCTGTGTGCCTGGGCCTTCAGGTCACTCATTCACTCATTTATTGAATACCTACTATGAGCCAGAAGCTGTTCCAGACGATGGGGGTAAAGTAGCTAATGAGAGAGACAAGGTCCCTGTACTCTTGGAACTTATACTCTTGGGGAAAGTCAACAATACATAAGTAAACGGATAAGCAAGGTACCTCTGGTCATGGCTAAGCTTTATAGGATGGCTTAGAAACTGGTAGAGTTTTGAATAACAAATCCTACTACTGTACAATAAGAGCCAAGAAGACACACGGGTCCAAATCCTCCTCATAGCTCTTCTTGGTTGTTTCAGAACCTAAATCAGACCCCAAATCTAAATCCTATTCCTTCTGTACAAACTTGGGCTTCTTCCCTATTTCCCATCTCAGTGAGTGGACAAGACTGAAAACTAGGAATCGTCCTTGACATCTCTTTCTTCCTCACTCCATATAAAATCTATTATCAAATTGGGTTTATTTGTCTCCTAAGTATTTCTGGAATCTCTGTCTCTCCATCATCACCATCACCCTAGCACAAGCTACCATCACTTCCAGCCTGGATACTGCTTCAGCTTAACTGGTACCTGCACATACTCTGGTTTTCCTCCACGTGGATTTCACACCCGTCTCCCAACTCTTTCTCCTTAAATATCTCCAAAAGCTGTCCATCGTTCTTATGATAAATACAAAGCCTTCCACCATGACCCATGAGGCCATGCATATCTGGTCCTACCCATCCCCGGCCTCCTTTCCACCACACGTCCGGTGGCTTCCTCCTCTCAGTCACACTGATATTCTTGCCACCTCTCATTCTCACTGAGCTCCTATCCAGCAGCCTTGCACATGCTATTCATTTGTTTGGGATGATCACCCCTCAGCTCTCAATGTGAGCATCATTTCTCCAGGGAGGGCCTCCTGAATGAGCAAAATCCATCTATTATATGCTCTTGTGGTACCTTGTATCTCTTTCTCATAGTCCCTATCATAGTTGTATTTCTACATTTGCTTGTATTTCCTTTAGACCATAAGCACCATGGGGACCAAAGCCGTGTCTGCTTTTGTTTGAGAGTACGTCTGGCACATGGTGTGCATTAAACCTTTGCTGAATAAACAAACAAATAAATTCATACAAGACAGACTAAGCTGCTTGGAACAAAGTTTAAGTGCTCTGAAAGTACAGAAAACAAATGGTTAAAGTCAACCATTTGTAATATGGCCAGACAAAAAGCAAGGAAGAAGGGTGTATGTTGGGGGGAGAGGGGGCGCAAGAGCACGCTCACGGTAGTGGAGACAAGGCTGCCCATGTTAGTGAGGCCATAATGAGTGAGGCTTGAATTCCAAAGAGCTTTAATCCACTCATATCAACTATGGGGATCTAGTAGATGTTCTTGGAGGACTCAAGTGAAGGTGGGAAAGATTAATCCAGGTAGGCTAACCTATCATCTGGGTAGAGGATGGTTGAAACTAGGCAGAGAGGTAGCAGGCCTAGAGGCAAGGAGATGGTTAAGATGCTGGGATTAAGCAATAGCACATGGTGATTAACTGGGTTTGGGAAATGAAGAAAGTGTAGAATGCTTTCCTCTGACCCCACCTTACCCTAAGATTTGTAGATTGGAAGATCCAGAAACGAGGACTGGAGAAAGACAAGACATGATCAGAGTCTTCCTAATTCTTAAAACACACAATCTTATTTCTCCCCTAAGGACTTCAAATAATGAAATAAAGTATTAGGCTGAAAGAAACTTAGGCAGACAGTACAGTAATTACCCAGCATCTCATTCCACTATACTGTTGTTGAGGCAAGAGGTTTAATAATTAACATCTGGTTATACCTCCAGGAGGTAGTCAATTTCTATTTCTACCAGGATTCAATTAGGCAAAACAAACCTGCTCCACGGTATGAAATAGGTGAAAGAGCAATGGACTAAGAGTGAGGACACCAGGGTTCCCGTCGTCCCAGCTCTCAAACCAACTCCACTGTGTCAACTTGAGATGCCTGACTTCCCTGGACACAGATTTCCTTATCTGTAAAACTGGCTGGGAGGAGAAGACAAGGACTGGGAGTGATTTCTACTTGTGTTCGCAGAGCACTGGGGTTCTGGGAGGTACTTCAGGGAGCCTCACGGCAGGGGGGTGGGGGGCAAGGGAGGAGTCGAGTGGACAGTCCCCTATCCAACACCTGAGAAGCTCTACTTTTTACTATCTACTGTATCAGGGACCAAGATGTCATTAGGTTTTCAGTATGATCCCAACCTTCACCCCGACCACCAAGGGGAAGCTCCTGGTCTAGATGTTAAGAATCTTGTCCCTTAGAAGTCAGCTGTCTGATTTCCTAAAGAATAATATAAGTTGATAGCTACGTGGATCTATAAGCTAACACCCCTCTAAGATCTTTTTAAATATTCACAAAAGCACAAACAACACACAACCTTTTAGAATTTGGCAGTGGGGGGGGCGGGGGTGGAATCTAAACTTTTCATTCCAGGAATAAACTTTGAGATTGGATGAAGGTAACCAGAGCTATTAGCCAATAATGCAAAGAGCTATAGGAACTTACTTTAGCCTTATCTTAAGGCTCTGTTTTAAGCAGCAAATATCACTTGTGTGATAAAAAAAACTTCTTTCTTTTTAAGGAAAAACAGTTTGGAGAATTACACACACACAAAACCCTCTGACAATCCATCTCTCCACAGCTCCAAACATAAAGACTCTGGTAACTTCACAGGACTTCTTGACCTCAGAGGCTTCATCGAGGCCCCAAGCCACACCAACTAGCCAGTACCCACATCTGACATAATCTCTTTCCTGACCCACACTTCGCAACTGCAGAAACTTGGATGCTAATCAGAGAGCTGGGTTGACTTTTCTTTAGAAACAGAAGAGAACAAGGTGACAGACCAAAATGAATATGTTCTACTGCAGGGTTTTCCAAAGTTCATACCTCGGTTTGCAGTGGGTCTTGAGAAAATCAACTTACTGGATTTTTCTATTTAATACTGTTAATTTGGGGATTACTTTCTATGAATTTAAATGTTATTAAAGTAATATTTAATGTTAATTTGTTATTCTTTTATCCAACATAGTAACTGGTTTTGTGTGTGTATACCTTTTGTTCCTATTTTATAAATCTCATATATGTGTGTATATGTCACAATGTAAACTGTATTTCTTCCTGGACTTAGGATCTTTCCGTGTTCAGCATTCTTTGCTTCTAAAATGTGTCACGCAGGTAGGCTTCCATTTAACGAATGCCAGGCAAATACAGCAGTCTGTATTATTTGACCACCTCAGTATCCTGGCTACTCACACTGCATGGTTGGTTCATGAACACCTGGAGCTCCACTTTCTGAAGTCTGTCCATTTAGCAATTTGCTTACTTTAAGAATATACCCTTTAGCCACCAGAAAACTACTAGAGCTAATCAATGAATTTGGTAAAGTTGCAGGATACAAAATTAATGCACAGAAATCTCTTGCATTTCTATACACTAACAATGAAAGATCAGAAAGAGAAATTAAGGAGACAATCCCATTCACCATTGCAACAAAAAGAATAAAATACCTAGGAATAAACCTACCTAAGGAGGTAACAGATCTGTACTCAGAAAACTATAAGACACTGATGAAAGAAATCAAAGATGACACAAACAGAAGGAGAGATATACCATGTTCTTGGATTGGAAGAATCAATATTTTGAAAATGACTATACTGCCCAAAGCAATCTACAGATTCAATGCAATCCCTATCAAATTACCAGTGGCAGTTTTTACAGAACTGGAACAAAAAGTCTTAAAATTTGTATGGAGACACTGCCAAAGCAGTCTTCAGGGAAAAAAACGGAGCTGGAGGAATCAGACTCTCTGACTTCAGACTATACTACAAAGCTATAGTAATCAAGACAATATGGTACTGGCACAAAAACAGAAATATAGATCAATGGAACAGGATAGAAAGCCCAGAGATAAACCCACACACCTATGGTCAACTAATCTATGACAAAGGAGGCAAGGATATACAATGGAGAAAAGACAGTCTCTTCAATAAGTGGTGCTGGGAAAACTGGACAGCTACATGTAAAAGAATGAAATTAGAACACTCCCTAATACCATACACAAAAATAAACTCAAAATGGATTAAAGACCTAAATGTAAGACCAGACACTATAGAGCTCTTAGAGGAAAACATAGGCAGAACACTCTTTGACATAAATCACAGCAAGATCTTTTTTGATCCACCTCCTAGAGTAATGGAAATAAAAACAAAAATAAACACATGGGACCTAATGAAACTTAAAAGCTTTTGCACAGCAAAGGAAACTATAAACAAGATGAAAAGACAACCCTCAGAGTGGGAGAAAATATTTGCAAACGAATCAAAGGACAAAGGATTAATCTCTAAAATATATAAACAGTTCATGCAGCTCAATATTAGAATAACAAACAACCAATCCAAAAAAGTGCAGAAGACCTAAATAGACATTTCTCCAAAGAAGACATACAGCTGGCCAAGAAAAGCTGCTCAATATCACTAATTATTAGAGAAATGCAAACCAAAACTACAATGAGGTATCACCTCACACCGGTTAGAATGGGCATCATCAGAAAATCTACAAAGAACAAATGATGGAGGGGGTGTGGAGAAAAGGGAACCCTCTTGCACTGTTGGTAGGAATGTAAATTGATACAGCCACTACGGAGAACAGTATGGAGGTTCCTTAAAAAACTAAAAATAAAATTACCATATGACACAGCAATCCCACTGCTGGGCATATACACAGAGAAAATGGTAATTCAGAAAGACACATGCACCCCAATGTTCATTGCAGCACTATTTACAGTAGCCAGGTCATGGAAGCAACCTAAATGCCCATCGACAGACGAATGGATAAAGAAGATGTGGTACATATATACAATGGAATATTACTCAGCATAAAAAGGAATGAAATTGGGTCATTTGTAGAGACGTGGATGGACCTAGAGACTGTCATACAGAGTGAAGTAAGTCAGAAAGAGAAAAACAAATATCATGCATTAACACGTATATGTAGAATCTAGAAAAATGGTATAGATGAACCGGTTTGCAAGGCAGAAATAGAGACACAGATGTAGAGAACAAACGTATGGACACCAAAGGGGGAAAGAGGGATGAATTGGGAGATCGGGATTGACACATATACACCAATATGTATAAAATAGATAACTAATAAGAACCTGCTGTATAAAAATAAAATTTAAAAAAAAAAGAATATACCCTTTGGTTATAATCATTGTGTTTGAAAAATGTTGAGTGTTCAATATTCTTTGTAAAAATAGAACAGCTTTTGAAACATCATGCTGGTGATTTAAGGATTGGGTTTTATACCCTAATGGGATTTTTGTCTGTAAGGCTTCTTTTATTATTCTTTTGACCTAGATGACTGCTGGCTACAGAGTCCTAATTCTGAGGATGGGGTGCCCAGGGTCAGAAGTGGGAATTAGGAATTACAATTAGGAATTGTAAGAGTGGTGTTTCCGCCTCTATCAATTTGGCTTTAGAGACCAAGGAGTGCCTAAAGAGCAGGAGGAGAAGCCCAGAGGCTCCTGGCTTCTTCCTTAGTTGCACCTGTTTCGGAAGGGCCTAGGCTAATAAAAGAAGAAAACAACAGGTTCCCACAGACAGAAACTCGATTCAGTCCCCGCAACTCCTGGCGCCCGTGCCAAGAGCCACCTGAGCGCGGCCCGGGCCTCCGCTGTCCTGCCTGTGGCCAGCTCTGCAAGGCCAGGCAACAATGGCTTCCTCTCCCCTTGGGCCCCTGGTGGGACCCATTTTCCCACGGCTCACCTGCTGGGAGCCAGGTGAAGAGCAGCAGCCAAGGTGCGGGCAGCTCGGGGCTCATGCCGGCCCTCTCCGGTCCCTTTCAGCTCAGGGGCTCCAGGGACAATGTGTGTGTCTTCATCAGCGGCCGGTTCAGGGCGCACCACTTCTCCAAGGAATCCCCCCGCTTTCCGCTCACTGCGTGCGGCGCGGCGAGAGGACCGGTCCGGCTCCGCGGGCAGGTACCGCCCGGCTCCTGTCCACCTGGGAGCTCCCCGCGGCTCCGCCTCCCGCTCCGCGCGCCGCCGTTTCCTGCTCCGCCCCGGCCCTGGCCCGCGGCCACCTTTCCTGCCTGCCACCGCCCCGCCCAGGCAGGCTGCCAGGTGATTCTCCTCACCGAAACACCATCTCGTGCCACTCTCGCCTCCCACCTATAAGAGCCTGTTACCATTTTCCCCAGAAGTTCTTGGGAAATCTTACCCCTAGCAAATTTCTCCCTCACTCTTCGTAGAATTATGTGGATATAACTTTCTAGGGAATATTTCCTGCCGTATGTTTCCATTCACTCACACGTGCTTGGAAAACATTTTTTTCCCCCACTAAAAACACACTAATAGGAAGTTTATGTGTAATGATTGTTCAGGTTTTCTATAAATAAAGATGGTGGGGTGTGAACTAGAGAAATAGACCTAATTTTCCAAGTTATAAAAGAAAAGGGTGCTCATTATAGAAAAGTTAGCAAAAATATAAATTAATGGAAGTAAGAAAAAACCGTGCTCCCACCATCCATAGTTAGGCATCGTTAATATTGGTTTAGGCCTTATTATTTGCCATCCTGCATGCAGCTCAGCAGCCCCTCACAGACCTCAGCCGCCCAAGATGAAAGATTCTAGGTCTTTTTGCACCAGGCCACCTAGGATGTATTCCCAGTCTCTCCTTCTTCCTTGGTAGGAAGTAAGGGGTAAAGCAAATCAGAGGAGGAAGGCACACTTGCCTTCAGGAACCAGCCAACCAATGACATTAATTTGGAAAGTGACATGAACACTGGCCAATATAAATAGACAGCAAGCCACCTTATACACCTCTCCTTTATCAGGGATTTCTCACTGTGCTCCCCGTTCTGTAACAAACACAATTCCCCCCTCCTCCTAGCCACCACCTTTTTCCTGAAGAAAATAGTTATAAAAATGCATTGAACATGGTTTCTGCCCTCAGGGAGCTCCTATTCTGCTCACCGACCTTACAAGTCAGTATTACTTCTCATAAGTGTATCTCCTGTTTTGCTCTGCCAGGAAGGCTCCTCTTCGCTTGGCACTACTGGAGTCCCTCATCTCGCCTCCACCCAGAGGAGCATCCTTGTCCTGAATCTGACTGGAGGTTTCAACCCAGTCTCTTCTCTCCAAATCCCCTCCTCCCCCCTCCACTCCTGTGTCTGGCCTCTGGTTCCCCTATAGGGCCTCTCCACTTTAAATAGTTTTCTTGTAGCCTCTTCTCTTCTAAAAAGTAGGAAGTAGAATCAGGAAATGCATGGCCAAAGGCAGATGGCACAGTGTGTTTAGGAGCCTTTGGATCTTCCACAGTGGGATCCCAGCACAGCAGGAGCAGCAGGATACAATGTGAGTGAGGGGTGCTCCCCCAGCGCCTTCCAGGGATCCTGCATGTGCTCCCAGGAACCTTGTATGTGTTTGAGAGTTTGTGACCCTGAGGGATTTGTGTGATTCCTGGCTTTGAGAATTGTTCTAGGGAAATTTTCAATCCAGTCTAAAAAAGTATGAGCCCTCTCCTTCCCACACCTATACCTCCCCTAGCCCTTGCTTTGGTATTAAGGTCATTTTGCTATTCACTGAAGTCAGCATTTCTCCATGTTTATTCCATGGAACAGTAGTTCCATGGAATGTTAATAAATAGCATATGGAAAAAGGGCTCTTTGATCAAATATATTCAAGAAATGCTGGGTTAAACTAAATGAAACATTTTTCCAGGACCTATCAACCCCTTAGGGTGCTAATATACATTTGAATTTCCAAGAGAATATGTCATGCAGCATTGTTCAACCACAAAACCCTTTTTTCTCATACATATCTTAGGGCAGATGTCCCATGGAACATATTCTGGGAAAGCCTGGTGGTCTACCCCAAACATAACTGGGGGAATACGTTGAGACTTACATAGGAACAACAACAACAAAATAATGACTTTAACAAAGGTTATTCCAAGTGTAGTAGAATTAGAAAATTCCCTTATTTTCTCTTGAGAATCACTCATTCAACTGAACATCTACCTCCATTTCTTCTCTTGTAGTGAACACTTAGGTTAACTTTATATGATCCTCTGTCTACTATGTGCATCTTTTTTTCTTCACCATTTATTACATATTATGTACCAAGTAATGTTCTACGTGCTTTACATGCATTATCTCAGTAAATTCCCACAATAACTGTATGAAATAGGAACTTACTATCAATCCCATTTTACGGAATGGAAGCTGAAATACAAAGAAGTAACTTGCCCAAGGTGACAAAGCTAGTAAGTGGTGGAGTTATGAGTCTAAGTGAGGCAATCTGATTCCAGATCTTGTGCTCTTAGTTATTATACCACCATGCACTCTCACCTAGTTACGTCTCAATGTGTATAGTTGACTCTATCAGCGTGTGCTAATGCAGTTTCTTTCCACATATGCCATTTAGCTCCAGACAAAGAAAAACTCCATTCCACTGTCATGAGCTCTCCTGGGCCAGTCATTTTGCCAATATGTACCATTCATTCAACAAAGATTAGATAAGATTATACATTTGGCTCAGAACAAATAGTTTTTTCATTGCTAGATATAGAAGTAAAAATCATTTGACCTGCTGATACTGATTGAGACAAAAGTGTCCTCATCTGTAAAATAATAATATCTACTATTATTAAACACTTACATTGTGCTAGGCACTATTCTAAGCGCTTTTTGTTTTAACTTCAATAATTCTTTCAACAACACTATGAGGCAAGGACTAACACTGACCCCATTTTATAGCTGATGAACTTGAGGCACTAAGATTCAGTTATTTACCCAGGGCCACCCAGTTTGTAAGTAATAGAGCTGAGATGCAAACTCAAGCAACCTGTCTTCAGAGCACACACCCTTAATTACTACTCTCGTTATGCTGTGCTTCTATGAGTCGACTGGTCCAGGCTCTGACCACAAAGTACTGAGCTTATGATCTCACCCTTTATAATTGCACTTCCTAGTTGAAACTGTATCCATGAATGTTCTGAATACTGAGTCTATATGTGCATATGCATCTGTATTTGAGAATACTGTGATATTTCTATATCTATATGTGTATTTATCAAGAATGGAGAAAACAAAAGAACATGTAAATAAAAATTATGCTTCAGGCAGTTAAAGGTAAAGGAGGGCAAGAAAAGAAAGTCACCAACTGATGCTGCACCATTTGGAGTATGTCTTAGTCATCTTTGTATGCCTGGCATATAGCATAGTACCTGGCATATAGGTAGTGCTCAATAAATATTTGTTGAGCTGTTAATCCATAGTTTCTGGAGGAAGTGACTTGTGATCTGGGTTTGAAAACAAATATGATTTTGCCAGAGTAATCCAAGCAGAGAGACCAGTATGTGAAGAATCATGGAACCAGGAAATAGCATAGCTGAATTATAAGCAGTTGAGTTCGGCTAGACTATAGAGCAAGGTGGGGAGTGGTAGGAAAGTATGTTAGAGAGCTAGCCAGGGTAAATAAAGGGCCTCGCATGACCAGCTGGATTACTAGGACTTCATATAATAGACACTGGGAAGCCAGTGAAGGGTTTTAAGCTGGGCGAGGCATGATCAGACTTGCATTTTAGAAAAATAAACTTGGTAGCAGTAAGAAGAATGGTAGGTGAGAACGGAGATGAAAGGCAGGGAGACCAGTTAGGAAACTGATACTATAGTCAAGGTGGGAGATACTGAGGGCTTAAGCCAGTCGTTGGTGTTGGGAATGGAGAGGAGAGAATACTTGGGCAGATATTTCGAATATAGAATTGACAAGATTGGTGATAAATTAGATGTGGGAATTGAGAGAAGAATATAAGTTTCTGACTATTGAGCCTGGGTGGATGGTGATGCCTTTAAAGAAAATAGATATATAGAAAGGTTTTGAATCACTTCAAACACATTGCACCTGAGAGAATAGTGGACCATTCAAATGAAAATCCTATGGAGGGTTGGACATCTTTATTAAGTGCAATCTGGTTACATTAGGTTAGTAGGAGCTGCACAACTATATAGGGAGGTCTGGGTTAGTAGGGACTGAGAAACCTTCTGGATTAGTGGGATATAACAAGACAATTTATCTTGGAGTAGGGCTAAAAGCAGGAGGTGGTAGAATCTAGTAAAAGGAGTTTGAGAACAAATATGTTTATTATTACCATTCCTAGTCAACATTTTACAGGATATTATAACTAGTATAATAAGAAAATAAAAAGTCTGAAAATGAAGAATAAAGATGTTACATTATGATTATCTACGCAAAACATTGAAGAGAATCTATAAATTATATATAAGGACTAACAAGAAAGGTTGCTGGAAACAAGGTCAATATACTAATGTCACTGGTGTTTGTATATACCAACAATATCCATTTAGAAGAAATGAATTTAAAATATACATTTGCAATAGCAATAAATCTATAAAGTAACTAGGAATAAGTCTAAAAATATATGTGGAACAGCTTTATGAAGAAATTTGAAAAAAGGTACTGAAGACATTTTTTAAAGATTTAAATAAATATAAAGATGTACCATGCTCATAGATAGGAACACTCAATATCACTAAGGATGATAATATTTCCCCAATTAATCAAAGTCTATATATTTCTAACAAAATTCTGAAAAAAAATCTCTGTAAAACTTCACAAGCCATTTCTAAGATTAAAAGGAAATTATACGGTGATAAGTAGCTAAATAATTTTGACGAAAAATTAGGAGGAAGAGGGAATTTGCCTCTTCAAATGATAAAGCTAGAGTAATTAAAACAATGTGGCACTGGCATATAGATAGACAAATGGAACGTAAAAGAGATTCTGGAAATAGGCACCCATAATAATGGGAACTTGATATATAACAGAGATGGCATTACAATGCAAGGGACAACTATAAACTATTAAGTAAGTGATGCTGGGACAATTAGTGTCTGTTGTATTAAAAGATAAGGTGTATCTTTTCTTTATACCACATACAAAATTCCAAACTGATTAAAATCTACATATTAAAGGCAAGAATTTCAATTTTTTATAAGAAAATATAGAATACCCATATGACCTTGTAGAAAAGACTGAATTCTTAAACAGAAAACAAAAAGAATAATTCATTAAGGAAGACTGATACATAAGACTATATTAAATTTAAAAGTTCTATAAACAAAAGACAACATATACAAAGTGAACAAACAAACCACAAACTGGAAAAATATATTTGCTGTGCATTTAAAAGGCAAAAAGATTATAACCAACAAATACTAAAAAACTCCTAAAAAGTAAGCAGGACACAATCCAATGGTAAGGGAGATGAACAGGCAATTCACATTAGAGGAAATCTGATTCAGTATTAAACATTAAAAGATGCTCAACTTGACTAGTAATCAAAAACTGGAAATTTAAAACAACAAATGCTACTTCACATTTGACAAATTGGTTAAAATGTAAAAGTCTGAGCCAACTAAGCATTAGTAAAGATGTGAGAAGTGTAAATTGGTTCAACTACTTTGAAGAACAATTTTACAAAGCCTCATAAAGTTGAAGGTGAACATATCCTAGGATCTTGTGATTTCCCCTCTAGGTCTCCACTCTATAGATACTCTCAACTCTTGTGAACACAGATACATGTGCATGGGTGTTCACTGCAAAGCAATTTGTGTGAAACTTGGAAACAACTTTCTACTGGAGGGAAATAATAAGATAGGGCTTATCAATGGAATGAGATAATATGCCACTGTTAAAATGAATTAACTAGATCTATACCATGGATGAACATTACAAATATAATGTTATATGAATAAAGAAGTTGCAAGATACTGTTTTGTCAAATGTTAAGGCACAAAATAATATCGTGTAGTATTACAGAAGATTCATATATATGTAGAACAAAGTATAAAAACATTCAGCGGAATGGGATTCACCAACATTAGAGTGTTGTTACTCCTGAGAGAGGGGGAGGAGAGAAATGGGTTGGAAGGCACTGTAGCTGAATCTGTAACATTTTATATTTTTTTAAATATTTGAAACAAATATGCTAAAAAGGTAAAATCAGTTAAATTTAGGTAGTATAAGTGTGAGATTATATTATTTTGTGTGCTTTTCTGTATCTTTGGTATCTTAGGTATTTAAAAAATACTTTCAAGACAAAAAAAGAGAGTGAGCACTGGGTGTAGAATCAGACCAAGTGTGTTTGTGTCATGACATTTCCACTGGCATTCAGTGTGACTTTATGTAAGTCACTTTGGGCCTAGAAGTTTTTATCTATCAAATGGGAAACTGCATGAGATAACCTCCTTGGTCCCTCCCAGCTCTGGCATTCTACAGTTCAAAGGTGAGAAGAACCCAGATTAGGAAGATGTTAGGGTCCCTTAGCTGGACAGAGGAATACAGAACCAATGCATCTCTAAGGGTGACCTCCCTGAGAGAAGGGTCCTGTTGGGTTCTGCCCATTCTGAGCAAAGGGGTAGACCCCATATTCTGCCAAAGCATGAGACTCATGTACTTTAATCGCATTTGTCATTGAAAGGCCTAAGAATCTGGTTCTCTCAATATTTTATTATAAGGAGAGAAACCAGAGACGAACTGGGGTTGTGGGGGGGGGGGGCTGGGGGGATGGGGCTGCATTCCTGAGGCTGGAGCCATAGAGGAGAGGTCCATGTCCTCAGGTCATAGCAACAAAGGCAGAAAGCCTGGAGTTTCGCTACCACCAGAGGGATTTTTTTTTCCTCTCTAGTGTTTCTTCCTCTTGTGTCAAGGCCCAGTTTGCTATTCAGACTCAGAGCTCCTCTAAGATGATGAGCTCATTCCATGCACATCTCGGTAAAGCTCAATGAGGGTCAGAATATCCAGTTCTTTCCAGCCCACTTCAGAGAATCTGGTTCAATTTGTCTATGGGGAGGCCCAGGAAGGAGTATTTTTTTTTAAAGTTCCCAGGTGGTTCTAATGTGCAGGCAGAGTTGAGAAGCTAGTTGAAAGGTGAGCTGGATAAAAGAATGCCCCACATATTTGTTACCAAACAGGGTATTCCCTAGCGCAGTCCCTAAATGAAACGCTTTCCAACACATCTCCTACGTCAGCTTCTCTTTAGTAACTTTGCTTTGCCACCACCTTGAGTGACACAATAGGAGAGTTTCTACTCCAAAGACTATGATCCTGAGATGTGTAATTTTCCCTTTTGGCTTCTCCATCAGGGCAGCACAATATGGTACCTTCAGATGGCAGTGAATCTCAGGTCATTACCACCAAGTAATAGCTGTATAACTCTGAACAGTTATAACACAGTAGTAACACACACTCTCTAAGCCTGTTTATTTGTAGCACAAGGGAGTTAAACTAGATCAGTGGTTTTTAAACTGTTCTGAGAAACTGTTCTGTGGAATATCTAAGGGGTTGCCTCTGTCAGAGAGGCTGGTTTGAAAAATGACTGGATCAAATGATCCAGAAGGTCTTTTCCAGAACCAACATTCAACAATTCCAAATTCTATAGGAATAGATTTATGCTACCACCAAAGCCTACTGTAACCCATATGCTTTGAGGCCTGCTGAAGATCACATTTACCAACCCTGGTCTAGAGCAGGTATTATAAACTGGCTAGTTGAAAGCCAAATTCAGCACAAAGACCTGTTCTGTCTTTGCCTGAAGAGTATTCTTTTCTTTCCTTGGTATCTTTTTAAAATTTTCCTAATTTGAAGTATAAAACAATGCTGAAATCTGCACAAATAAGAGGTGTATGGCTCATTGAACCATCACACTGTAAACACACCTTTGCAACCACCACTCTGGGCAAGTTACAGAACAGTTAACAGCATTTCAGAAGCTCCGCCTCATTACCCCTCGAAGTCATTCCCTCCTTTCTCCTCTTCAAAGGTAACCACCATCTTGATTTCTTACACTGTAGATTGGTTTTGCTTCTTTTAACATTTATATAAAGGAAATAATGTAGCACAGTTTTTGGAGTTTGTCTCTTCTGCTCAATATTGGTGAGCAAAAGAATTAGTGAGATTCATCTATGGTTTCACATGTACCTGTAGTTTATGAATCTGTAGTTTACTAATTTTCATCTCTGAATAGCTTCCCATTGTTAGAATATACCACAATTTATTTATGCATTCTATTGTTGATAGACATTTGATTTGTTTCTACAATTTGGCTATTATGAATAATGATGCTATAAACATACTTGTAAATGTTTGGGGGGCCATACACCCACCCTTTTTTGCTTCTATAATTCAGGGTCAAATTATTTGGTCATAGGGTATGTGTGGTGATTTTAATATACGTCCATAAAGTCTTTGACCTTCCTGTCTCCGAAAGGGGGAGCCTAAATCCATGACCCTCAAGTGTAGGCCGGACTTAGTGACTCACTTCTAATGAATAAAATAACAGAAGTGATACCATGTTACCTCCAAGACTAGGTCATAAAAGACATTACAGTTTTTTCCTTGTCTCCTCTGGGGGAAAAGCAGTTGCAATATTATGAGGATACTTAGCTAGTCCTATGGAGAGGCCCACACACTGAGGAAATAAGGTCTCCTTCCGGTGGCCATGTGAGTGAGCTATCCTGGAAGGAAATTGTCTAGCTGCAGTGAAGTCTTCCAAAGAACTGACATGTTGACTAAACTCGTGAGAGACCCTGAGCCAAAAACCCTACAGCTAAACTACTTTCAAATACCTGACCCACAGAAAGAGTAAGAGAAAATATATTTATTATTTTAAGTCACTGAAACAATATTTCTATTATGCAGCAATAGATTACGAGCAGAGGAAGCTTATGTTCAACCTTAGCAGAAAATGCCAAAGATTTTTTCCAAATTTACCCACACACCACCAGTGTATGAAAGTTTTAATTGTTCCACATCCTTGGCAATACTTGGAACTGACAGTCTTTTCATGTATAGCTCTATGGGTAGGTGTGTAATGGTATTGCATTGTGGTTTAATTTGCATTTCCCTGATGACTAATGAAGTTGATTAGATGACTAGTAAACTTTCATATGTTTATTGGCCTTTTGGACTTTTGGATATCTTATTTTTGGCTTTGGTGGAATCTTTTGCTTATTTTTCTATTAATTTCTTGATTTTTAGGAGTTTCTTATGTGTCTTGGATATGGTCCTTTCCGTGGTTAAAAATATCTTCTCCTAATTTGTAGGACTTGCCTTCTTGCTCTCTTAATGATATTGTTTAATGAACATTTTTAATTTATTTAATAATTTATTATTTATAAATTTTAAAATATTTTCCTTTAATGTCCTTAATATTTTAGTATTTTATTTAAGAAATACTTGCCTTCCCTAGGGTAATGAAGATATTTTCCTCTATTGTCTCCTAGAAGGATTATATTTTGGTTTTTACATTTAGGTCTATAACCCACATAGAATTAAGTTGTGAAGTACGGGGTGGGTTAAGTTTCTTTTTCTCATATGGATCCAATTGACCAAGCCCAGTTATTGAAAATTAATTTCTTTATCCACTGCGCAGCAGTGTTAGCTCTTCCAAAAGTCAAGTGTTGATACATGTGTCTCTCTGATTCTGGATTCTCTATTCTCTTCCATTGGTCTATTTATTTGCCTACCTTTGTATCTATACCACACTCTTTTAATTAGAGCTTTATAACAAGTCCTGATATCAGCTGGAGCACGTCCTTCTACCTCATTTTTTCCTTAAGACTGACTTGACTATTCTTAGCTCTTTGCATTGACACACACATTTTGGAATCAGTGTGATAATTTCCAGAAAAATCTGCTAGGATCTTAATTGGGATTGCCTTACATCAGTAGGTCAATTTGGGGGAGTTAACATTTTTATATTTTGAGCCCTCCAATATCTCTATTTATTTTTATATCTTTCAATTTCTCTTAATAAATTTTAAGGGGTTTTTTTTTGGTAGAAATGCCACACATCTTCATGAGGTTTATTTCTATTGATATTGTTTGATGGCAAATTGTATCCTTAAAAAAATTTTATTTTCTATTATTTGCAGTTGGTATATAGACACTAAGTTGATTTTGTATACTAACCTTGTATTCAGCAGACTTGTGCGTCTGGTCATTTTTGTTGAGCCCCAGAAATTGTACATGAATAATTATAGAGGTTAATTCTGGTTTCACCCCAGAAGATGTAGAAAGCTATAAGGACAGTTGTTCCCACCCTAACAACGAGAAAATGCTGGACAAACTGCAAACCAATGAAGAACTCTTAAAAGAACTTCTATGACAGGGCAAAAATATAACCCAAAATTTAGGGAGAGACAAGCTCCTATACGGAAAAACAGGATGCGAGCATTTGATTACCTGGGGCAGATGCCTCCAGATGCCACATGTCAGTAGCAAGAATCAGCTGGAAAATTGTAACAATTAATTGTAAAGACTGAGTGTAGGTTAGTGTGATACAGTGAAGCCCTTGGCTTGCATCGTTTTTCTGTGAGAACATCATCAGGAGCTCACAAGGAAAACTGGAGAAAATCCTGAGGAAATTTTCTTCACAGGGATGGGTAGATGAGGAGATTAGAAACTGCTGCAGAAACTCTGCCCAAACCCATCTATCCTGTCTCCCTTATGGAACAAAAGGCTTAATCTGCAGGGATAATGAAAACAAAAACTATATCCTTAGGGCACTTGTAGAAGCCCATTGCCACTGGGGGACAAAAGCAGGAAAGCCATGTTCATCCCTGGGAAAAAGTCAGGAATAGGTTCTAGCCCAGCGCTTGATTTGGAGGAGGGACAGGAACATTTAGTGAAGGCCCACAGGAAGCAGGTTCACAATGTCTGACTAAAACTGAAACAATTAGAAAATCAGAGAACTCTGCCTTCCCCGTGCCCCTCCTCCATAACCACTCTGATAAGCATCAAGTAAGATAAGAATGGAATACAGCTAGGAGAGCTGCAAAAGACAGCTTCTTTCTGGGGAGCAGTTCAAAGGGAAGACTCAAAGCAGAAAGAGATGAAGCCAGGTGTAGAGCAGACATCTGGAGAAACACCCTAGTAAATAGCCCACACAAGTTATCATTAGAGAAATTTGAAGCCTATGGTACACTGAGGTTAACCATACCAACAACAAACTTCAAACCCAACTCAACTCCAGACAAACTTAACACAAATCCCCACATTGCTAAGGACCTAGCAGAAGGAAGGCATGTTTATCTCTAAGCACAAAACATATTTACCTCAGCATCTATTATTTTATATAACACATATGATTTTGAACAAAAATTTATGAGGCTGTCTTACTTGACTCAAGCTGTCATAACAAAATTCCATAGACTGGGTGGCTTAAGCAGAAATTTATCTCTCACAGTTCTGGAGGTTGGAAGTCCAAGATCAGGGTGCCAGCATGGTTGGACTCTGATGATGAAAACAAGCAGGACCCTTCCCAGGGACATGCTCCACCCCTGTGTTCCCCATCTCTTCTTCATAAAATTGCTTTAGCTTCCTAGGCCTTCCCTGAGTTCCAAAGAGCAAATTTAATCAGAGAAGTGAAAAAGGTGAAAAAACAAAGAAACACAATCAAGCAAAACAAAATAATAATAGTTTAGCCATAAAACAAAGTCAAGAAAGTCAAGTCTTTAGTTCCTCCTCAAGAGCTGTAGATAACATCCTGAGCCACATCCTTAAGTTGTTTTGCAGATACTAAAAACCCCACCAGGTGGAAAAAAGTTAACTGCATGGGGACCACCAGCAAGTAAACCCCAGACTGTTTGGAACCAGAATGTTGATGATTGAGATCCCCGAAACACCACTCTATTACCTCATCATCAACCAATCAAAAAACTGTGCATAGATTGTGCACACCCTCTCTCACACTGTGTTTAAAAACCCTTCCCTGAAAGTCATTGGAGAGTTCAGGTATTCTAAACATGAGCTGCCTATTCTCCTTGTTTGGCACCCTACAATAAATGCTATACTTTCCTGCACCACAACCCAGTGTCAATGGACTGGCTTTGCTGTGTATTGGGCGAGCAGACCCAAGTTTGGTTTGGTACCAGTGAGAGCTCTCTTCCTGACTTTCAGATGGCTGCCTTCTCTCTGTGTCCTCATATGGTAAGAGAGAGAAAGAGAGTGAGCATGCAAGCTCTCTGGTGTCTCTTTGTATATGGGCACTAATCCCATCAGGAGGGTCCCACATCTAATTACCTCTCAAAGACTTCATCTCCAAATACTATCACATTGGATGTTAGGGCCTCAACATACAAATCTGTATAGCAGAGGCATACAAAAAGGCAAGAAAAATAAAAATCTGAAGAGACAAAGCAATCATCAGAACCAAACACAAATATGATACAGATGTTGGCACTATCTTATAGGAGATTTAAAGTAATTATAATTAATATGTTAAAGGATCTAATGGAAAAGGTATTTTGAAGATAATTTTAGCAGAGAAATATAAACTATAAGAAAGAATCAATTTAAAAATGCAGTAACAGAGAAGAAAAATGCCTTAAACAGGCCCATCAATAGACCACATAGCAAAAGAAAGAATCATGGAACTTGAAAGTAGGTCAATAAAAATTATATAAACGGATAAGATGAAAAATAGGATGGGGGAATAAAAAACAGAACAGAGCAACCAAGAGCTGAAGGAAAATACCAAATGGTATAATATACATGTAATTGGAATCCCAGAGGACTAAAGAAAAAGAATATGAGACAGAACAAATATCTGGAGAAATAATGGCCAAAATTTTTCTAAAATTAATGCCATACCTCAAACCACAGCCCTAAGAAGCTCAGAGAACACCATGAAGGATAAATATCAAAATCAAACCAAACCAAAAAACAAAAAAAACACACAAAAAACCAAAACCCACTAATATTTGTATTTGCTAGACTACCCTAACAAAATGCCACAGACTGGTTGACTTAAGCAACAGAAATTTATTTCTCACAGTTCTGAAGTGTGCAAGTTCAAGATCAAGTTATGGCAGGACTGATTTCCTCTGAGGCATCTCCTTGTGGCTTGCAGATGGCCATCCTCTTTCTGTCTCTTCACGTGGTCATCCCTTTGTCCATGACTATCATCCATGGTGTCTCTTTTTGGGTCCAAACTTTCCCTTCTTATAAGGATATCAGTCAGATTGGATTAGGAACCATCTTAACAGCCATTTTAAACTTAATCACCCCCTTAAAGACCATATCTTCAAATACAGTCACATCCATGGTAATTGGGGTTAGGACTTCAACATATAAATTTGAGGGGGGGACACAATTCAGTCCACACCAATATTCAAAGTGCTGAAAACCAAAAGCAAAGAGAAAATCTTAAAAATAGGAAAAAAAAAAAAAGTACCTGCAGAAGAACAAGGATAAGAATTACAGCAGACTGTAATTGTTTTTCTCCCCCTGCAAGTAGGAAGAAACCATGCAAGTAAGAAGACAATGGAGTGACATATTTAAAGTGCTGAAAGTAAAAAAAACCCTGTCAACTCCAATTCTTTGCTCAGCAAAAATATTCTTCAGAAATGATGGAGAAATACTTTTTCAGATAAATGTTGATAAAATTCATTGCCAGTATGCATACTCCCCAAGAAATGTAAAAAAACACAAAAAGCAGAAAACAAGCAAACAGAAAACCCTTTAGGTGAAGGAATATGTATTGGTCAGAAATTAACAGGCATACCTCAGAGATACCACTGGTTTGTTTCCAAACCACCTTAACAAAGTGAGTCACACAAATTTTCTGGTTTCCCAGTGCATATAAAAGTTATGCTCCCACTATATTGTAGTCTATTAAGTGTGCAATAGCATTATGTTTAAAAAAACAATGAACATACCTTAATTTAAAAATGCTTTATTGCTGAAAAATGCTAACCATTATCTGACAAGTCTGGATTGCTGCAAACCTTCATTTTATAAAATATGCAGTATCTGCAAAGTGTAATAAACCAAAGCACAATAAAATGAGGGATGGCTGTATATACAAAAAATTTAATGAAATAATAGAATAAACAAAATGGAATACATGAAAGAAAATAAAATCTTTTTTTCTTAGAATTAAATGTGCTAAAAAAATAACTGATCATATAAAGCAAAAAATGACAATGGAGTGTGTTTAAAACATGAGTAAAAGTAAAATAGATGATAAAAATAGCACAATTTTAAAATTTACTGATAAGTTCTTAAAAGACCTAGTTAGAAAAGAACTTCTTTTCTTTCTTAACTTAGACATTTATTGTTATAAACTTCCCTCTTAGAAATGCATTTGCTTCATACCATAAGTTTTGGTAATTTGTGTTTTCATTTTTGTCTGTTCAAAGTTTCTTTTTGACTCCTTTGTTTTATTTCTTCTTTGACCCATTGGTCACTACCGATTTTAGTAATTTTAGTCTTTTTTCTTAATCCACCTAGCTGAAGGTTTCTCAATTTTTTTGATCTTTTAAAAGTACCAAATTTGATTTTATTGATTTCTCTATTTTTTTCTATTTCATTTATTTCTGTTGTATTCTTTATTATTTCCTTCTTTCTGCTATTTTTGGGATTAGTTTGTTCTTTTTCTAGTTTCTTAAGATGTAAAGTTTCTAGTTCCCTACATTGTTGATTTCAGATCCTTGTTTTTTTGGTTTTTTTTTTTTTAACATCTTTATTGGGGTATAATTGCTTTACAATGGTGTGTTAGTCTCCACTTTACAACAAAGATCCTTGTTTTTTGACATCAGTGTTTATAGCTATAAATATCAATCTTAGTCCTAGTTTTCACTGTGTCCCATAAGTTTTCGTGTTTTGTTTTTGTTTTCATTCATCTCTAAGTATTTTCTAATATCCCTTGTGATTTCCCCTTTGATCCTGCAGTTGCTTAAAAATATGTTGTTTAATTTCCACAAATTTGTGAATTTTCCAGTTTGGGTTCTGTTATTGATTTCTAACTTCATCCCATTGTGGTCTGAGAAGATATTTTGCATGACATCCTTAAAATCTATTGAAAGTTAATTTGAGGCCTAACATATAGTCTACCCTGGAAAACATCTTAAGTGTACTTGAGAAGATGTATGCTGTTGTTGTTGGGTAAAGTGTTCCATGTATGTCTGTTGGATCTAGTCAGTCTACTGTGTCCTCTGTTTCCTTACTTATCTTCTATTTGGTTGTTCTATCCATTATGGAGAGTGGTCTAATGAAGTCTCCAACTATCAATACTTCCTGAAAAGGAGAGACTTACTTTTGTCATTTTGCTATTTGTTTTCTACCTTCCTTATAGATTTTTTTGTCCCTCTTTTCCTACATTATCATCTTCCTTTGTGTTTAGTTGAATTTTTTGCAGTGAAATGTTTAAATTTCTTTCTTATATCCTTTTACACATATTCTATATCTATTTTCTTTGTGGTTACCATGGAGATTACAATTAAACATACTAAAGCTGTAGCATTCTAATCTGAATTATACTTGCTTAACTTTAATAATAAACAAAAACTCTGCTCCTTTACAACTCTGTCACCACCTCTTTCAGTTGCTGATATTACAAAATTACATCTTTATTCATTGTGTGCTCCAAAACATAAACTAATAAGTCTTTTAAATGCATTAATCTCTTAAATTATGTAGAAAACAAAATGTAGAGTTACAAATCAAAGTTACAATAATACTCGCTTTTAGAATTGCCAGTGTATTAACCTTTACTGAGATCTTTATTTCTTCATACAACTTTGAGTTACTCTCTAGTTTGCTTTCATTTCACCCTACAGGACTTTCTCTGCATTTCTTGCAGAGAAAATCTAGTAGTAAACAACTCTCTCAGCTTCTGTTTACCTGGGAATGACTTAATTTCTCCCTTACATTTGAAGGACAGGTTTTCCATATATAGGGTTGTTGATTGACAGGTTTTTCTTTTTTTTTTTTTTTTTAGTACTTAGAATATATTGGCCCATGGCCTCCAAAGTTTCTGATAAGAAATGTGGTGCTAATCTTATTGAGAATCCCTTGTATATTACAAGTCCTTCTCAACCAATGCTCTGAAGATTCTTTGTATTTAGCTTTCCAGAAACTTCATCATAATATGTCTCAGCGTAGGTCTCTTTGAGTTCGTCTTACTTGCAGTTTGTTGAGCTGCCTGGATGTTTATATTCATGTCTTTCATCAAATTTGTGAAGTGTTCTGCCCCTATCTCCTTCTTTTCTCCTCCTGGGACTCTCACAATGAATATGTTGATTGATTTCATGGTGTCCCATGGGTACCTTAGGCTCTGATAATTTTTCTTCATCTTTTTTCCTGTTTCTCAGTCTTGACAATTTCTTTTGTCTTATCTTCACGTTCACTGATTCTTCCTTCTGCCTACTGAAATTTTCCTTTGACTCCTTCCAGTGAATTTTAAAATTTCAGTTATTGTACTTTTCAGCTCTACAATTTTTTTGGTTTCTTTTCAGGTTTCCTATCTCTTTTATTGATACTTCCATATTGTTCATACATCATTTCATTGACTTTCTCCACATCTTCCTTTAGTTCTTTGAGCATCTTTAAGATAGTTGTTTTAAAGTAGATGTGCCATCAAGTCTTTATCAAGATCAGTTTCTGTTGATTTATTTTTTCCTTTTAATGGAAAATTCTAAGAGGAAGTTTATATTTTCCTTTATATACATTGTGATATGATTTTTTTGTTGAAAGCTGGACATTTGAATCTACTGTGGAAACTCTGGACATCAGATTAGCCACCTTTCCCACTGTTTGCTTTTTGTTATTCTTTTTGTTTTTTTAAATCATTGTAGGCTGTCTCTGTGCCAAGGATCACACTGAGGTATAAACTTAAGGTCCTTTCAGGTCTTTGTTGAGTCTTTGTCTTTCCCACTTTCTAATTTTCCCCATATATGCAGTTGCTTTTGAATTTCCTAGTCTTTAATGTCTGGCTCCAAAGAGTGGAAAAAGAGAAAAAGGAAGGAAGAGGAAGGGCACCAGTCCTTTCAATCCACTGTAAGTCACTTCAGCTGGCAGCTGGGGAGGTGCAACAAAAACGGCTTCTCATCTCTTTGTCTGCACTTCTGTACCTGAAGCAGCAATCAGGGATCAGGACATATATCCCAGATATTTGGAGTACAGGGTCTTGTTTTGCCCACCTTGATACATGCAAGCTGTGTGCAAGATGCTCCAGGAACTTGTACACAATTGCCTGCAGTGGAACTGGGAGTGGCAGATGCGTAGCTGCTCCCCTGTGCCACGAGCTGAAATTGATTGAAATTAACCACAATTTACAGTCCAAGCCTTCCCTTGGAAATTGAAAGCCTTCAATAGACTACAGAGTTCCAAAATAGTTACATCAGACAGATTCTGCCAGTGCAATTGTCTAGGCAGTTAGAGAGATTCCTGGTGCTTCTTGCTCTGCCATCTTCCCAGAATCCTATCACCTGTTATTTTCAAACTTCATTAAAAATAATATAGGTAATCTATTTCTAATAATTTTTCTTAACATTCTGATCTTCTAAACTAATTTACAACAATTTTTTTTTAGTGTTATCTCTGTATGTTTTACTGGCTTTTAAGCTTACCAAAGTTTTATTTCTTTCTTTAATCATAGCTTTTCCATTCTTAGGCTTTCAATTTTAATTCATTTCTAATTATTTGGGAACACACATATTTAAGTAATTTATTTTGGAAGGTTATCTTAGTGGTGGTATTTTTGTTGTTGTTGTTTTTGTCTGCTTGGTAATATATTTCTACTGACTTCACACTTAACCGGCATCTTATCTGGGCAGAGAATGCTACCTCAAAACACTATGGATATTGTTCTGTAGTTTTCTGACATTTAGGGTTGATTAAGATGCCAAGCTGGTTTAACTTTCTCTGCAGTCATCCTACTTTAATTTTTTTTCTCTTTTTTTTAGTTTTCTTTGTCTTTGGAATTTAAAATGCTCATAATGATTTCTCTGGATGAAAATCCATTTTCTTAAAAACATTTTTTTGACCATCTGAACCCTTTGAGTTCCTTAATTGTGCCTTTTTTAGTTCATACGTGGAAATTTCTTTCCTTCTGGTAATAGATTCCACTTGATGAATTTTATGTTTCTCTCTCAAGTACATCTTTTAATTTTAGGGTTCTGCTTTTTTTTTTCAGGTCTCTATTTCAGGAATCCTCTCTTTGACCAATCTAACTTTTGGCTATAGTAGAAATGACATAATAAAAGTGGTAGTTTTTGTTTGACCTCCTTGGTTGTGCAGCTCTCATAGGAGGTCACCCCCTTGCCCTTGAAGTTCAGTGAAATCCTCCATCATCCTGGTGGTGGAAATCACAGGGGGAGGCTACCCACTTCCAATACACATCCATAATAAATCACACTTTTTATTGTCTTACCCAAATCTACAGAACGTTCTTTTATTCTATCTTACAGATGCAGAGTGTTGTGGGTTTCTTTTTTTCTCTTTTTATTATCTTATTTTCTAGGCTTTTTGAGGGAGTTTCAAGAGGGGGAATTTTTAGTCAGCTTCATCTTCATGCCATGTCTGGAACTCAAGCCACTGAACTATTATTATTTTTTAAATATATTTAGACCTCGGTCAACAAATTCAAATGCAAGAAAAGGGTTAAATTTCTTCCACAAGTGTTGGCAAAATCTGTAGAAAAAAAGAGGAACAGCCTTTAATAAAGAAAGTTACAAAGTATACAGTCATTGAGGAGGAAAGCTTTCAGGGGTGTAGGAGGGGTTGCTCCTCCTCCCACTGCCAACTAGCACAGACAGACAGACAACAAACGAGGTCATGCCCAGACAGTTACCCCAACAGCAGAAACCAGTGAAGATGGGTCTCGGATGGTGAGTGATCATTCTTATTCTTGAAAGGCAGTTATGAGTTAAGTGACCTCAGTGTCAGGCTGAGATCGAGGATGGTACTGTTTTCTGTCCTTCCTGCCCAAGAATGCTAATTATGTATTAAGGATGTATTTATGCAGCAGGAATATCTGGGAGAAAGAGCAATCTATGCTATGGAAGATTAGCTAGAGTCTTGAAGCCATTCGCACCTTCTTGCTCCATCACTCTAAGATGATCCCATACCTCCAAGGCAGGAGAGCTTTTAAAAAATGTCTACCGAAGATATTTGACTACTAATTAAAGATGAGAATTATGGAAATGTCAAAATGTTTATTGGTTGTTGGGGTTTTTTTAAGTGATTTAATTTTGATTTTTGAAAATTTTTTTCAGATATTTAAATGTTACAGTTACTGATTTCAAGAATCAGGAAATTTTAAAATGTCTGTACAAGTATAACAAATGACAGGGAGTAAATTCAATGGACACCAAGGTCAGTTTGGCCTGGGGGTGGGGAATGAGATAGAGAAAGTAGAAGGAGAGAGGCTGAGGAAAAGGAAGAGGAATAAGAGATGTAAAAAGCAAATGCAGAACCCAGATCATGAGTCACAAAGAGGCCACGGGAGATTCTGAGCAGGGTGAGGTAGCAGAAGGAGGTAGAGTAATTCAGTTAGCTACAAGGTATTGAATATGCATGATATGCTGTGTAGTTTACTAGTGTGATTTCACTGAATTTTAATCTTCACAGTGACTCTCAGGCAGATGATATCATCATTGTGTTTTATGGATGAGATAACTGTGGCTTAAAGCAGCTAAATAATTAACTCAAGGTCACGCTGGTCATAAGGAGTAAAAATGTTTCTTTCCACTTTGTCCTGCACCACAAGGTTTCTCCATGTCCCGGCAGGCCCCCATGGCAGTGACTTACTGGAAGAAGTCACATCCACCCTTCTCTTGGATGGTGGCAGCTGGGGTCACTGGTTATTTCTTATTGTTCTTTGAAAATCTACGTAACCCTCGTCTATCCAGTGCTTACTGGTTTGGTAGACAGCTTTGCTGCTTTTATTTCAGAAGATTAGAATTTAATTTCCAAGTAAAGACTCCTTTTCCCTCCAGTGAAATTTTGAAATGTTACCCACGTATGAAGCGAGCAATTTCAGAATATATAATTTTGTGGAACCACAGAAGTGGTACCTTATGCTAACACTGCCTGCAGATGTCTATAGAACCACAGGCCACTGTCTATACTGTTCTTGTTAAGATTCTCTTTGTTTCACAGTGCCTGAAAATTGACCATGAACAGGAAATTTTAAAATATAAATGGCCAATACTATTTAGTCTTATCTGAAATAAAAGAAATGCAAATTAAAAGTGAAATGTCATTTTTCTTTTATCAACTTGGCAAATATTTTGTTTGAAAAGCAAGCAAGCAAGAATCCTATGTGTTTCTAAGGAGGGAGGAACATTTATAGCCTTATTACCTGTTGATGATAATATAATCTTTCTAGACAATAATCTAGTGATACATACCAAAAGCAAAATGTATATGCCTTTTAACCAAGTAGTTCAACTTTTAGGAATTTATTGTAAGGGCGCAAGCATATTTTTCTTGCCATTGTTTCTCATAGGGAAAATCTTAGAAACAACTTAAATATCTAAACATAAGTAGTTGGTTAATTATGGAACATCCATGATGAAATACCATGCAATCATTAAAAACTCTATTGTAGAACAATTCTTAATGTATTTTGTATAAGACAAAAAACAGAATGTACACTGCTACTACTTTTATACATGATACCTCTATACATACAATGTTAGAAATACAGATCATTTTTATTTTCTACTTTGTGCTTTTGAACTTGGATCACATCTGCAGGCAGAAAAATAAAACTAGATATTTAAGAAAAAGTAACCAATAGCTGGCTTCTCTCAGAAAAGCAGTCAGCTACCTAGTGGTACGTGATCACTCATAATTTGTGGAGTTCCACTCTTAGGGCTTTGGCCCTTTATGTTTAACTTTTTTGTCTCTTAACTCCTTCTCAAAATATACTCACTCTACCCATAAATCACTAGATCCTGATAAGCCTATTTTCATAGAATATTCTATGTGGAAGAGACCAGAGTGCTCATTTCCTTATTTTACAAATGGATCTCATGGCTCTGGAGTGAGCTGCACGGTGAAAGGAAGAACAGTGCAGGGGTTAAGTGGCCACAGTTAGGAACCAAAGTGCTAGTGTTTCTGTCCCGGATTCTTTCACTTTCTAGCTGTGTGACCTTGGACAAATTGCTTAACAATTGAAATCCTTAGTGTTTTACTGTATAATTGGGATAATTGTGATAATTGTGAGATTTTAATGAGATAATCCATGTAAGGTACTTAGAACCTTGCCTCGATAAGTACTCAGTGATTATTATTATTGTTGTTGTTTATTACTATTACTGTTAGGATTAAGAAATAGAAGGGAGGTCATTTGTCCAAGATGATACAGCTACTTGATGTCAATGCTAGGATTAGAATCAGGAAAGTTTTTTCCCAGCAGAAGTGTTCAATCCCCTCTGAGCCTGTCAGGACAACCCTAGGCTGGGCTCCCAGGGGAGCTGACAGTGAAACAGGCAGAGCCCAAGGACAAGACCAGCCACTTCCAGGAAATGACTCTGATCACAGTGGGAAGCCAAATGCTGGAAAGGAGGATGAGGGTAGGGAAGCCAAGAGCCAAGTTAGATGCAAGGATGAAGCCAGGAGCAGAGAACTAGTACAGGAGAGAAAAGATGGCTCAGAGACCCTCCTGAGGGTTTTTAGACCACCAGCTGTGGGCTTCATGGGAAGTCAACATAATTTAAACACCCAAGGTCTGGGTAATTAAGTAGACAAATGGGGTGCATGGGGGAATTGCAGGTATAGCTGTGAGAAGATGCCTGGCAAGTAGTACTCATAGAGGATGAGGTGGACACTGGGAGGGGTTAGAACAAGGACACTCTCTCCCCCCTGCCCCAAGCCCAGGCATCCATTGTGATTATCCTAAAGTCACAGCCTACATTTGAAGAACCATAAACAAGCAAAAATACGATAAAATTTGCTTTAAAAATGCCTCGGGCAGCAGAGTGCAGAACTGAGTTAACAAGGAACTCATTTAGGAAACTATTAGGCTAATAGGACTATAGGAAACTAATTCAAGGAGAGGCGTTAAGGACATAGAACCAGGGCAGTTATGGTAGGGTGAGAGAGGAGAGGATGCATTTAGGAGATATTTACATACCAGAATTGATAGGATTTGGTTTTTGACAGATATGGAGCTTGGAAGGAGAGATTTAAGTGTACAGTGGCATCCTCACAAAATGGAGGATATAGCAAGTGGATTGGGTTTGGGCCAGGGGAAAGAGGACAGAAGTTGAATTCATTTTTTAACATGCTGAATTTGAGATCTCTTGGAGCAGCTAGATGGTGATGTCCAAGTAGACAAGTGGATATACAGGTGTGAAGCTCAAAAAAGAGGTATGGGCTGCAGAAAACATTAAGAGGCTTCAGCACAAGTATAGGTGATAGTTGAAATTCTCGTTGTGGGTGAGATCACTAGGGAGAGGGGATGGTGAATTGAGAAGAAGCCAAGGATGGAAGCTGGAAAATTTTGACATTTAAGGAGGTAGATGAGGATAAAGAGTCCACAGTAGACACCAAGGAGGGACTAGAGAGAATGGGAACAGAGCAGGAGAAAAGTGATGTCATAGGAACCAGGGGAGGGGAGAGATGCAAGAAAGAGAAGGACAGCTGTACACCTGAAACTAACATAATATTATAAATCAACTGTACTTCAGTTTAAAAAAAGAGGAGGACATGTTCATGGAAAGACAAAGCATATTTACCAAATTTCTACACTGAGCACATGAGATACAGAAAAAGTGACTCTAGGGACTAAGGGTTAAGGGTTGGTTGTGTCCCCTCAAAATTTATATGTTTTAAGACTGTTGGTACAGAGTCTTAAATTGCTTTCCAGAAAGGTTATAGCCATTCACAATCCCACAATCAGTAGTATATGAAAATACCATTCTTCTTAATGGTATCTCAGGATGTGACTATATTTAGAGATAGGGTCTTTACAGAGATAATCAAGCTAAAATGAAGTCATTAGGATGGGCCCTAATCCAAGATGACTGATATGCTTAAAAGTAAGAGGAAATTTGGACACAGAATCATGCATAGAGGGAAGACCATGTGAAGAGACTTGGAAAAGATGGCCATCTACAAGCCAAGAAGAGAGGCCTAGAACAGATCCTTCCCTTAAAACCCTCAGAAGGAGGGTTGTTTCAACCACAAAGTTTGTGGTACTTTGTTATCACAGCCCTAACAAACTAATACATTTGGTGGGTGTACATAATCCTTTGGTGAGGGTGCAAATAGCCAGAGAAAGAAACTGTGAATAAATATCTCAGAGAGGTTGGTGAGGAACCAATAAAGGATTAGGTCACCTAAGCTAAAAGGAGAAAAATATTTCAAAAAGTAGAGGGTAGTCACGGTGTCAAATTCTGCAGAAAGGTGAAGTAGGAAAATGACTGAAAATGTCAGTCCAGAGGTCCGTGGTGACCTTTGTGGAGCACACGCCCAGCTGAGTAGAGGGGGTAGATCTTAGAGAGCTGAGAACAGAGACAGCAGATAGATCACTCCCACAAAACATTAGGTGATGAAAGGGGACCTCTTCACTGAACCAAACTCACTTCTGCTGTCCATAAAGAGCCACACGGAGACACCCTAGGGTCAATCGGCCAGACCTGGAGTCTCCTCTGCTTTCTGCAGCTGTCATTTCACATGTTGGATTTGTGGTACTGACATAGATTCCATTCTCTTTTGTTAAGCCATAAGAAATGTGTTTTTCAAAGCTTCTCAGAGATGAACCCTATGATGAATCTGATGTTGTAAGGGGGATGTTGTAAGACTGTGGTGAACCTAATGATGTAAAGGAAAAAACAAGCCTGAGTGGAATTTGGGGGATTAGTATAACTTAGGTCAATAAGCAGGAAAAAACATAGTAGAATTGGAATAAGGAAGTATTAAAGCATTGTCTTAGAAAGCTTGGAAGTCAAAGTGAGTTTAAAATTTGCCTTCTGTAGCCTCAGGATATTATTGGCCAAGCAATGCAAATGTCACACTTCTATATTATTGGGGATCAAATTAATCAGGTTTGACTCTACTAAAAGATCTAATAAAAATTTTTTAAATGAACATTTAGCAAAATAAATGAATTAGTCAATAGCAGCCAGGAAATAACCATGGGGTAAAACCTGAAATAAATAAGTACCCAAAAGATAAACCTAGATCATCACCTCCATCTTACAACTATTTTCAACCGAGTAAACAATAAATCTTTATCAAGAACCTGATAGTTTTAAGGCAGTATGGAGGATACAGAAGAAAAAGCAGACATACAATTTTTATAATCTAATTGGGAATGGAAAACAACAATTATGAAGTGACAAAAGCAATCCAATGCCGTTAATAATTAAGTGATTTAAAAATATACAAATAACAAAAAAATGTTCATTTTCAGTAGACATTGAAGAAACACCAATGAGGTGTCTTCACTTATCAGATTAAACAGTTAAACAAATAATCCAGTTACAAAATGGGCAAAAGACATAAAAACATTTCCCCAAAGAGGATATACAGATGATAAGTAAGCACATGAAAAGATGTTCAACATCATTATCCATCATGGGAATGAAAGTTAAAACCATAGTGAGCTATTATCGTACACTTATCAGAATGGCTAAAGTAAAAAATAATGGTAACACCAAATGCTGGCAGGTTGCAGAGAAACTGGATCACTCATACGTGGCTGCTAGGACTGTAAAATGGTGCAGCCACTCTGGAAAAGCGTTCGGCAGTTTCTTACAAAACTAAACATACATTTACCATATAACCCAGCAATTGCATTCTTGGGCATTTATCCCAGAGAAATGAAAACCTATGTTCACACAAAAAACAGTACATGAATACTCATACCAGCTTTATTCTTAATGGTCGAAAACTAAGGGGAAAAATGTCCTTCCTTGGGTGAATGATTAAACAAACTGTGCTACACATATACCATGAAATACTACTCAGCAATAAAAGGAAAGAACTACTGGTACACACAGAAACTTGAATGAATCTCCAGGGCTAAGTGAAAATGCCAATCCCAAAATGCTACTGTGTGATTCCATTTATATGACATTCTTGAGACAACAAAATCACGGAGATGAGAACAAGTTGGTGGTTGCCATAGTTAGGGGTGGTGGGGAAAGGAAGAGGTATGTGTGGCTACAAAGGGATAGCACCAGGGAGCCTTGTGGTGGTGGAACAGTTCTGTATCCTGATAATGGCAGTTGTTACATGAATCTACACGTGTGATAAAACTGCATAGAACTACACACACACACACAGAGGAGTGCACATAAAACATAAAACTGGTGAAATCTGAATAAACTCTGTGGATTAAACCAATGTCAGTTTCCTGATTTTGACATTGTACTAGTGTTATACAAGACATTACCATTGGGGGAAATTGGTTGAAGGGTACATAGGGCCTCCCTGTACACATTTTTTCAGCTTCCTTTGAATCTTTAATTATTTCAAAATAAACAGTTTAAAATGTAATTTTAAAAGACAAAATTTTCATCTTCACTAAGTATTAAGGAAATGCCAGTGTAAACACCAATGAGATATATTCATTTATCAAATTAATAATTTATATTTCATTAGGGGATGGGGGTATTAATGCTCAGAGTATACAGGAAGAATGGTTCTTTCATATACTACTGATTGTGGGATTGTGAATGGCTATAACTTTTCTGGAAAGCAATTTAAGACGCTGTATCAAGAGACTTAAAAATTCAGATACAAGCACACTTGGCCACTGCCTATTTCTCTATGTTCTAAGTAATTTTTTCAGTTCATTCAGCACCTTTGTTCCAGGCACTATGCCACACATTTGAAATATACCAAAGACGAGCAAATATGATTTCTGTCCTGAAAGAGCTCAGCTTAGTGGTAAATATATCAAATGTGGTGATATTTTTATGAGTGAAGTGTGTGGGGTTCCCCAGGAGCACAAAGGTGTCTGTTTTCTGTTTGTCTGTAGGTAGTATTGTGTCTTAGATAAGTGCCAGCATTTTGAGTCCGGCGGGCTGGTGTCAAATAATAAGTAGTTAATAAGTAATTTTGTACTTATTAGTGATGTCACCTTGGGGAAGCTATCCAGCTCCCTGAACTTCAGTGCTTTCATCTGTAAAATGAGGCTACTGGTACTCACCAATGCTATGAGGGTTATAAGAATTTATAATGGATGTAGAGTCTTGTGAAAATGAAATATTTTAGGCTTCACATTCTTTTCTTTAAAATCTATTATTTCCTATCTTTTAAATGAAGTCTTAAATTTCTTTGGCTCTGCCTTTTCTGACTCAGTTCTAGCAAATGGATTTTTACCTGTAACTCAAAAGTTGCTATAATAGACCTCCTAATTATAGATAAGAGAAGGCCAGGCTCAATGCAAGTGAATAAGGTGAAAGCCAAACAAAAAAGCCACCTAAAATATATTTATATGAGGTAGGATGCCAAAAACATTAAAATGAAACCCTGTCCTGTGATTGGTAATCAAGTGAGTGTCTTCATGAAGTTGTCCTTGAAACCCCCTTTGTAGCCTTTTGGACCTCAAATATTTTAGTTCTGTTTATCTGCTTTCAATTTATAAAGATGTTTTTGCTCATTAGTCATCATGGGTAACATATTCAAATTTATACTTCTAATTCTAGAAGATACATAAACTATCATTTTTCTTTATCATAAAAATACACTTATTTATCTTGTTCTAATAATTTCACCTTTAGGGATCTATATAATTAGACAGTCAGGGATGTTAACAGATTTGTGCACAAAAATGTTTATTACACCATTATTTACTATAATGAAAAATAAGAATCAACCTAAATTTTTCATAGTAGGTGAATGGTTAAGTAAACTAAAAGTGAAGTTGATGATGACTTCTTGATGACAGAAAAAAACATAAGACTATGGAATTATAAAGAAAATAATGCAGAGAAACAAGATAGCAAGCAAATACGTCAAAATAGTCATAGTGATTACCTCTAGATTGGTGGGTTTTAGAAATAGGGATTTCATTGCTCTGCTAAGGAGGATGAAATCAAGGTAAAAAGTCATCTAGTAGCAGGGTACAGACTCTAAGTCAGAAGTGGCAAACATAGCACACCTTTGAGACCCTCAGATAACAGAAGTGAGTGATGGAACAAGACAGGTGAGAGCTGGGAGACAGAAGCTAAGGGGGTTGAAAGTGTGGACCCAGCAAGACACTTCCCTATGGAAACCAGATCCTAAGGCAGAGGCCACTTATCTTCTTCTCTTCTGACTGAGTTGGGAGTGTTCCCATGATCTTCCCCCGGGGGGTTGGAAGGAAGTGGATTGGGAGCGAGGGGAGAACTTGATTGAGAGCTCAGTGGAGAAGGTGGAAATTCAAGGAACATGGAGAATTTAGACAGTAGGGAGTAGAAAAGTTAATGTGCCCATTCAGTGGCTCACCCAAGACTTTATTTCCAAGAGAATTCCCTGGCTGGTTAAGTGTTCATGGTTGCCAGAAAATAAAAGTTAAAAAAAGGAAAACAGGCTCAAACCCAGGCTCTTTAATGCCTCCAGCTGAATTTTCACACATACAGGCAGCATGATCCCTTTAAACACTACTTAGTTATTGATATCAGGGGCTTATTCAGTTCTGGGGGGCCTTAGGAAAAACATCTGCTTAAAGGAACTTTGGGCAGGTTACTTAATTCTCTAAGCCTCAGTTTCTTCATCTGTTAGAAGGTTGAATAGTTTCAGTTTTTCAGAGGGTAAGGATTAAGTGAACTAATGGAGGAATATGAAATGCGTGGCTCCAAGAAGGAAGGAACAGTGATGGCTGTGATGAGCAGGGACAGGGCTAGGAACTTACATAGGTGTTGTCCCTGGATCCTTACGATGACCGTGTGAGCTTGGTATTATTTTCCCCATTGAAAAAAAATGAGGAAATTGAGGTTTAGAGAGGTTTAGTAAGTTACTCAACATCACAAAATTAGTAAGGGGCAGAGTAGAGACATGTACTCAAAAAAGTGCCAAACCACACCAAAAAAGTACGCTGATGCCTGACATTCTAATGATAGTCACATAGTATTATCAGTTAGAAATTAAACAGATTCAATTCTATATACCACTAAAACCTTGAGGTTGCCAGCTGTGTGTCCCTGAGCAAGTGGCCTAACTTCTCTGCAACTTAGTTCCCTCACTTGTAAAACTTTGTATGTTTTTTGTGCAGATTAAATGAAGTAATAGATTTAAAGTACTTAGCAGAGCACCTAGCTTATAAGCAATCAGCTAACAGATATTAACTTTAATAACATTTACTGGACCTGTTCCTTTGCTAAGCACCAGGAACGCAAAGGGGAATGAAACATGTCCCTTGCCCTTGTGGAACTCGGGACAGGAGAGCCATGTGAGCAGTGAGATTGTAGCACAATGAGGAAATAGCTATAATGGAAGAATAAGTAATGTGATTTGGGAGCAAGGAAGGTATAGATATTGTGAAAAGAGGAGGGGAGGATGGCCAAAAAAAAGGTTTCAGCTGTGAACTGTGGAATGATCTGGATCTTAAAGGAAGGGGAGCATTTTGCTGACAGAGAAGGCAGGAAAGGCATTCCAGACAGAAGGAACAGTCTGTGCAAAGGCAAAGAAGGCAAAAAAGCCTTGAAAGGATTTGAGAGGGTCAGGGAATAGTGAACAGTTCAAGTGTGACTCGAGGGTAAGTTATATGAGTTGACTGATAAAAGCAGAAGAGAAAACTTGGATTCAGGCTGTCAAGGGCCTCATGTGTCTTGCTAAGTAAGTGTGACTTCTGCCTATGAGGAACAGGGAGTAAGTCTTTAAAGCAAGGAAGTTTCATAATCAGATTGTTTTTGATGAAAGATAATGGTAGGGTAAAGGATAGTGGGAGGGAACCAGCCTGGAGGCTGCTGCAATAGTCCGGACAAATGGTGACAAATATCTTAACATTGACCGCCATTGACATTGGAAGTGGGTGGGGAGGAAGGGGAAGTGAGGGGGTCACTTAAACACGTGTGAAATCCAAGGTGTGAAAATGGCTTGGTCCCTTCTTACCACAGTCATCCCAAAGGACCAAAACAAAAACACAGAAAACCTCTTTTAAAAATAATCTCTTTTGTTTGTATGCAAATAGGCCCTGCATAGTGAAAATGCAACTCAAGTGTGATGACAGATACAATATTCTGTCTTCAATCCATGAAACACGAAGATGGAACTGGTTTACAAATGCTGTCCTTCTTAAAAATTCCAACTCCTCACCTTAAAGCTGTAGCTAACCAGCGCAAGGCTTATTTGAAATTGTTTTCAGTCTTAAACCAGATATGTGGAAATCTATTTAAGGCACTTTTCAAAAGAAGCTTTACTGACATTGCTGCAGAGTAGGAAGAGCAACATCTTGTTTTACTGGAAAATTTCTTTCATATAGCAACACCTCTGCGGGTGGTGGACCTTTAGAATTTTCCAGATAAAGGTGTGTGAAGGGAACTGCAAAAATTACACTTCTATGGTTCTGCACCACCAACTTTAAAAATTGCAAATTCAAGTTGACAAATACATATTTTAAGGGTTCACAGAAGTCTTATGTGCATTGCTTTTGGTTACAAAGATGACACAGGGAAGTGAGCCTTTGGGTATGAAGTACCCCCTCCCTCAACCCTGCTGTGAAATGGAAGCTTTAAAAAATCCAGTGGTTTTTTTTTTTTTTTTTAAACAAGCTTAGTCATATTAGTTGTGTCCTGTATGCCCCAGTCTATTTTATTTTACTTTGTAGTGCACATTTTATTTATACTCCTATATAAATATTTTGCATAAAAAGGTGCTTTCTCAGGTCTTTGTGCTTCCCTAAATTTGAAATATACTGCCATTTGTTAAAATGTGTTAGTTTTGTTATGTATTGTATTCCCTCCTCTGCACACACAGCAAAAAATACATGGACTTAACTCTTCTAGCATCTTTCACATTTAGAGTATTACCTCATTTTATTTCTTCTAACCGAGGTTATAAAGGAAATGGCAAATGTCAAATGCTTTGTGAAAGAAATGACAGTTTCTCAGAATGCGTAAGTGCATACTCTTAAGCAAGGGGCCTCTTTAAATTCAGAGATCACAATCTTCTGAACTGAGGTTTAATGTTCCCAGGTAATGCTAAAGATTGAAAGGATGTAAGTTTGGAATCAGATATTCACTGTTAGATTGTGAAAAGTTCCATCACCAATGTTGGCAATTTATTGTATCAATTTTTAAACTTGCCACTGTATATATTTCCTTCCTCTTGGAAAGATTTTATGTGGTTATGTTACCTGTTAACTATCTTTCGAGTAAACTATCTTTTGAGTAAACTATCAGAGAAAGTCCTGGGATTGTAAAATTGTATTGTAAACCTTACTGAATAGCTAGAGCACAGAATTATTAAATTAGTTAAGGATCACTGAGTCTACGCCTCCCTCAAGTGAGCTCTCTCGATTGTTCCACCCATGACTAATGGTCATGCAGACACTGTGACCATTTAAAATATGAAATATCTCTCAGAGAGCCTATCCTTGAGATGGAGGGCCTGGGGAAATTTTTCTTAACTGTGGCCTGCATGATCTAGTTAGAATCTGCCTCATGCTTTTAAGATGGTATTTGATCATTAGGACATCATATGTAACTGAAGTTGTTTATGTTGAAAATCAGTTGGTGACAAGTACCTTGACATTATTAGATCGCGTAGGTCTCCTGCACTCACCTGCAGGATCTGGGAGGACAGGGACCCTCTGCTTTTGTTCACCTTGGATCCCAGGACCAGCTCAGGGCCTGTACTTAATCAAGGCTGGTTAAGCATTTGTTGGTGAATGAAGGCAAATTAAAAAGTAGAAATTCCAAATGGTGCAATTACATCTGTGGATTTTTAAGAATTATTGAAAAATGGGAAATGTTAACTGAGATACAAAGGTCAGTGGGAACACAGGTGAAGCATAAAATGTATGTATGTGGACGTCACTAGAGTCTATAGTTACTACCAGTTCCCATACCTGCTCTGGCACCAGCCTTGGTGCTCTGCCCAGCCCTTCCAGGAGGTGTTTGTGCACTCAGCAGGCAGGCAAGGCAGGAGGGATGCTCTAGTTGTGATCTTGCTGGTATAATCCTGGTCTCTGTCCACTGAGTTGTGAATTCCTTGGTTCCCTTGAGCTGCCGTTCTTCTCTGGCTTAACCTTGTTTCTGACCTGTGGTCCAGTTCCCCGCTGGTCCCTAGGGCCTGTCCCCCAGTGAAGGGCCTTGTTCCATGGGGACAAACAAGAAAGTGTCTCCATTCACCACACTGTAGATATCACACTTCTCAGAAACTCCTGATTCTGGGTGTGTCGTAGCACACCCCCACCCCATTCTGCTCTGTTGGCTCCTCACATGCTGGGGTTGTCGCCCCCAGCTCCATCTTCCTCCCTTTCCTCACTCACCCAGACCACTAAAGTAAGAGCTCATCTAAAGGCCACCCTCATCTCCAGTACAACAGTACTTCTTTTTCTAAAATGCATGTACCCTGACGCTTACCCTTTCGACAGTTTTTTTCCTTAACCTACTTTTCAATACATGCTAATGTAATCTTCAATCCAAATAGATGTATTTTGCTGCTGAATATTAAGCCACCGTGTGATTTTTGAGAGAATGTTTTGTATTCACTTGATAGCATCTTGCAAAACAACTGTTGGTGCCTCTTGCCTTTCTGACTTCTTAGAGGACATCTAGGCAAAAGTGTATCACTGGGTCCTAGTTTCGGTGTTCAGAAGCTGATCAAATACAAGTTAAGAAACAATACACATGGCCTCTTTCTTAGCATGCATGAATGATAGGTGTGAATTTGCATCATGAGAAAGTGAATAGAAGGAGGGGCAGCTAGGGAGACCAAACAAGCCAGCCTAGGACGGGAGGGGAGCCCATGCTAGAGGTTGTAAGGGTGAGGGTCTCTCCTACCTTGTCGACCCACTTGCAGGATATAAATATTGAGGCTGCAGAATTTGGGCTCAGAGAAAAAGACTCTGATGCTTAACTATATAAAATCTTTTTTAATTGTAGTTCAAGATTGTATCTCCTCCTCAAAGAAAAAAGAAACATTTTATTTCTAAGAATGTTCCTCCAGAAACATGGAACTGAAAGCTATTTTTTTTTTAAATTGATCTGGCCCTTAGAAAACAACAGGGGCTTTTTCTTTAATTTACCTAAGTAATTGACATAAAAATCTATGGCTCTGCACCAGAAAGATGCAGAAAATGTCAAAATAGAGGGCAGAACCACAAAACTGGAGATTTTTCACTGCAACATTTTATGCATGGCATCTGATAAATGTGCAACATGGAGAAGTGAACCTCTGGACTGTGAAATTCATGCTAATTTCTTACCCACTAGTCTAGAAGCCCTCTAAAATGTCACATCGTTCATTTGGTTGCTTTACCAGGAATCATTGCATGTGGTGAGTGTGCATGTGTGTGTTTAATTAATAGATTTTATTTTTAAAACAGTTTTAGATTTACAGAAAAATTAAGCAGATAATACAGAGAATTCCCGTATACCCCCTACGCTGTACAGTTTCCCCTAGTATTATCATCTTGCATTACTGTGGCATATTTGTCACAATTAATGAACCAATATTGATACATTATTAACTAAAGTCCATACTTTGTCTCCCTCTTTGTGTTCTATGGCTTTTGACAAATTTATAATAACCTGTATCTACCATGACAGTATCATACAGAGTAGTTTCCCTGCCCTAAAAATCCCCTGTGCTCCACCTCTTCATCCCTCCTCAAGTACCCTGGCAACCACTGATCTTCTTACTGTCTCCATGGTTTATGTCTTTTTAAGGATGTCATCTAGTTGGAATCATACAGTATGTATGCTTTTCAAACTGGCATCTTTCATCAAGCAATATGCATATAAAGTTCTGCCATGTCTTTTTGTGGCTTGATAGCTCATTTTTTAATCACTGAATAATATCCCATTGTGCGGACGTATCACGGTTTGTTTATCCATTCACTTATTAAAGGGCATCTTAGTTGCTTCTAGTTTTGGCAATTATGAGTAAAGCTGCTGTAAATATTCATGTGTAGGTTTTTGTGTGGACATAAGTTTTCAAATCATTTGGGTAAATACCTAGGAGCATGACTGCTGGGTCATATGGTAGGCTTATGTTAAGTTTTATAAGAAACTGTCAGATTGTGTTCCAAAGCGCCTATATAATTTTGCATTCCTACCAGCAATGAATGAGAGTTCCTTTTGCCCCACATTCTTATCAGCACTTGGTACCGTCAGTTTTGTGAATTTTAACCATTCTAACAGTTATGTAGTTAGTAGCTCGTTGTTGTTTTAATCAGCAATTCCCTAATGATATATGAAACTGAGCATCTTTTCATGTTTTATTTGCCATCAGTATATCTTTGGTGACTTTCTATAATCGGATCTTTTGCCATTTTTAAATTGAGCTGTTTGTTTTCTTATCTTTGAGATTTAAGAGTTCTTTGTACATTTTAGATACCAGTCCTTTATCAGATTTGTGTTTTACAAATATTTCTCCCAGTCTGTGGCTTGTCTTTTCATTCTCTTAGTGGTTAGTGTGTTTATGCTTTAAGGACGAAGGTTCTAAAAATACAATTTTACAACAGCAGTAAAAGGCAAATGTCATAGCAAATGTTCTATGCTCTTTCTCAGGTGGTGTCAGGGAATCCTGTTTGTGGACCCAGCAAAGTTTCATTAAAAGTAGAGTCAGATACTGGGGTGGCTGACCATCCTGCATTATTAGAGGTTGTGCGACAAGGCTGGGAATAAGAACAGGATCCAGCCCTAGGCTGCATCACTTCTAAATAAAGAAAAATTCATAAACTGTGTTTACAGTCCAATCCTGGGCCCCCTGCATGGATTATACCACGTGTAGGCTATGAATTTCTGTCCATGAATCCAAGTGTGTAAGAGATGATCACTTTTCCTATTTCTTAATCCCAACTCTGAGCCCCCATTCTGCCAGTCGGACAGGAGACTCCATCTTGATCATACAGGGGTGCCCTTCCCCTCTTGGGGCCCAGTCAGAACTCAGGAAGTTTGCCTGGTGCCTAAGAAGTGGTGGAAGTCCTAGTCTGTATTGGTTGCCATTGGCAGCCTTACTTTCTAGCCCACAGTGGTCTGTGAAGTCTGGCAGCTCTTTGCCCCACGCCACGGTGGGGAATGAGGTCACGTACTGAGGCTGGGTCCCCTGAACCAAGGGCGCTGGCTCTCTAGGCATGAGCCACTGCCCCTGAGGTTGTTGTCTCTTTGGGAGCAGTGAGAGCGGTGCTTGATTCCCACTACACGTGGCCCCCATGCCCCTCTGCCCTCTCTCCCTTCTGCATCTCAAAGGCACTCTCCGTGTTGTCTCTCACCCTCTAGGGCACCTGTATTGTCTTTTCCAGGGGCTTTCACAAAAGTCCAGAAGTGCCTTTGACTTTAGATCTCTTCTGCTTTCTTCTCTGCGAAAATCTCTGTGTCAAGGAAGCTCAGAAGACAAACACTAATTAACATTTCAATAAATCATTTCTCTACAATTATTTGTGGAAACTATTTTATCCAGTATCAGAACCACCACCTGGAATACTTTTAGAGTGCCTCTTGACCACTGGCCACAGGAAGCCATTTATATAAAGCAACAAATACGAATGGAATTGGAAAATTCAGCTAAGTGTTTGGCTGTTTCCAAATACCACAGGTTTCTAGCTTTGCCTCCCAGAGTGGACCCTAACGATGTGGTCCCAGAGGAACATCTCTTGAGCAAAGCTGAGCAAGGACATAGGGAAGGGATCTGTTTCCTCCACTCAGCCACCATCTATAAGCCGCTCCCCTCCTGCTGCTTTCCTGGTAGCCTTGGCCTCCTCAGACCTTACAGCACCTGGGAGTGAGGCAGTGGAGGAAGCAGCCCCACACAGAAGGCAGGTTTCTGAGGTTACCAGCAACTTCCTCCTCACTAAACACAAGGAACTGATCTTCATTTTGTTTGACCTCTTAGCATCTGAAACTGTTGACCGCCATCACTGTTGAACCCTCTCTGTCCTTGGCCCTGATGACCCTTGGTAAGGCCTCCTTATCAGATTTTCGAATGGCACAGGCTTGGAGGGATGGCTAATTTACAATGGATGACATATGTGGGATTCAGAGTAATTTCGATTGGCTGAACGCTGGCCCCAAATACTGATACACAAACAAGATGGGGCCAGAGGGTGGTGATCTGACTGGACAGGTGAAAAAAATCATGGTCAGCCAACCTCCCAATGCAACTATTTACAGGCTAATTGGATCTCTGACTCATTAACAAAAGTGATCTTGTCACTGCACCTTTCATTCTGTGAGCAAAGAGACAGTTGACAAACTCAGGGAGATGGGTGCCAGTACGAGAGCCACCAAGTTGATTAGGGTTCTAGAGACCAAATCACATGAGGAACAGTTGAGGATGCTGACCATATTTAGTTGAGAGAAGAGACTATTAAGGAAATGTGTAATATCTGCTTTTGACTATTTGGAGGATTTTATATCTAGATAGATATAGATACAGATATAGATATAGACACACACATACGTATATTCTGGTAGTTCTAGAAAACATGTCAAGGACAACTAGATGGTACTTATGGGGGTGAGGAGTAAGGAGTGGGAGGTTTGGGATTATTATAAAGAAGACCTTTGTCTTTTTTTAAATTAATTTTATTGGAGGATAGTTGATTTACAATGTTTTGTTAGTTTCAGGTGTACAGCACAGCGATTCAGTTATACATATACGTATATCCATTCTTTTTCAGATTCTTTTCCCATATAGGTTATTACAGAATATTGAGTAGAGTTTCCTGTGCTACACATTAGGTCCTTCTTGGTTAGCTATTTTATATATAGTAGTGTGTGTATGTTAATCCCAAGTTCCCAATTTATTCCTCCCCCCCATGTTTCCCCTTTGGTAACCATAAGTTTGTTTTTGTTGTCTGTGAGTCTGTTTCTGTTTTGTAAATAAGTTCATTTATATCGTTTTTAAAAATTAGATTCCGCATATGAGCAATATGGTATGGTATTTGTCTTTCTCTGAAAAAGACCTTTGTCTTATAACTGTCTTATCAGGTAGTGAGTTTTCTAATATTAGTGAAAAGGCAAAGACTGGACATCCATCTATCAGAGATGATATCGAGGGGGGTCGTTACTTGAGTGAGAGACTGGAATGACTTCTGAGGTCCCTTAAACAACCCTGCAACTCAAATTAAGTCATAGAGTAGGAGAATTCCATGACACTGTATCATCTTTTATTTCTGCTGCCTGTCTCATCTCCCTGCACTTCTATGTTACAGCTTTGGAGGAGGTTGCTCTAAGCAAGAACTAAAATAAATGTATGAAAGAAGGGATATGGAAAAAAGAAAACAAAAACCAAAACCCTTTTTTAAAAAAGGGCCTACTACATGCCAGAATCTGTGCTAGGTACCATGTATATATATGTATATATGTCATCCTATTTGACCCTCACAACAAGCTTATAAGATACTTAGTATTACTTCTGTGAGGAAACTAAGGCTCAGAGAAGTTAAATAACTTCCCCAAGAGCACACAGTTATTAACTATTGGAGCTGGGGTTTGAACACAGGTCTCTGTCATTCCAAAGTCCAGTGTGGCGTGTTATTTTTACTCATCCTTTACTTATGGAAAATGATACTGCTTTTTAAAATTTTTAGTATTGACATAAGGATTCCTTTTAAAATAAATTTATTTAAAGTAAGTTAAGAGAAAAATATTGTACAAAGAATAGTACAGATTTTACATGGGTATGAAGTGGTACGAGTACCTAGAATGACTGAAGTTTGGGAAATACTATTCCAAATATTTTGATAGCAGGACTTTCCAATTTAGTCAATCTTATATTTTGATGGCTGAGTACAAGGAAGAGAAGAAAAGTTGAAGAGTAAGTTGAATGTGAATTAGTTCCCTGTGCTCTGATAGGTGGGGTAATTTCATGTGTTACAATAAGGAAACCAAATGGACCCTTTCAAATTAAAAACTATATGACTGTAAAATCCAGAGGAAAACCCCAGGTGGGGCCTATTCGAGTAAAGGATGACGTTTCCAAGGTATGCACACAGAGTGGCTGAGGGGAAGTAGTGGGAAAGAATGATAATCACCTTTCCAGTGATAGAAGGAAGATTTTTGTGGAAAGGTCAAAGTGAGAATTGGAAAGTCCGAAAAGAAGGTAGGAAAGTAGTAATGAAGACTAAACAGTGCAGAGCATGCTCTGTGTCGGGTGCTTTACATGCAAGACCTCATTTGTTTTTCACAACAACGCGGCAAGGAAGCTATTACTAGTCACAATTCATAGATGAGAAGACTGAGACTGGGAGGCGTTCAATAACTTGCCCAGGGTCCAGTGGCTCAAGCCAGGCTTTGCCCTTGGGCTGATCACCAGTTCCAAACCTGCACTACTTCCCCTGCACCACACGCCCTTGCTTGGGTGGACCTCCTCCACTCAGACAACATCAAGCAGTTTTCACTCTGTCACTCTTAATTTCTCCAGCCTTGCAGGGCACAGCTAGCCTCCAAGAGGTGGGGAGGCATGCTCAGAGGGGGGCTGCCTCTCTCCTGAGCTGCAGACTCAGAGGCACATAATTGCCCCCAAAATTGAGCAGAGGGCATTGTAGGGCCTGATCTGGTCAGAAAAAGAAGCTATGCGTTTGGGGCATGATTATATATGTGAGGCCTATTTCTGCCTAAGCACTGGATTTGGAAAAATCCACTTGGAATTCACATACTTTCATACTTCTTCTTGTGACTTTTCCCCAGACTCAAGAGTACCATCGGCTTCCAGGAATAGCAAACCAAGGTAACAGAAACGTTCTAGGCTACAACAATGGGGATTAGATTAGGGTAATCTGAAAATAGGGGCTGTGTAGGCTCATTGGGTTCTCACAGGATCCATGGAGTGAAACTCAATGAATGATTTTGTGGGGAAGGTGACAGGTGAAACACTGGGACTCTCTGCTCTCTCTCGTTGAGGACTGTCTCCTGCAACCCGGCCGAGCCAGACAGAGCATCTGGCACATGGCTGCCCAGTAAAACATGTGCTGAACTGAGCTGACTCTTTACCTGTAGACCTCTGCAATCTGTCAGGGAAGGTGTCTTTGCCATGTTTGTGGCGGGGCTGTCTTCGGGGGGTTTCCTCAGGGCTTTACAGTCACTCGCTCTCAGGAGTGCATCTGTAGTCATTCTCATCAGTGGAAATGCCCACCTGTCAGCAGAAGTTATCTGGAACCAGCGAGAACACTGTCACTGTCTGTGGTGTTATTTCTCTCTGGTCAGTTCCCCTTTCTGCATTTGAGATCTAGCCTCAGCCCTGACATTCTTTCTCTGTTAGGAGTGTTAGGAGGTATGGGGAGCTCACAAAGGCTCCTCTTCGTTTATTCTTAATACCTTGCTTCTGTGTTCCTCGGGAATGCCACTGGGCTTATGCCTCTGGTCTCTGGGAGCTGCAGTGGATGGGCATTTGTGACAGGTATGTTCTTATGAAGCTTGTATGCCTGGGGGAGCATGGTATGGGATCAAGCTGCATCTGGGGCAGATGTTCAGAGGTGGGGCTGACAGCCAACAAGGGAGTGGGTAAGAAGGGGTGAGGGGTACGTGATTAAAACCTTTGACCATTAGGCTTGATTCTCAGACGAGCTACGTCGGAGGTGGGACATTATTGAACCGTGTCTCTTCCAGTCAGATCCCTTTTTCTGCTTTGGTGAGCTAAGAGACGCGACAGGCAGGAAATAGAGGGCACCACTCACCAAACAACTGGCAGTTGCTCTTGGCCTTGGAGTGCTGGGGGCTACAAGTAGCTCTGCTCCAGGAGAAGCTATCCAAGTATGCTAGCCCTGACTGAGCCCCTTGTGCCAGTAGAAAGTCCAGAGGACGGGGACAAAACTTACACCCTCTGAAATGGCCTCTGCTTTCTTGTTTGGCCTTTCTCTTCTCCTGTCCAGAAACCTTTGCCCATTTCTTCCTCCCATCCAAGTGCCCCATCCCAATATTGGCCCCTTCTGGCACCAGAGACCAATAGCTTCTTTGGAAAGAAATAGTCCTAGGTCAAAAGAGAGCCCAGGCAGTGGTTTATCATGTTCTGTATACCATGAACATATTTGCATTTGCAAATAGGCTTAAAATAGTGCCTCCACTAATAGTTATTTAAGGCTCTGGAGAGACAGGTGAAAATAATTTTTGGCCAAGGGAACTTCCCACTCCTCTCAAATTGTAATAACTGAGGAGTTGACCTGTTCCTCCCAACCTCAATCTTGGGACTCAGAATCTAGACTAAAATAAGTCAATTTAATTATGTGCACAAGTTCACAGTTTTATATCTTCTGTTTGCTGCTACAGATACCACTAACTCTATTTACATGAGCTATCCTGTTTATAATGGAAGCTTTTTCAAATCTCTGCTCATTTGTGTGTTCTAAATACATTTATTGAATGCTTCCTACATCCTAGGTACCAGGTTTCTAACAGGGAGCATAAAAGACATGGTCCTTGTCCTCCTGAAGCTTCTAACCTAGTGGGAAAACAGTGCTAATTAAATAGTCACACTAAAAAATGACCATATAGCAACAGTGCTTTGAAGAGAAGAAATGGTTCTTTGTGACTGTGCTCACTGTTCAATAACTATGCCTTTGAGCTTGATATTTTGGCTCCTCTGATATCCCCAGATAACAGATGTCCCCTCCTGGTGGAGGTGAGGACTGGATTTCATGAAATTGAGGCTAGGGTGGGAGGGGAGAGAACATGAAAGGTGGAAGGGTGAGCCAAGCTAGATTCCTTAGGAGAAGAATCAAGGTTCAGATACCATGCTTCAAAAATCAGATGGGCTTCCCTGGTGGCGCAGTGGCTGAGAATCCACCAACATGGGTTCAAGCTCTGGTCCGGGAAGATCCCACATGCCGCAGAGCAACTAAGCCCATGCGCCACAACTACTGAGCCTGCGCTCTAGACCCCGCGAGCCACAACTACTGAGCCTGTGCCCCACAACGAGAGAAGCCACCGCAATGAGAGGCCCGCACACCGCAACAAAGAGTAGCCCCCACTCTCTGCAACTAGAGAAAGCCCGCGCACAGCAACGAAGACCCAAAGCAGCCGAAAATAAACAAATAAATAAATTTATTTTAAAAAAATCAGACAGAGGTGGGAGTTGAGTTTAGGGGTCTCTGGGCCAGGAGATTGAAGCTGTGAAGACACAGAACTAGAGCAAACATGTCTAAACAAGTGAGGAGGTGGTGGGGAGTTTCCTGGAGTCATTCAGAGTCCAAGCAAGTGGGGACACTTCACCTTTCATGGCCAGGAAGGACCGATAGGGCCCTAGGCTGAGCATATAACCCTTTATTAGACCCTTATCCTCATCTCGAATCTGATATAGAGACCTTCTGAGCTGCACATCAGAGTATACTTAGGCTGAGGTTTGGGAGAGAGAAACCATTTTGAATATATGTAGAAGAAGAAAAGTATCCAGCACTTTCTGTCTCTCCATCAAGATGGGAAAGGTCCCATTCCCTGTTCTCCCTCCCTTCATGAATATGATTTCTTTCCGAGTTCCATTTCCTATTTAGATAAATTAACTTGAACTTAACTCTTTTATTATTTTTTAAATTAATTAATTTATTTTTTGGCTACAATGGGTCTTCGTTGCCGCACGCGGGCTTTCTCTAGTTGCAGGGAGCAGGGGCTACTCTTCGTTGCAGTGCGCGGGCTTCTCATTGTGGTGGCTTCTCTTGTTGCGGAGCACGGGCTTCAGTAGTTGTGGCACACAGGCTTAGTTGCTCCACGGAATGTGGGATCCTCCTGGACCAGGGCTCGAACCCGTGTCCCCTGCATTGGCAGGTGGATTCTTAACCACTGCGCTACCAGGGAAGCCCAAACTTAACTCTTAATAGCTAAAAACAAAAGACATTTCTCCTTTCCAGATAGCATTTGCATTTTAACAGGGGTTTTCAAAAAATGCCTTTACCCAAGGAATGAGTAATTTGGGAATTCCAAGTACCAGGGTAGGGTTAGTACATGGAATGGGGAGAAGACTGTGCCCTTGAAACTTTGGTTTTCTCTTTTTGACCGTGATTCTGGTTCTGAGAGAACAGGAAGGGGCTCCCTTAGGTTGCCGGAATTGGCATGGCTGCCTTTTGGTAAGTTCTGTGAGTCTTATTCATGGCAGGCAGAGCCCCTAATTGGATGTTTACAGACTCAGAGAGAGGAACTTGTAAAACTTTGCATGATACTTACCCATAGGAACTTTTTGGCAAAAGGGGAAAAGTGGTTTCCAAAACCATTGATAATTTGAAAAAGCAGTGCTTCTTGACTGAGAAAGGTCCGATTCTCGATACGACTAGGAAAACTGGGCATCTGTCTCATACACAAACTTGCTGCTGGGAGACTGGAAAAGCTAATTACTATTGCCATGTTACGCTCCTTCTTCTGGGCAAGTGAGGGGAATGGACTCAATTTTAAGACTTTAGTTACCTACAATATTGGGGAGTGAAGAAAAGCATCCCCCTGCTCCTTATGAATCTGCCTAGACATTTCTTCTTTGTACCTAGGCATCTTTGATACTGTTCCCCTCATATCTGTGTGGAAACACTGTGCTCCCAAATGGGTGAGCAAAAGGACAGCTAACGAAAGGAAGGCAGTGTTAGGTAAGAAACTTCTCCGCCAATGAGGGCCCAGAGGGATTTGCTCCAAGAAGAGACTGGAAACCAAGTCAGACATATGATCCAGCCTAAGCTAGGAGATGTGGCTGGTGGGGAAGCTCAAGGAAAGCAGAGCTCAGGATGGGTGACGTGTGTCCGTACCAATCACCTCCCATGTCCACCAGACACCAGGAAGTGTTCACGTTTTCATCAAGGCATCACTCATGTCCATCTTCTTTCATGTCATGCCTGCTGCTCCTAAGCTGGTTCAGCCTCTTCATCTGAAGGTCTACAAGCCTTTAACATTGGCTTTCTTGATCACCCTGATATCAGCCCTCGCCTCCTTCCTCAGGCCACTGACAGGACTATTTTCTTTAAATTTTCATTACGTAATTCTTTTGCTCCCACACTATTAATCCCAAACTCCCAATTCTCTATCAAATCAAATATAAACTCTTTATCTGACTTTCTAGGCCTTGTTAAGCTATCCTACGCTGCTTACAGAAACTCATTTCCCATTATTTGTCCAGAGTCAACCATCAACCTCTCTTCCAGTCCAGCCTGATTTTCTTACTGTCCTATGAAAAGACCATGGTACTTCCCCTATTTCCAGGTGTCATAACATTACTATATTTGATTGTGGCTTAGGAAGTTGCCAAAGACTTTTATACTAGTAGGAAACATTGAACACAGGGTTCTGCCTCTGTTCTTATGCATGTGCATGCACCTCAAGAATATGGCTAAAGGGCTTCCCTGGTGGTGCAGTGGTTGAGAGTCCGCCTGCCTGCGCAGGGGACACGAGTTTGTGCCCCGGTCTGGGAAGATCCCACATGCCGCAGAGCAGCTGGGCCCGTGAGCCATGGCTGCTGAGCCTGCGCATCCGGAGCCTGTGCTCCGCAACGGGAGAGGCCACAACAGTGAGAGGCCCACGTACCGCAAAAAATAAAATAAAATAAAATAAATAAGAATATGGCTAAAATACTTATCCAGCTAAACTCAATCAAACATTTAAAAGTGGTTCATCAGGAGGCAGCAGTTTTTTGAGACACATTAACTGGATGCCTAGGATGGTACTTCTTCAGGAATCTGTTTGAAGGGCTGTCCTGGGAAGAATTGTTGGAAGCTTGCAAAGGCTTTCAAGGACAGAGGCAGATAGCCACCACATCGAGGTCTGGACAATCAACAATTGCTAACATGAAAGGAAGACAGAAATTCTCTGAGAAAGATTCTGTTACGCAGTGGCCTAGGCTGACAAGTCTCTGGAGTGGGAATATCAGAATGAGTGGGCTTAGGTGGAGCGCTGGGTAGAAGCCTCATCTGCTCTAACAGAACTTGACTCTCTCCAGCAAGCACTAACACCCCTAGCTTACTCTGTTCCTGTCACCAGAGGACAGATCTGAGACCAAATCTGACCTACTTTTAAGTCCCAGGTCAGTTATCACCATCTTCACCCCACCCTTCTGGACTATAGGAGTGCTTGCTGTTCTCCATCTCTTCTGAAGCCTTAGACCACATGTCAGCTCAGCAGACCCTCCACAGACCCTGGGATCCTCTAAATGCACCCTACCATATACTATGCTAAAAATAAGAGGAATGGAATTGGGTGGGGGCAGGGAAAGGTGGTGTGTCCAGGTTTTCTCCCTTATTTTTCCTCCCTCCTGGGAATGGAATGAGAAGCTTCAAGGTAAACTTAAAAGTTATGAAGTTCAACCACCCACCCAATTCAAGCATCTCTCTTAAAATGTCTCTCTGCATTATTACCCCGCTTTTGCTTGAGCAAGTCTCGTGATGAGGAGCTCATTACCTCACAAGAAAGTCCAGTCCTTGGTTGTACCACTCTATTCAAAGTTCTTCATTATCTGAAGCTGAGCTCTGGCTCCCTGTAACTTCCAATTATTGGAACTACTGGCCCTTTAACAACAGTGCATGTGTCTTCCTGTGGGAGGGCCATTAAATATTTGCAGAGGGCCATCAGGTACTTACAGGCTTCTCTTCTTTAAGTTAGTTAATCCCAGGCCTTTTAACTGTTCCTCATTTGACATACTTTCACTATTCCCCGGTGAATCCCTTGATAAACTCTAATTTGTCATTGTCATTCAAGTATAACCACAAGTGATGTGGTCTGATTAGCACAGAGCACAGTGACCACATTCTACACTAAGAGTGAATTAACTTTTGGTTAGCCTTGCCATGCGAACGCTTATATGATTTTTACATTTACTATGGATAAGCTACTTCTCTGTTGTCTACTTAACTACTTCACTTAAGTGCAGATCTTCATGTGTACCCTGAGATTCAGCATGCTAGTATCCCACTTTCTTTTCAGGCTTTATAAATATTAATTCAGCTTACCAACTGACCAGCAGCTATCTGGCTCATTCTTGTGCACATTTTTATGCACATCTGCACATTTGAAAGCAGAAGTATGATTTCTGTGCTTTCATTCATAGTTTTACTAAATATGTGAAAGTGAAAAAACAGCCCCACAGCACCCACCATGGTATCAGTCTATTAAACAAGAATGATTCCTGGCACTCAGTTGTTGAGTGAATGAATCAATCAATACCTTGTCCTCATTCCCCATATTTAACCCATCACCATGTCCTGCTGGCTATAATCCTGCTTGAACCTATAAACTTCTATCTACTTTTGCCACCACAACCAAAGGCCATCTTCTTTCACTTAAACAACTAGAGTAGCCAACTGATTGGTTTTCTGGCCTCTGCCCTGATTCCCTACTATCCATTTGCTACACAGCAGCCAGTCATCTTCAAAATGCAAACCTGATTATGTCACTCCTCTGCTGTTGATGTTGCTCTCAGAATAAAGACCAAAATTCTTAACTGACCCATAAAATGAGCATGGTCTGACCCTTGCCGACCTCTCCAATCTTGTCCTCCACTGCTCTGTCCACATTGACCTCCTTTCATGTGCCCTCAGTGCCCTTGCACATGCTATTCCCTTTGCCTAGCATCCTTCCAAGTCACCCCCACAACCCTTCACCTACTTAGCACCTATTCAATCTGTTCTCTTTACCTATTGATGTATCACAATCTGTTCTCTTTACCTACTGATGTAACACAAACTGCTCCCAAACTTAGCAGCTTACAACAATGAATATCTTACTCTTTCACAATGTGGGAATCAGAAATTTGGGCAGGCTTCTGAGTGATTTTTCTGGTCCTCATGGCATCAATTGAGGTCACTTGGCAGTATTAAACTGATGAATGGGCTAGTCTGGAAGTACACTGTCCAGTTCACTAGCCACTAGCCACATGTACCTACTGACCACTTGAAAGGTAGCTCATCTTAATTGAGATTTGTTGTAGGTATAAAATACCCACAACATTTTGAAGATTTAGTACAGAAAAAAGAATGTAAAATATCCATTAATAGGGCTTCCCTGGTGGCGCAGTGGTTGAGAGTCCGCCTGCCGATGCAGGGACATGGGTTCGTGCCCCGGTCCGGGAAGATCCCACAGGCTGCAGAGCGGCTGGGCCCGTGAGCCATGGCCACTGAGCCTGCGCGTCCGGAGCCTGTGCTCCGCAACGGAAGAGACCACAACAGTGAGAGGCCCGCATACCGCAAAAAAAAATAAAATAAAATCCATTAATAATTTTTATATTGATCACATGTTGAGATTATAATATTAGGTATATTGGATTAAACAAAATATATTATTAAAATTAATTTCATCTATTTCTTTTTGAATTTTTTAATGCAGCTACTAGATATTTTCAAATTACGTATGTGGCTTGCATTATATTTCTGTTAGACAGTACTGATCTAGAGCAAGGGTCAGTATTTTTTTTTCCATAAAAGGCCAGATAGAAAATATTTTCAGCTTTGCAGGCCATATGGTCTGTGTCACAGCTACTCATTTCTATCATTGTAGTACAAAAGCGGTCATAGATAATAATTAAATAAATGGGTACGGCTGTAGTCCAACAAAACTTTATTTGTAAAAATAGGTGATAGCCTGATTTGGTCTTCACGCTGCAGTTTGTTGACCTCTGATCTAGATGATTCAAGGTTTTATTCACATGTCTGGTGGCTTGGCAGAGATGGCTGGAAGGCTGGGTTCAGCTGGGTCTATTGACCCAAACACCTACACATGGCCTCTCCAGCATGGTGGTCTCAGTAGTGGGACATCTTACACGAGTATTCCAAGAAAGACAGAAGCTGCAAGGCTTCTTTTGACCTAGCCTCAGAAATCCTAAACATCCCTTCTAGTGCACTCTATTGGTCAAACAAGCCTCTAAGCCCAGCCCAGACTCAAGAGAGGAGATTAGCAAAGACTATGTGTCCATCTTTAATCTATCACAACATTCTTCAAAGTTTAGACTAGACCTATTATGGGCCCTCAGAGTACCATGAACCTCTCTTCTGTAGCACTTGTCATCATTGTAATTTTACATTTATTTGTATGGTCATTATCCTGCTCCTCTGCTAAACTGTAAGCAACCACATGAAGAAGAGTCCTTTCTGGTTTTGCTCATCATTCTATTCCCAGCACCTAGCACAAGGCCTGGCTTCCTAACTATTTGTTAAATGAATGAATGACATTAGGGCACAGCTTTTCAGCCAAGTAACTGTGCGAGTATATATCCCATATTTCTCCATTGCTCTCAAGCATATCATGAGACACCCTGTCAGAAGTTAAAATTCAGATATAGTCAAGTCCCAGCAACCTTCTTATTTTGCAGTTCAGAAACTTCGTAAAAAAGGAAATAAGCCTACCCTATTCCTCCCAGGGCCTCAGAGGTTATCACAGCTGCTCTAAAGGTAGAGCTTCTGGTGCCCTGAGAAGTGATTCATGCAGCACGTCACCCCGAGGCCAGCCAAAGCCCCGGGCAAACTTGTCCTCCTCCTGGCCTTCACTCTCTTCTCACCTGGCTGGCTGTGCCCATCCAGCACACCTGGCTTGTCTAGTCACAGTTTGAGCTGGCAGAAGGCAAAGGGCCAGGGCCTGAGCACTGGGCTGAGGCCCATCTAGTCCTCCCTCCATGGAGGTTGTGGCGTCTCCCGCTTCGCTCGGAGCAAGGACTCTCGTATGTGCCAGGAGGAGATAAATGAGTCCACCTTCCACACTGGCCTGGAGCTTGAATGGTAGCTATTTGTGGACATTCTGTTTCTCTTTTTAATGCTGGGTCAGGGACCAAGGCCTGCAGATCTTTACACTCCCCCATAACCTCCAGAACAAGCCTGACGCCAAGCAAATTCACTACATGTTGGCAGGAGACGGTCTCAATGAACACCTTCCTTAGACACCAGCAAACCTATCATCATTTTTCCTGGTGCCCTGATCACCACTAATAGTCTAGACAAAGTTGAGAAATAGGCAACTTTTTTCGTGCTCCCCAACTTCTGCCTTGGAATCCTTCTCTCACTTCCTGAGTCATCATGTCTGTGCTCCCCTGTCCCACCCCATGGCTGGCCACCACTACACCACACCTCTGCATATTGCATTTGGCCTGAACTAGATCCCACATCCTCCTGCAGACCTGAGATGAAAAAGAGCTCTTCTCAATCCTCTCCTTTTTCTGCCCCAATACCTGTAGTTCCCCGAGCTCTTCTAGGTGAAGCTTAGCTGAAACACAGTAACATGTGTCTGGAGGTCAGCCCAGGCCAGGAAACTGATTACCTGTCTAGGGCTGGAATGGAGAGGAGCATCCCCCGCCGGGCACATAGTGGGTGCTCAAGCAATATTTGTGGACTGAATGGCAGCTCAGGACAGAACTTTTCCTGATACACAGGAACACTTATGGCTCCCTCCTGCCCACAGCCCAGCCCGTCCCCCTGAGTGTCACACTCTGATTCCAGGAGCCACCGTCACACTTGGCCCCAGGGATGTGCTGCTCCCCTGTTGTCCTGAGAGGGTAGAACTGGGATCCTTTCACTGGGTCCTACAGCACATCTGAAACCAGCTGGAACTTTTAAAGGAACCACACCAGTGTTAAAAAGAACACAGTGAGTGACGGATGGAGACTAAATTTTTGGTGGTGAGCAAGCTGTAGTGTATACAGAAGTGGAAATATAATGTTGTATACATGAACCTTATATAATGTTATTAACCAATGTTACCTCAAAAGAATTTATTAAAAAGAATGCAAGGAGGCTGTGCAGGTTTAAATCCCAACCTTGGATCTCAACCTCTCAATCTCAATCTCAACCTCCAGGTGACTCGGAACATTCTTTAACCTCTCTGAAACTCCATTTCTTCATCTGTAACACGGGGAGAAATAATCTCACCTTGTTGTGGGGCATAATAATATACTTAGTCATTCAGCTGACTCTCACTCACATTCTATGATGGCCAGGTATGTAAAGCAAGGGAAAGTAGTGTCTGATGGGTACTTTTCTTTGGTTTCTGAAGTGAATCTCCAGCTAAATGGAAGCTACTCATTCTAGGTTTCTGACCAGTTCACATACCTACAGACTTTACTCTGCTCATAGCTGACAGAAATCTCCTCTCAGAGAATCCTCTCTGTAAATTCTTAGGTTCTTTCCTCTCCCATTCCCCTTTTTGCTCTCTCCCTCCAAAGCCTAGAGTGTCTACTTCTCAGGCCCTCTGGAAAAAGCAGTGACTCATAGTTGGGGTTAAGAGTTCATTGCACAGGAAGCAGTGACATTTCTGCTCTTCCTCAGAGCCGATGACATTGAAGAAAACTGGCTTCCTAAGTCAAGCCTCCACCCTCACGCACACTCCATGGCTAGAGGTGAGAGAAATTTTTTACATGGGGCATTTATACTGTATAAGAGAGAATCATGTCAATCTCAAGTGTTTTAGCCCTATATTTTAAAAGGGCCTCATAAACTAAGTGTCTAAAGTGTTGGCCAGGATGGTGGGCAGTCTCCAAATTAATGTTAGTGAAGTTTACTAGGAATGTCACTGTTGGGCCAGGATTTTGAGAACAAACATGATCTCTACCCCCCAAATCCATGAAGGGCTGAGATAGAAGTGTGGTAGGCTTATTCTGCATAGTTTGAGAGAACAACACCAGTATCAATGAGAGGAAATAAAGGAGAGGCAGCTTCTCCCTCGGGAAGAAAGAGTTTCCAAACAGAGAAGTCAGAAACGATGTTGACTTCCTTCTCATAACCAGTGCTCCTCCCCACTGCACGAATTACACGGACCATCTGTCCAGGATTTCCCAGGGCCATACCAATTTCATGTAATTGTTTGAACTAAACGTGATTCATTGGGCTTTCCTGGTGGCGCACTGGTTGAGAGTCCACCTGCCAATGCAGGGGACACAGGTTCGTGCCCTGGTCTGGGAAGATCCCACATGCCGCGGAGCAGCTGGGCCCGTGAGCCATGGCCCCTGAGCCTGCGCGTCCAGAGCCTGTGCTCCGCAACGGGAGAGGCCACAACAGTGAGAGGCCCGCGTACCGCAAAAAATAAATAAATAAAATAAAATTACAGTGAGAACCACCTCACACCCATTAGCATGGGTACTAAAGAAAAAAATACAGAAAATAACAAGTGTTGGCAAGGATGTGGAGAATTGCAACTCTCGTACATGGTTAGTGAGAATGTAAAATGGTGCAGCCGCTATGAGAAACAACATGGTAGTTCCCCCCAAAATTAAAAATAGAATTACCATATGATCTAGTAATTCCCCTTTCGAGTATATACCTGAAAGAAATGAAAGCAAGGTCTCAAAGAGATATTCGCACATCCATGATCATAGTATTATTCACAACAGCCAAAAGGAGGAAGCAGCTCAGATGTCCATCAACAGTTGAATGGATAAACAAAATGTGGCATATACATACAATGGAATATTATTCAGCCTTAAAAAGGAAGGAAATTCTGACATATGCTACAACATGGTTGAACCTTGAATACATTACGCTAAGTGAAATAAGCCAGATACAAAAAGACAAATATTGTCTGATTCTACTTACGTGAGGTCCCTAGAGTAGTCAGATTCATAGAGACAGAAGGTAGAATGGTGGTTGCCAGGGACGAAGGGGTGGGGGAGAGTATGGAGTTAGTGCTTAACGGGTACAGAGTTTAATTTTGGCGAGATGAAAGAAGTTCTGGAGATGGGTGGTGGTGATAGTTACACAATAATGTGAATGTGTTTAATACCACTGCACACTCAAAAAATGAGTAAGATGGTAAATTTTATGTGTATTTCATGACAACAAAAAATTTTTAAAAATTACACTGAGATGTCATTTTAACCTTCCCTATTGATAAAGATCGCAAATTAGCTTTTGTTGGCAAAAGCTACATGAAACTAAGTACACTCATGTTTTGCTGCTGGGAGCATAAACATAAAATTTTAGGGGAGAACAATTTTTTCAGTATCTGTGAAGATTAAAATTGCAATGACCTTTCGGTCAAGGCATTCTGCTTATAGGAAGATAGCTTACTCTCACATATGTGATTTGGCATATGATCAAGGTTTTTCATTGCAGCAGAAGATTGGAAAAACCTAAATGTCTATTGATAGGGACTGGTAAAGTAAATTATTGCCATCCAATAGAATACACCAGAATAATATGCGACTGTTAGAATACGGATACTCAGTACATGCGGATATAGAACAATCTCCAGGGGAGTGGTTAGTGTGCAAAACTGCATTATAGTATGCTAACAGTTGTGTTTTATAATAAAATGAAAAAAAATATGGGTATAAGTTTTCATTTCGTTTTGCCTAAAATAACTTCAAGTAGAGGCAAGAAACTGCTAACAGGTATCACTGGTCACTCCAGTTATTTCTATGGGGGAAAATCAGACTGCTAGGGGGCAGGGTTGGGAGTGAGTTGCTTCCCACTATTTATCACCTTTGCATTTTAAATTTAGTACCATGTGCAGGTATGATCTACTAAAATTTTTTTAATTAAAAATGAAAGGTTATAGTCCAGAAAGGAAGAAACAGACACCTTTGGCCCAAAGCTGTGTGCTGGGTGCTATGGGAAAAGAAAGGAAGGGTGTTTAGCCTAGCCCAAAGTCATCAGGGATGGCTTCTAGACAAATCACCCCTAAGAAAGAAATTTCTGCTATTGCATCAGGAATAGTTGCATATTTTCCCCTGAGCATTGGTGTGTTTTTATCTCATGGACAGATCTGTAAATTAATTCACCAATTAAGTTTACCTTTTCTCTTTGGCTGTTAAAAAAGCTACAAGCCAAACTTGTGACCCACACCATGCAAAGTGGGCAGAGTTCTATGGTAAGCATTTGGCATTTGCCTTGTACTCGGCTCCATTTTATATTCCTGCGTTTGGTTTGCTTTTCCCCTGTTTGTAATGTTGGTCATCTTTCCTATTCTGTGCTTCCCTGTAAGCCACTTTACAGCCCTTTTGGTCTAAGTTGGGGTAAGTGGGTGAATGAAGAAAGACAGAGGGCAGGAGAGTTAAAAAGAGAGGATGGAGTTTATAGAGCAATGCCTGTCATTTTCCTTGGCTCCATCATGTAGATTAAGTGAACACTCTAGTGCAGTGGTTCTCCAAGTGGGGTCCTTAGACCAGCATCGCTATCACCTGTGAGTTTGTTAGTCATGGGTTTCACTCAATCTACTAAATCAGAATCTCTGTGGACAAGGCCCAGGAAACTGCTTTGACATGCCCTCCAGATGATTTTTGTGCACAATAAAGTTTGAAAACCACAGGGAAGCCAAAGAAAAATTGATTTCTGAACATAAATACTTTCTATTTGCCCCGCCATACCCATTTATTGGTCAAGATAAGTAATGCTAGCTACTGCAGTAAACAACTCCCAAAATTTCATTAGCTGAACACAATAAAGGTTTATATTTTGCTCATGTCACAGCCCAATATAGATCACTGTGGGGTGTTGAGAGCTGTTTTATTCATTTGTCCAGCAAACCAGCTTCTTTCATAGTGAGGCTTTCCATCTTCTAGGCCCTTGGACTCCTCCTCTGGAGCCTCTGCATCCAAGAAGGCAGGGGAAGGAGGCAAGAGAGAGGCTTTAGTGCTGCTGTATCTGGAAGTAACACCTGTCACTTCTGCCCACAATTCCATTGGCCAAAAACCAGTCACATGGCCCACCTAACATGGGGTGGGGGGGACTGGGAAATAGAGCGTGTCTGTGGGGTTAGGAGGAAAAGAAAATGGCTTTGGTGTACACACTGTTTGATCTCTGCCACACCCATGGGCCTAAGTGAATTTCAAACTCCACTTGTTATATTTTGGTTTTTGGTTTCATTTTCTAATCAAGTTTTATCTCTCTTTTTTAACTTTAGCACCATGGGACTGAGAAACACTCTCGTTGTGATGGCCCTCCTGCTGTCTGGTAAGCACCCTTGGGGCTTTATAAAGTCCTAGAATCCTCCCACTCTCTCCCGATGAACCTGACCTCCAAGCTGGGGTTTGAGATTTGATGGGTTTTACTCACTTTCTATTCAGCGTTCACAATACCACATGCAAAAGACTTTCATGGAGAAGAAGGAAGTATCACAATCGAGAACAAGTATCTCAGCTGATGGCAGGCCCAGCCTGAGATGGAGCCCTACACCTTCTGTCGTCTCACACCCATGGTCCTGGATGCACAGAGGAGGGTAGCCTGGCCTGTCCATTGGTGCCCAGGGAGCTGGGGGAGGGTCCCTACTCTGACACGCCTGAGGCTTAACTCCTCTGCTCCTCTGTTCCCACTTCTGCATTCTCACACTTTTAGGAAATGGCTGACAGGCTTCTAAAAGTCTCCTTCCACTAGCGATCATTGTTTTTCTCGTTCCCTACCTTCCCTCTCCCCCCCAATCCACTGCCCTCCCCACCAGCCCGTGCCCATAGATCATAGTTGGCACTGATTACTGGGAGGGTCAAGAAATCCAGCTCTGCTACCACCTGCTTCAGTGAGCCTCAGCTAACTGTATCAGCTGATTTACCATCAAGCTAAGGGACTAAGCTTCAGGGCTCCTACTTGCACAGCTCTTTCCAAGCCCCTCCGAGACCCCAGGAGGAGCCCTAACAGTGTGGTCCTGTGTCTTAAGCCTTAGTAAAATTTTCATTAATAAGATATTTTAACCACAATAAGTTAAGACCACTGTCTCTTTCCACTGCGACTTTTCGACTTTTCTATCACATTCTCCCCATGTTGAGTGGCACTGTAGTGGCCATGGGCATTTTGTTTTGTGTTCTGTATTCTTTTTCTGAAAGAGCTCTTCCCCCTCAAAAGAAATTTTAGAAGTGTCAGGCCTCACAAAACTCAGACCTTCCCTGTTTACTGCTCTCTTTGAGTTTCAGTTTCATCTGTAAACTGGGGTTGGCCGAGGTTCCTGCCGCCCATTCTGCGACTGGGTGCCTTTAGTTTCTCCTGGCTCATCCCCTTCCTGCTGCTTGTTTTCCCCACCCTTAGCACCGAGAGGGAAGGCATCTGGTCCTGATGTGGGGCAGACGTGGAGGGGGAGCCCAGCCTGCTGTTTGGCTACAACAGCACACAGGCTGCCCCTGACTAACTGGCCCGGCCACGAGCTTACCTCCTTCTGATAGCCACACACCAGGCCCTTGGCCACTGTCCTTGTCCCTGCTGTGGGTAAAAGGAGTCAGGCTACAAGGGAGAGATGCTCCCTCAGATTGATGCTGGCTGGGACAGGCCTTTTGTGATGTGTTTTCTGTTTAGCACCTTGGAGCTTGTTGGGTCTGTGCTATAGATGTGCTGCCTGATCTATAGATGGGCTAAGTGATCACTTTACTGACTTAGGTCATAACAGCAGCTTCCACCTCCCAGCACCAATATGACCTGTTACTCTAGCTCTTGGGGAGGTAGAAGTGATGTGTGAGCAAGAGCAAGAGAGAAAGGGGATAAAACAAAGCTTTGCAGGACATTATCCAGCAAGAACCCCTTCCTATCCCACTTCTTATTTATTTGACAAATACAGAGATGTAGTGCTTACTTTGTGCCAGGTACTGTTCTAAGCATTTTATAAATATTAACTCAAACGTCACCATAACTCTCTGCTTTAGGTCTTGTTATATGATTCCCCATTTTACAGCTGTGCAAACTAAAGCCCAGAGAGGTTCAGTAATTTGCCTAAGACAACATTGCTAATAAGTGGCAGAGCTTGGATTCACACCTAGCGGTATAGATTCAGCCTCTCTTCACTTCACCTTGACATTATGCTGTTCCTCCTAACTCTTGCTAGGGAACTCTCCATAATACTAGGATTTGTCCCTTGGGGACTCAAACAACTTCGATAGATAATGTGGCTTGTGCCTTAGTCAAGTTCACAAGTTCCCCACCAGGTCCATCCTCCACCTTCCCAGCAGCTGACACCTTAGCTGTCCCTACAGCTCGGGCCCTGGCCCTTCTCATACAGTGACCAGCCCAGCTTTTATGACTTGGGAGAGAAGAAAGAAAAATGTACCAGGTACTTGGATACCTGGATACGTCCTAAATTCTAAAAAGAGAGTTATCAATATTGAAACTTTAAAAATAACTCCCCCAAACGGAAGTCATTTAAGCTTTATGGTGGTGAGAGAATAGTAGTTATATTTTTGGCAGTAGAAATTTTAAGTGGGATAGGAAAATGGTGACACCTGATTGGAAGATAACATTGCCAATACTTAACACACGATTAAAAATAACAAAACAGATTTCATTCTTTTTTAAAGAATGAAAAAGAATCTATTTGAATTTTATCTTTCTTCTCAGGGCACATCTCTGCTTGCTGGGCTGGCAAGCAGTGACCTGCCCATAGGCAGGAATCCAAAGGGAGAAAGGAGATGCAATTGACCCAGATAATCCACGGCAAAAATGCAGGGCTGAATAATTCATTTGACAGCAGAGATAAAACAGGACAGTGAAATAATTCTGTGTCTCCTTTTTCCTCCATATGTTTTGTGTCCTCCCCTAGTCATGGAAATCAGACATTGTAGTTGCTGCCCCGGCCCATGAGGCGAAAATTGGACGAGAGTTTAAAACCTAAAAGGGCGAGAGGGCAGCCATGGCCTTGCAGAATTAGGTTATAATTTGTGCTTTGTATTCATAAAGCCAAAGGAATGTTGAAGTGCCACTTGCAAAGGCACCTCTAACTGTCCAGCTCTGTTGGTTGCTACCCAGCACCTCCAGTAGCACTTAAAGCTGGAGTCAGAGCGGTGTTTGGAAAATCAGTAGCTCACGTATCAGGAGGAAGTTTCTTCCTAGTTTGACTTTTTATGGTGGCTCTTATTGTCTGGGGGTTTACCGGGTCCTAAGGCTTCTTATTTCTCTTGAACAATACCTCTGGTTCAATTAATGTACCAGGAGTATAGTTGGGGGTCTTCATTCACTTTAAGATTTACATAAAATTGGCTCAAACCCTCATTTCGTATCTTGTGTAAGGGTCTACTGTTTCCTCCTAGGTTTTTGCAAGTTCCTACATGGGTGGCTGCATGAGGATTATGTTTATATGATTACTTTGACTCCTACTTCCTGTTGCTGTTGATAGTTGTCACTATAATCACAGAGGTGAATAGATAGATAGTTCAGACGTAATTCCCAAAGAACTGTCATGGAGCCTAGTAGTTCTCCTATTGGAGTCACCCCTTTATGTTAAGGTACTGTCTCAGAGGCCTTTGAAATAGATGTTTGCTCCCCAGTAGGGAGTATCTTACTTCCGAAGTAGTGGATCATTTTAGTATTTAGTAGGTTCCAGAGAGAATGGGCTGTCAGACAAGTTAATTTAGTGGAAGATGGTCACTGAATAGGATAAGTAGAGGGCTGATTGGGAGCAAGAGTGAAATTTGTAGGGAACAGAGAGGCTCCAATGGCAAACAGACTACTTTGGGAAGCAGCAAGAGTTTGAGAGACTGTGGCTTGTTTTTACTCTGTGAGAGATCTTAATACCATTTCCAGAGTATGCAACTCGGGATTTTGGCCCCCTCGGTACTGTTAAGATTTACAGAAACAAAAACACTTGTAGCCCTTCCTTTATAGCCATTGCCAGTCACAGGGCCAAGTTCCAGGACCTCAAAATTATGAAAACTCTTTCAACAGTCTCTAAGAGTATTTACCCATTCTTGGTTTCATTTTCACTCTTTCTTTCATTCATTCTCCCTATAGATGTCTCCATTAAAAAGTAGTCAGCTCCCTCCACTACTTAAAAATCACTCCTCTGGGACTTCCCTGGTGGTCCAGTGGTTGGGACTTTGCCTTCCAATGCAGGGGGTGTGGGTTCAATCCCTGGTCGGGGAGCTAAGATCCCACATGCCTCACAGCCAAAAAAACGAAAACATAAAACAAAAGCAATATTGTAACAAATTCAATAAAGACTTTAAAAATGGTCTACATCAAAAAAAAACTTTAAAAATATAGAAAATTAAAAAATACATAAAAATCACTCCTCTGGTCCTTACTACAGTGTAACAGACAAGAGAGTAAAATTAGTTATATATAGTTGTGACCACAATATATAGGCAAATCCCTGAATATGTTCTATTCAATATTGTTTCATACACACTTTCTCATGTTTCTAAATTCTTTTCATTTTTATAATTTTTGAAATTGTATTAGTCCAGTGGGTTGTAATTTGCTTTATTTGAATGTGTGTGTGTTTTACTCATTCAGAAGTTATTGCCCCATTGTCTTCTTTGGTTTATGGTTGCTAAGGAGCTTTCATTGTAACTGTCATTGTTTTATAGGTATTCTTTCTTCATTTTTTTAAAGAATGAAAAGATTCAATTCTTCTTCTTTGTAAATTTGAAAAAATATTTTATGCTTTTTGTTTATCAGCTTCAGCACAACATATCTAGGTGTGGATTTATTCTCATTTATCTTACTCGGTACTTAGAACACACTTTTGATCTGAGGACTTGCGTCTTTTTCCATTTTGAATAGTCACAATCTTTCTCTCTTTTAATATTGTTTCTCTACCATTCCTCGCATTCTCTTCTTCTAGAAAATACTAGAGCTTCTCAGACTAACTCCCCTTGACTCTTAACTTGTTCTTCCACACTTTTATTTCTTTCTCCCTCTGTGCAGCACACCAGTCAAGGATCAGGTGGATCAACACAGACACGGGGGTTCTTCTCACTGTTGAGGGAGCCCCAGACAAAAGGCTCCAGCAGTTTTATGGACCCTGGGGAGAGGTGGAAGGGAAGGATGAGGGGAAAGGGCTAAGAGTAGAAATACTGAGTCAGCTGGGGAAAAGTAATTCTCCATGGGGAAAGTGTCTCCAAGGTCCTCCTTCCCTCCTACCATAAGGCAGCCTGAGCAGAAGCATCTGAAGAAGACCTCTGCCCAAGGCCCCAATAAAGAAACTGAGGAACGAAAGTGCCTGGGCTACAAATATAAATATGTGAAAGAGCGTGACTGACCAGTGACAGGGCCGAGTCCTTGACTGCAACTCCCTTCAGAGACTGCAATGCCTTCTTGGCTGTGCAACAAGAGTGAAGGGGGGAGGTCTTGAGATAGAATGTGCCTGGCATTTTGGAGGAATGGCAAGGAAGCCAGTATGGCTGGGGCAGAGTAAGTGAAGGGAAGAGGTCTGAAAGGTACCAGGGGCCAGATTACATAAGACTTTGTAGGTCATGGGAAGGATTGGGGGTATAGTTCTCAGCGTGATGGGAAAGGATTTGGATATAATTTTCAGAGTGGTGGGAAGTCACCAGAGACTTTCGAACAGGAGGGTTATACCATCTGAGACATATTTTAAAGGATCAATTGGGCTTAAGGAATTAGATTTGTGGGCAAGGGTGGAAGTAGGGAGATCAGTTAGGAGGCAATTGCAACTATCTAATCAAGAGGTAATGGAGTCTTGGCCTAGGGTAGTATCTGCAGATACAGTGAGAAATATTCCAATTCATAATATATCCCAGTGAGGTGGGAGAATTGATGGAGTGGTGGGAGAAGAAAGAATGAAATGAAAAGATAAGAGGTGGTGGTCACAAGGTGAGATGCTTGATATTGAGAGTTTTTATGGGGTGCAGTGGTAACAATAGGGTCTGGGGTCTGGTCTAGGGAAGAAATGGCTGGGGTAGAGTGGGCGACAAGATACTGGAGGAAAAGAGGACAAGAAACTGAGAGGCTAGGCACTGTGCGCAAGAGACCGAAATTGCCTAGGCAAGGGAAGTGATGGAGAAGCCAGGTGCCTAGGAGGAGATGGATACTGGGAGCAGTGGGTAGTGTAATCTGATGGCTTGGACTTAACAGGAGCTGAATTTTTTGGCATGTAATGATGTGTTTTACACTTTACATTTTACATTATATGATGCTCCATATATTTTAATAGATCGTATTTCATATAACATATAGTATAGTTCTATATTTTATAAAATATACACATTATATATCTATAATATATAAATATACATAATTGTATATACATTATATTTATATCTATAGTGGGATCCATGGTGAGCATGAGATCAAAGCAAAGCTAATCTTAACAGAAATACCATATCAGCCATGAAAACTCCTGGAGAACCATCCCTGCCCTAGTCACCATTTAAGGAGTGATGAGAGAAAACTGACCAGGATGTCAGAGGTTGGGAAAGAATAGAGTTTCAGAAGGAGAGATGGCCAACAGTGTGGCGTTCAACAGCGTGGTCAGAGATGACGAGGTCTGAAAAGTGTTCTGCGTTTGGCAGTGGGGGGAAGCCACTGACAACATCTGCCAGGGAAGTTTCAGCACAGAGGTGGGGACAGAGGCTGGGGGTGGAGGCAGCAATCTCCACTTACTCTTTCAGAGAGTTGACTAGAGTCTGTCATACAGAGTGAAGTAAGTCAGAAAGAGAAACACAAATACCGTATGCTAACACATATATATGCAATCCAAAACAAAAAGGTCATGAAGAACCTAGGGGCAGGATGGGAATGAAGACACAGACCTACTAGAGAATGGACTTGAGGACACGGGGAGGGGGAAGGGTAAACTGGGACAAAGTGAGAGAGTGGCATGGACATATATACACTACCAAATGTAAAACAGATAGCTAGTGGGAAGCAGCCACATAGCACAGGGAGATCAGCATAGAACAGGGAGATCAGCTCAGAACTGGGAGATCAGCTCTGTGCTTTGTGACAACCTAGAGGGGTGGGATAGGGAGGATGGGAGGAAGACGCAAGAGGGAAGAGATATGGGGATGGATGTATACGTATAGCTGATTCACTTTGTTATACAGCAGAAACTAATACACCATTGTAAAGCAATTATACTCCAATAAACATGTTTAAAAAAATAGGAGAAAGAGAAACTAAAAGCAGTAGCAGAGGGTACTGCTGAAGTAAGTGCTGTGAGGAAGGGAGAGGGTGGTGAGCAGGGCGAGCAGCTCAGAGGCCAAGTTAAGTGGAACTACAGTCTACCAATTTGTAATGTCACCAGCCTGATCAACTGCATAATTTCCTCCAGGAGTGCTCAAACATTCAGTCATAAGGAACAGATATGCAGATCAAAAGTAGATTGCTCTTGGGGTGAAATCTGCACAAAGGGGCAAGTTTATTGAAGTTGCTTGCAAGAGAATGATTGAAAAAATATTCTATCACTGTGCAAACAATATGACCACCACCGGCCACATGTGGCTATTTAAATTTAAATTAGTTAAAATTAAATAAGATGGAAATTCAGTTTCTCAGTCATACTAGCTACCTATTAAGAGAGTGCTTTTGGAAAGCACTGCATTATAGGGCCTAGACTGGACAGAGCTGAGGTCTTAATAAAGTTGAAGAACAGATGTAGGTAGAATCAAGAGCAAATCTTGGTGGAAAATATCTTGTGGACAGAGGTTGGTACACTGAGGTTTAAGATTCTAGGGGCAGAGGTGTTCTTGGTGATAAGGTTTAAGATTACGTCATGGGAAAGGGGCTGCTGAAATAGCCTGTGGATGAAGATCTTTGAAGTGGGAAAGATCAAAGAACTTTGAGGCAAGGGTGTTGGTAAACTCATCCATGCCAAAGTCACCCAATTTGATAGGAATAACTGATTGGAAAGAAAGACCTTGCATCTAATGCCAAAAATCTTCAGTGAGCAAGGAAGTAGTGACAAATGATTAGTAGCTAACAGCAGTGAGGGAGGAGAACACCTCAAAAGGGGAAGAGTGCTGCTCAAGGTCCCTCTGATGTGTGATAAAACAAGCAGTGGCTGGAGGCATGTGACGTTCTTTGGGTTGGGCCAGATTTCAATGAAAGCACAACCCTGGGGGAAACATTTGATGAAGAGGTTGAAGACATAGAGGAGTTTATTACAATGGAATGAGGCTTCCATAGGGCCTAGTAAAGCTCTGGAGGAAGTTTAGTAAAAGAAGGGAAATTCATGAGTACAGATAAGCATAGTAATATGAGGCAGATATGACCCTAGAATACATAAGACATGCATGCGGGGTAGTAGCTGGGGAAGACTGAAGTCCCAGGTGGGGTCAGAGACCTCACAAAGTTAGAAGACTGTAGTTTTTGTCTGACAGCCAAACAGTTTCTTGCTGATGACGTCCTCAAGTATCCTTTGAAAGAAATGTCTTCAGCTGATTAGGGAGGTGTCTAGATGGATTCTTGAGTGCCTAGCTCCTAACATCATCATAGCAACCAGTTTTAACTAGACCCAGGCCATTTCTATGACTCAAGTGCTAGGAAAGAGAGAGAATCTCAATGCTTACCCTCCAGGGGAGCCCAGCAAGTCCCATAGCTGGGTGGCCTAAGGTTTAGGGTCATAACAGGGGAGGCCTGAAGCCACTTAGAAAAAACGGACTTTGAGCTAAGTTTTCCCATATCATCAGAGAGGCAATTAGCATACATAGCTCTAAGTGATGTCATGGAAGCCAGTGGTTGGCGAGGAACTATGGAGTAAGTTGTGAAATACTTTCAGTTCCACTCAGAATGGACTTCAGAGTGATTTCCACCCAGGGTGAAGAGAGAGGGTTTGGGGAAGGATGGATGGAAACAAATTTTTCTTGTTCCGTCATCTCTCTGTTCCACTCTGGAGGCAGAGATAGAAATACTCTATTGCAGCTTCTCAAACTGGAGGTCTGTTAAAAATGCAGATTCTGACTCAGAAGGTCTGGAGTGGGGCCAGGGATTCTGCATCCCCTTGGGGATGCCGATGCCTTTAGAGCACAGACCACACTTTCGGTTGGCAGGTGAGAGGGGAGCAGTTACATGGGTGGAAGAAAAATTCCATATAATCTTTGGGAGAGGGAGCCTGGGTCTTGGACCCCTCTGTGAGTGGAGAGAGTGGGTGGGCAGGAGAAGAGGCTCTGTGAGGCTCTGTAGAGAAGCAACCCTAAATCAGGAAGACAGAAGAAGCCAAAGGCAAAGTCATTTCCAGGCCAGAGGCACTGCTGAATAATAACATAATGGTGACTGTTAACTGGCAGAATTTTCAACTATGTGTTTGGTTTCCCCACGAGGCCATCTGCTCTATATCATATGGCAAGTTAGTGATAAAACCAGCATGAGTTTCCCCAGAGATAGTTGCTAGAAGCTTTTACAGTAGGCGACACCCTTACATTATCATTCAGAGTTTAGCAGAGGAGTAGCAGCACCCCAGGAGTGCCTGATAAGTAGTTACTGAACACAGTAAGACTTCTTTAGGTCCCCCTTTCACTGTTCCAGGTACCCAGGTAGATTTTCCCACCTCCCTCCAATATGGGAATGCATTTTGTACAGACTGTACTTTCTGCTTTCAAGAGCTTCACAGGCTTCTAGTGAGTGTAATGCAATAGGCAGTGATTCAAACTTGTGCTGACTCTCACTGATGCCTGGAGTCCCTTCCCATAGAGTTCAAGACCACCCCAGGCACCCACCCCCTTGATTATGGTTCTCACTGGGCCGCTCTGCACACAGTTCAATTTCACCAAGTGCATGTCACTGTTATTTCTCTTCTACTCCCTCTTAGAAGAGAACCCTATTGATCAGATCAATTTAATTTCTCCTGCCACCCCTCAAAGAACGCGTCAGATAACTCCTCTCATCTCCCTCACCAACCTGCTTCTCCTTTCCTCCTTAATGTCAACATCCCTTTACTGAAGTCTGGAATGATGAAGCTTTACTTAGAACCCATCCTAACTCCCTCTCCAAGGTGGCGTCTAACTTCATATTAACTAAGAAACAGCATTTCTCCCCTAACCCTGCACTTCTCACTCACCACTACTTAATTTCTTGGCCGGGTCTCAAGTAATTCTGTGATCCAGAATAGGTCCTACAGAAACCCTATAAGCAATCACATTTAAGGAGTGAGGAGACCCAAATCCCTCCACAAACCCCAATATGCCCTCAGGGATGAAAGCATTTCTCTGAACTCTCCCAGCACATTCTCCAGGGGTTGAAAACATTTCCAAAAGCAATGCGTCCTGGGCAGAGCAAGTCTGTGGTACCTGGGGATTCCCCAGTACTCCAAAAGTACATCCTCACCTTCCCATTTATGATTCATTTCCAGCATTTCATTCATGTACCTTAAATGGTCTTCGACCACCACAATCCCAAAACAACCATCAAATCTGCCCAGGTCTCTTTCTGATCTCCGAAAGAGCTTAGAGAGGTCACAGAATAGAGGCCTTGGTTGACCATTTGTGTCATTTCCAAACTGTTTTTACCCTTGGGAGAGCTGGCCATGGGAGCAGCAGTCATGAGGGAAAGTCTATAAAGGGAACTATTTGAATTTCAAAGATATTAGTCACTGTGATCCCCAGCTACCGAGGCATAATGAAAGGAGGGATATCGGAACTCTTTTCACCACAGCAGGCCAAGGAATAAGGGGATAGGGAGGGGAGATAGGGAGCTTTTGGTCATGGTGAAGAAGTAATGGAGCCTGTAACAGCTACAGTGAAGAGGATCAATATTCAGATTATAGGGAAGTAACCAATGGGTGAATGAGTTGTCTAACTTTGCTGATTTTCTCTATTCTCGGATTTAAATTCACAGAACCATAGTACTGGAAAGAACCTTAGAACATTTAGTCAACCCCTTCATTAAACAGATAAGGAAACTGAACCTCATAGGCGTTGCAGTTTGCACAAGGCCACCCAGGTAGTTATCAGTAGAGTGAGGACAAAAGCCCCTTCCTTTCTGCACATGCCAATGTGTATGCACAGTTCCAGAGTTTAATATCTACTTCTTCAAGATCATTACTGATAAGATAGCATCTGGGTATTGTATAAAGAGAAATGGAGTTTCTGGTTTTTTTTTTTCTTTCTTTCTTTCTTCCCTTTTGTGTCTCTTTCCCCACTTTCCACCTTTCCTTCTTTTAGGTGCTGCTTCCTTGGAAAGTCAGGCATTTTTCAATGAGACTGGAGACCTGCCATGCCACTTTCCAAACTCTCGAAACCTAAGCCTGGATGACCTGGTGATATTTTGGCAGGACCAGAATAAGTTGGTTCTCTATGACCTGTACAGAGGCCAAGAGAATCCTCACAATGTTCATCCCAAGTATATAGGCCGCACGAGCTTTGACCAGGACAGTTGGACACTGCGACTCCACAACGTTCAGATCAAGGACAAGGGCTCGTATCAATGTTTCATCCATCATAAAGGACCCCAAGGACTGATTCCCACCTACCAGATGAGCTCTGACCTGTCAGTGCTGGGTATGTAGCCAATGGCGCGTTCAGATCCGGGGACTTCTCAGATGAGACTGCAATAGGTGGGGGAGAGGGCCGCCTCGAGAGAGGCAGAGGACAGCCAATTCTGGGAAGCCCGTTTGAAGGGAGTGCGGGGCTTGGGAGGAGGGAACTAAAAGTCCTTCGTACTTTTTATAGTTTACTTCTGAATGATCTGTAAGAATCTGCTTTGGGGACCAGATAGAACTAAGGAAACCAAGGTAATGTGGCTAAGTGAAAACCATGGGTGATTTGGCCCTTAAGTTTATATGAACCATATAGGTCTCAAATCTCTTTTACATTCATTTTCTCCTTTAGTCCAAGAGTTCTCACCCACTAAATCTTTGCCTGGAGCTCCTACCAAGGGTGACAGCTGGCTGATCTGGGATTTCCCTTCGGCCTCCTGGAGGTTGCTTATGACTTGTTTGCGGCCCAACCATAAGCCCAGTAGACAGGAGGGAAATAACCCAAGGCACACAACCCGAAAGCTGACAAAACAGCTCCCTTGTTTTTCCAGGCCTTGAAAAACCTAAATGTCACTACAGACTTTTTAAAATTAAAATACAGTAAAATTATTTTTATTTTGGCATACAGTTCTATTAATATGAACTTATGTATAGGTTTATATAACCAGCAATATAAACAGGATACAAATCATTTTCAGCACCCTAAAAAAATTTCCCCATGCTATGCCCTTATAGTCATACCCTCTCTATACCCATAACCCCTGTTTTGCAACTTATGGTCTTATCTTTGTGTGAATATCACATAAATGAAGTCACACAGTATGTAACCTTTTACGACCAGCTTCTTTTATTTAACGTAATGACTTTGAGAGTCATCCAAGTTGTTGCACGTATCAAAAATCTGTTCCTTCTTATTACTAAGTAGCATTTTGTTTATCCACTCAACCCATGGAAAGACATTGGGTTGTTTTCAGTTTGGGGCTATTATGAATAGATTTGCTGTAAAAAATCATGCACAAATTTTTTGTGTAAACGTAAGTTTTCATTTCTCTAGAGTAGATACCCAGGTGTGGGATTACTAGGTCCAGATTAATTATTGTTAATGAGGTTTAAGGTAGGTAACACCATGGCAATCTACCTTCCACCGGCCACATCACGTACAAGCAGAGCGCTTAAGGAGTAGTTGGATATAGCAAAACTTGTAACAATATCATGCGAATCACTGAAGTTTTAGAAACAATATACTAAATTATAAATTAGTACGTAGAACCTGCACAGTACCTACTGACTACAGAAGAAGAGCAAGGGATTTGGCTGGCAGAAGGAGCTAGCCCTCTTGTTGCTCAGAGAGCCCCTCCTGTTGCTCAGAGAGCACATCCTTGATTGGGGTCAGCGGGAAGTAAGCATGGTGGCCCCAACTCCATTCCTGAAAAATAAATGTGGGATCATTATGTGGCTCTCACCGTGGGCTGAGGCCCACAATTTAGACACCCTGAGGCCTGCCAGGTGTGCCCCCAGTGAGTTCCCAGGATACCTAGTTATTTGTTGTTCCCTTCTAGATACATCTAAATTTAAACTGATTTCTGTTTTTTTTTGTATCTCTATTCTGCATTCAGCTAACTTCAGTCAACCAGAAATAAATCTAATTCCTAATCAAACAGAAAATTCTAACATCATAAATTTGACCTGCTCATCTACACAAGGTTACCCAGAACCTCAGAGGATGTATATATTGGTAAAAACTAAGAATTCTACTACTGAGTATGACACTGTCATGAAGAAATCTCAAAATAATATCACAGAACTGTACAACATTTCTATCAGCATGTCTTTTTCCATCCCTCCTGAAACAAATGTGAGCATCTTCTGTGTCTTGCAACTTGAGCCAACGAAGACACTGCTTTTCTCACCACCTTGCAATATAGGTAAGCCTGACAGTTTCTTTTATCAGGTATTATACACAGATGGGTAAGGCAGATCATCCAGTGTCCCCTGCTTGCCAGGAAACCTCCAAGTGGGCCATTTTCATACTGTTAGGAAAGACCCAGACAGAGGGCTCTTGTTTCATCTGAGTGCTACAAGGTCCAAGAGGCTATGAACCTATGCCGCTCTTGAGGAAGCACGTTCTTAGCCTTGACACTGGCCCAGTCTTTTGGGCTACCTTTAGATAGAAGATTCTGAAGCTTAGGTTAGAAGATGCCAGGATTTCTCCAGGCTAAAATTCTTCCACTCATTAGAACACACACACGCACACATTCATATATACATATAGCACTTGTTATGAGTACAAAACCATTCTAAACATTGTTGATTTCAGGGGAGAAAACCAAAAGGTTTAAGACACGCTCTCTGCCCTTCTAATAGAATCAGAACTCCACAATGGACACACATGGTAAATTGGATTGTAAAAGGACTGAATTAGAATCTAAATTATATCCCATGGAAATATACAACTAAATTTAAAAACAAGAGTGCCTGATAATAAGATTTATAAGCATTCAGAGATAGGCAAGTTCCTTGAGGGTCAGTGAAGGCTTCCTAAAGGACATGGGACCTTATATTACCATAACAGAAATAACTGGGCTTAATAAGTGTGATAAAGAGATGACAGGTACTCAAACTTGTGGTAGCTTCTGAAAAATTCTGAAACAGCATTCAGGCTTGGGAGGTGAGAGGGCCACAATCTATTAGCAGTATCTGCCATGGGCACAGGCAGTGGTGGCCATCAGCACACATGTGTCAAGGAAATATGCAGAAGCAGAAATGCTTGTGGCATGTTGACAGTGTAGTATGGGGGCCAATCCCACTGGGAAAGGGTTGAAACTAAGCCGTGTACACTAATAGGAGCCTGCCATTTTAAATTCCTGGCTTTGCCCTAGAATACATCCATACTTGAGACCCCACTTTTGAGGAGCAGTAATTGCAAGAGTCTCTCCTGCAATAAAGGCACTCTGTACCCACACTGCCTTCAACACTGCTTGCTCTGATCCTGACCCCTCCCCCCACCCATCTGCCTTCTGTTTGCCTTGGCCCCTCCTCCAACTCTGGCCCCTTGGTTTGCCCCCTCCTAAGGCATCCATCCAGCTCCTTGCTCCATCCTCTGGCTTTAATGCCTCCCCTCTCCTGGTGTTTCATTGTTCAAACATAACTTGGCCTCTTGATGCATTCTTACGGACAGCCCCTGGGGCCAGTCCCCACCAGCCAGCTTAGCTGTACCAGTGGGCCAGTCCCCTGTGCAGGTGCTGATTTCCTTCTGATCAGACACCTCTGACTCTTGACAGTTCAGTAACTGGCGAGGTCACCCTGTCTGTCCTGGTTGCTTCCACTGTAGCCTCTCTTGGCCTGATAGAAGCCTCTCCCATGCTGTCCTGAAATTTAGCACCTTCTTGGCACTGCCAACATCACCACACATGACACACCCTGGGGCTTTCTGCCATGACTCCCACAGGAACAGAGCCTCGCCACCACTAGAGCCTCACCCTGGCTCACCTTTCTGCCGTTTCTCAGCTGCTGCCAAAACCTTCCTAGCTGCTGCCATGTTCAGAAATGTTTCAGCTCTAGCTGCCTCAGGAAAATGGGGCTAGATAAGATATAGGTTAGGCCCTGTGTCAAGGAATCTTTTGGGGTATCAAAAGGTAGCAGCCTCCATGTTAACAAGTATTACCCTCCTTCACTGGGATGCCAAACAGGTTCAAGTGAGATTAAACTGGGATAGACTCAAAAAGTGTTGAATGTGGCCTGCAGTACCAACAATTCCTTTTCTTAAGGTCCCAGAAACAGGGCATCGGTCCACAAAATGCCCCTAAGCTAATGGAAGGTCAGCTGGTCCTATTCTCCTGTAATTTGAGATTAACTACCAGACCTCTTCCCATAAATGTCTATAACATGGGCCACTCAGTCCTAATTTTTCCACCCAAAGCCTGTTTTTTAACTTCCCGTAAGTTTAGGAGTCCTTGTGCAAGGAAGTAAGTCCTGACTTCCCAGGAGCTGATTCTGACCCTGATCCTCAGGGCATGAAGACATATCAAAAGTTTTCCAGTAGGAGAGAGAGGCTGAACGCCATGCTTGAGGAAGTCCACCCAGACATCAGGGGAAAGAACAAACAAAGCTGGAGATGGGTGCCTGTAAAGAGGCTGCTATGTTTGTCCGGGTGACAGGTGTCTGGAGCCTGATTTAGAGATGATAGTGGATGGAGGAATTACTATAAGAGAAACGTCAAAACTTGGGGCCCAGGGCTTCCCTGGTGGCGCAGTGGCTGAGAGTCCGCCTGCCGATGCAGGGGACACGGGTTCGTGCCCCGGTCCAGGAAGATCCCACATGCCACGGAGCGGCTGGGCCCGTGAGCCATGGCCGCTGAGCCTGCGCGTCCGGAGGCTGTGCTCCGCAACGGGAGAGGCCACAACAGGGAGAGGCCACAACAGTGAGAGGCCCCTGTACCGCAAAAAACAAAACAAAACAAAAAACCAAAAAACTTGGGGCCTGACCACATAGGGGGCTGAGGAAGCCGGATGCTGCCCAGATGACTGTACCTTCATAGCCTCAGTACAGGTACATTACCCAGATTCCAGAACCAAGGGCCAAGGTGACCCTCTTCTAGATCATGGTCATTGTCATGTCAGTCTGTGGGAAGGGAAGGCAAGGCAGCTCAGTCCAGGCACTTGGTCAGAGTCGCTGGCTTGGTTCTCAGTCAGCTGCCGAGGCCCTGAGACTGGGATTTTCTATGGCCCAAATCACGTGGATTTCAGGCTGCTCTGGCAGGAGAGCCCTGAGGAGATTCTGGCATGCAAATAAAGAGAAGAGCAGCAATTATAAAGCTTTTATAATCAACCTTCCTGGCTGATTGAAAACTTGGGTTCATTTTTAGATGCAAAGCCACCTGTGCCAAGCCCCCCTGTCCCAGACCACATCCTCTGGATTGCAGCTCTACTTGTAACATTGGTCGTTGTGTGTGGGATGGTGTTCTTTCTAACACTAAAGAAAAGGAAGAAGCCGCAGGCTGGCCCCTCTAAAGAATGTGGTGAGTCAGTGCGTGTCCTCTGCAGATTGCCACTTTGCAGCTAACTTCCCAATCAGCTGCCTTCTGGAGCTCGTTGGCTGAGCCCAGGCTGGCAAAAAGTCAGCAGGTGTTTGGAGGAAAAGGTTCCCTCAGGGTTTCAAGCCCATATGGACTCAGCAGCTGATAAGGTTGCCTGGATTTCCAGGAAAGGCAACACTTCTAACCTAAGGTTTACAAATGTACTTCTGGTTTCCAAACAAAGCTGATGATTCCTTGCCTTACCTACTTTATTTCATGAGGTTACTGTGAGAATTCAATGAAGTAAAATGGTGAAAACACTTCTAAATATTCACGATTATGGACCTGATGATGTTCAAGCAGGAATGTTTGGTGGGAGAAGGGGAGGATTAGGTGACCATAAGATTTACCTTCTCATCTCTAAGAGTCTCGGTTTACCGAGAAGTAAGTTAGATGAACTATTCCCCACTGACTTTAAAAAATAATATTAACTCATATGGATTACCAAGTAGTACATATCCATTACCAAATATACTGAAAATAAAAATCACCTATAGTGGGCTTCCCTGGTGGCGCAGTGGTTGAGAATCTGCCTGCCAATGCAGGGGACACGGGTTCGAGCCCTGGTCTGGGAAGATCCCACATGCCGCGGAGCAACTGGGCCCATGAGCCTGCGCGGCTGGAGCCTGCGCTCCTCAGAGAACAAGAGAGGCAGCGATAGTGAGAGGCCCGCGCACCGCGATGAAGAGTGGCCCCCGCTTGCCACAACTAGAGAAAGCCCTCACACAGAAACGAAGACCCAACACAGCCATAAATAAATAAATTAAAAAAAAAAAAATCACCTATAGTTATACTAGTAAGAAAAAATGATTATGCTGACTTTTTAGTGTATAACTTCCAGATTTTTCTATGTATTAACCTGTTATTTTTCCATAAGTGGGACAGTATTATGAGGACTGTTTTTCACAATTTGAATAATATAACATGTACTGTTTTCTAACTTTTTTATACTAAATGTTGGAAGAATATTTTCAGTGTCACTAAGTATTATTCTACAGCATCATTTAAAATGGCTGCAAGATACTCCGTTATGTGGATACACCTTAATTTATTTAACCAAGTCCATATTGTGGGACAGTTGGGTTGTTCCCATAGTTTTGCTATTTTAAACAGCACTGCATTGAGCTGCCTCCCCACTGACTTCTGTTGTAAAAACGCCCTGTGTTTAATGGGGGGCAAAGTGGTCCCTGACTTTATAAGAATCCCATGCCTGTTTGTGGTTTGGGCTGGTTTGGATGAAGTTGTAAGATACGCTTGGACTTTATCTCAGTAACTGCCTCCAGTAAAAGTTTGGTTGGTGCTAATAATTAAGGTAAAACCTTCTTACTCGCTTATGGTAAGAAGCACAAGATGAGTAAGGCTTCTGGTCAGCATCTTAAGATTTCAGGGTACTGATTTTAAGATCCATCTAGAAAATAGACGGATGACATTAGCAGTCATTCATTTCATCCAGCTGTATTCCAAAAACAAGAAATTTAGGAGTGCTAATCCAGTTTCAATACATTAACACAAAGCTTATAGCAGAGCCGTTCAAACTGCCAAAGTACAGGGTATACCGAGAGATTTCTATGATACAAAAGTGTAAAATTCACAGTGCAGGGTCAGATGTACAGATATATCATGCTTGTCCAGGCTTTGACTTTTCAAAGTGAGCGTTTTGAACTTCTCTTTCTGTCAATCTCATTGCCATTTAGAATTAGCTAAATGTGCAGAAGCAACCTTCTGCTTGGAAATAAGCTGTCTCCTAAATTTGGTTTTGCATTGGAATGATTAGCTTACAAACGAAACAAAGAAAAGGGATGGAGAAAAGCCAAGTAAAATGTTTCTTCCCCTAAAAAAGCAATCAGAAAAATTCAGGAGACTAGATAAAGGGAGTTAAAGAGGATGTGTCTGTACACATGAGAGAGTTGTAAGGGTGTCTGTTGCATTTGAGATGGTCAAATTGAGCTATGAGTATTAAAAGGCAGAAGACCACAAGAGAGCATAGTACATATACGACCCCCTCAAGAATGTGATAAAGAATATTGGTAGATAAAAGTTGTTTGGTCTGGGGCTTCCCTGGTGGCGCAGTGGTTGAGAGTCCACCTGCCGATGCAGGGGACACGGGTTCGTGCCCCGGTCCGGGAAGATCCCACATGCCGCGGAGCGGCTGGGCCTGTGAGCCATGGCTGCTAAGCCTGCGCCTCCGGAGCCTGTGCTCCGCAATGGGAGAGGCCACAACAGTGAGAGGCCCACGTACCGCAAAAAAAAAAAAAAAAAAAGTTGTTTGGTCAGATAGTCACATGTGCCAGTAAGTTTGGTCAAAGAGAAGAGCCTTGATATTACTGGAGGAGGGAGATGTACCAAGTAACCATGCCACGTAGATATGAGATGTTTGTAAAACTGGGTTTTGTAACTTTAGCAATGTCTGCACTTGTTTGTGGATACCCCTGGCATTGGCTGTACGATAGGCAGAATAATGCCACCAACAAGATATCCACCTCATATACCCCAGAATCTGTAACATGTTATCCTACATGGCAAAAAGGACTTTTCATACATGATTAAATACTGAGTTTAAAATGATGGGTTTATCCTGGATTATCCAAGTAGACCCAATCTAATCACATGGGTCACAGAATCTTTCCCACCTGGATTAGAAAGAGGAAATGGAAGGAGGAGAGATCCAAAGCTTGAGACAGGCTCAACGCACCACTGCTGACCTTGAAGATGGAGGAAGGGGCCGTAAGCCAAGAAATGTGGGTGGCCTCTAGAAACTGGAAATAGCCCCCAGCTGAAAGCCAGCAAGGAAATGGGGATCTCAGTCCACAAGGAACTAAATTCTGCCAGTAGACAAACATGAAAACAGTCATGACCCATCCACAGAGACACAAGCTTACTGATGAGTAGAAATTTTTCCAACAGTGCAGCTTCCTCTTAATCCAATATTAATCCTTTTCTCAGAGGAGACAGCCCTCCAACTAACTAACCTGGTGTCAAAAGTCCTTTCCAGTGATTGTTCAGTAGTTACAGTTTTTCTATTCCTCAACCGTACATATTTACCCTGTTTAGGCTGTTAAATGAATAAAAGGGAAATGCCATGGTTGTTCTAGCTGGTTTCTAATCTCTCTTCTCCTTTTTTGTTTTGTCAAATAGGGCAGTTAAAGCATGAGAAATTGTAACCTTCAATTACTGTCTTTTCCCAATCAGAAGTTACCCTCTCAGCTTACCCATTGGGGAGAAAGACTAAAATAGCTCCTCCTGAAGTTTTACTTCCTCATTTGGTTCTTGTCTGACTAAAATCTGTATTGTAATAGTGCCTAGCAACCTACAATTTTTACAACTTGCCTCCCTCCTCCAAATTTGGAAGAGTCTCAGCTCTTTCAGGAATGATTTCTTAAAGGGTAAATGTCTTTTCCAAAATAAATTATTTTTAACCACCATTTAAACAGAAAGTTTCACAGGGCTTAAAAACTGAAACCAGGGGATACCATCATATCTACTCTTCAAAATGCTAAATTTGTAATCAAATCCAAAAGTTTAGAAGCTGTCTTTTTATTGTCTGCTTTCATTTTAAAAAAGAAGCTTTTTTTTAAAAAAAAAACAGTGGTGATTTTGTCATGAGTATGAAAGGATAATATTATTTGTGTTGGTGTACAGACATCCTGAACTACTGTATTCACTATAAGCACCATTATTTTTAAGAGGAACTCTGACAAAAATAGAACGTAATTAGATTTACAAAGTATCTGGAAGATCAGTCAAATATGCAATGGAATATTACTCAGCCATAAAAAGAAATGAAATTGAGCTATTTGTAATGAGGTGGATGGACCTCGAGTCTGTCATACAGAGTGAAGTAAGTCAGAAAGAGAAAAACAAATACCGTATGCTAACACATATATATGGAATCTAAAAAGAAATGGTACTGATGAACCTAGTGGCAGGGCAGGAATATGGACGCAGACATAGAGAATGGACTTGAGGACATGGCGGGTGGGGTGGGGGAAGCTGGGGCGAAGTGAGAGTAGCATTGACATATATACACTACTGGATGTAAAATAGACAGCTAGTGGGAAGCTGCTGCATAGCACAGGGAGATCAGCTCGGTGCTTTACAATGACCAAGAGGGGTGGGATAGGGAGGGTGGGCGGGAGGCTCAAGAGGGAGGCGATATGGGGATATATATACATGTATATGGCTGATTCACTTTGTTGTACAACAGAAACGAATACAGCATTGTAAAGTGATTTTACTCCAATAAAGATGTATTTTAAAAAAGAAAGAAATATCTGAAATAACTCAGAATGCTCAGCCAGGGGGGAAAAAAAAGCCTTGGGGAGGACACAAGTGCTGCCTTTAAATATCTAAAAACTGCCATAGGGTGCAAAGATCATACTTAACTGAGGCTCTAAAGGGTATCTCGATGAAGGTTATAAGAAGGTAGAAGGAAATAAGAGACTTTTCTAACAGTTAAAGCTCTTTTAAAATTATATAGAAGACACAGACTTTTCCTTCCTCCCATTAAGGCTTAACTGCTACAGGAATTGCCCTCCTGCCGTAAACAACTAGAATCAGACAAAATATATGCAACAACTGTTTTCAGATATTGGACAACAGGCTACAGAAAACTATAGTCCCTGAGAGAAGGGAAAAGATAAGGTGAGCCCTATGATTTTCCACAACTTACTGCCTGGAGTCGGTTTCTAGGCTGCTCTGAAGGCAGGGGGAGCCCTAATACCAAAACTAGAAAAAGACATTACAAGAAAAGAAAACTACACATATCCCTTGTGAACGTAGATGCCAAAATGCTCAACAAAATTAGCAACTGAAATCTAGCAATGTATTAAAAGTATTATACATCATGATTAAGTGGGGTTTATTCCAGGAATATAAGGTAAGTTTAACATCCAAATACCAAGCAATAAAACTCACCTATTGACAGACTGAAAAGAGAAATCATGTGGATACAGAATACGTGTCAATGGATACAGAAAAAGCATTTGGCAAAGTTAATACCCATTCGTAATTTTTAAAAAGAAAGATAAACTCTCATAAAAGTAGGAATACAAAAGAATTTCCTCAACTTGGCAAAGAACAGCTACTAAAATCCTTTAGTTAGCATCATAGTTAATGATAAAAGACTGATTGCTTTCACCTAAGATCAGGAATAAGGCAAGGATGTCACTCTCACTGCTTCTGTTCAACCTTGTACTGGAGGTCCTAGCCAGTGCCACAACTCTAGAAAAAGAAATAAAAGGCATACATATTGGAAAGAAAGAAGTAAAACTGCCTTATTTTGCAGATGACATGATCATGTTTGTAGAAAAGCCTAAGGAATCCATTAAAAGCTATTACAACTGATTTAGTGTAGCAAAGTATCAGGATACAAGGTCAATACACAAAATCTATTGTTTCTCTACATACTAACAACAAACAATTGTACACTGAATTTTTTAATACCATTTACAGTAGCATCAAGTAATATTAAAGGCTTTGGAATTAATTTTTAAAAACAAGTACAAGACCTGTATGTATACTGAAAACTAAAAAACATGACTACTGACAGAAGTTAAAGTAGACCTAAATAAATGGAGAGTTATGCTGTGTCCATGGTTTAGAAGACTAGCTATTAAGATACCAGTTCTCCCAAACTGATCTTTGGTTTCAATGCACTATCAATCAAAATCCTGGCAGGCTCCTTAGTGGACATTAAAAAGTTTATTCTAAAAGTTATGTGGAAATGCAAAGGATCTACAATTGCCAAAACAATTCTGAAACATGACAACAAAGATGGAGGACTTATACTACCTAATTTCAAGATTTATTATATAGCTATAGTAGTCAAGGTGTGACACTGGTGAAAGGACAGACATATCGACCAATGGAACAAAATGGAGAGTCAAAAAATATGATTTTGTCAACTGATTTTGACAAAAGTGCCAAGTTAATTCCATGCAGAAAGGATAGTCTTCAACAAATGGTATCGGGTCAGTTAGATATCCACATGGGAAAGTATGAACCTAGACACCCCAAAAAATAACTTGAAGTGGATCATAAACCTAAAATAAGAGCTAAAATTAAAAACTTTTGAAAGAAAACATAGAAGAAAAGTTTTGTGAGCTTAGGTTAGGCAAATCTCAGATAGGACATGGTAAGCATAAACTGTATTATAAAAAGATAAGATTGATAAACTGAACTTCATCAAAATTAAAAATGTTTGCCCTTTGACTTTAAGAAAATGAAAAGTCAAGACACAGACTGGGACAAAATGCTTGCAAAATATAAATATAATAAAGGACTTATAACCAGAATACATACTTATATACTACTACTCAGTAATGAGAAGACAATCCATATAACAAAAGGCAGAAAGTAAAAGACTTGAATAGATACTTCACATAAAAATATACACAAATGGCCCATAAGCACAGTTACACAGTCATAACACCATTAGTCGTTGGGGAAATACAAATTCAAACCGTAATGAGATACCACCCCATACCCACTAACATGGCTAAAATTAAAAGGACTGATAAATATCAGATGTTGGAGAGGATGTGAAGCAACTGAAATTCTTATGCTCTACTATACAACTCAGCAATCCTTGATATTTACCCATGAGAAATAAAGACATATGTCTTCACAGACACACACACACAAATGTCCATAGCAGCTTTCTTCATAATACTGAAAATCTGGCATCCTGAATTTTTGCAGTTGGTGAATGGATAAACAAATGGTGCTATATACATACAGTGAAATACTGCTGAGCTATAGAAAGGAATGGACTACTGGTAACATGAAACAACATGAATGAATTTCAAAAGCATTGCGCTACATGAAAGACACTAGGCACGAAAAGACTATACATTACATGAAATCCTAGAAAAAGCAAAACTACTGTGGCATTAAGCAGATCAGTGGTTACAGGGGATGGGGTGGGGGGAAGGAATTGATTGAAAAGGGGCTGGAGGGAACTCGTTGGGCTTATATAAATGTTCTATATCTTGGTTGTGGTGGTAGTTACGTGACTGCATACATTTGTTAAACTCATCAAAATCTGTATGGAAAATGATTGGATTTTACTGTGTATTTTACCTCAATAAAACTGATTATTTTTAAACACACACACACATGCACACACAAAGAGAACTGCCAAAGACAGGAAGTGTTCAAAACCATCAGGGGTGTTGTTGAAAGGATTGCTGCAGTCCCTAAATTCCTCCATGGACCCTGGGTTAACAACCCCTGCTATAAGGCGCAGAGCGGGACAACAGCACGGTCATAACAGTCAACATAGAGGAATTTTCACCCAAAGTTGCATCAGTAGTAAGTCCATGCCAGTAGGAACTCAGGCTTTGGGAGGTCTAGCCCACTAGAAATTTCCCACTTGAACCTCTCCATGCAACCTTGTGTATTATTTGGTAGCACCAGCTGGCTAACCCATTTAGTCACCAACATCTGCAAGATTTCCTTTTCCTCCTCCTTCTAAACCTTACTTTCAGAAAAGGATTGGAAACTTTTTTCCCCATCACTAAATGATTGCTAAAACTAAATGTATTATACCTCCCAGTAGTATTTTTAGTTTAGTAAAGAATAGAGCTGTAAGTAAAACCTATTCCCAACATTAGAACTTAAGGTACAATGAACAAAAGAAGGCATTTACTTTTTGGATGAAGGAAGCTCCTTCTCAGTCCCCATGAAATTTCATCAAGGAACCATCTATTCCACATATATGGCAACAATGATTTCTCTCTGAGTCCTAGGACTTAGGAGCCTCTTCAAACTTTCCCTCTTTTAGTATTTATGGGCAATACATTTTCTGAAGTTGTTTTTGTCTCTTTCAGAAACCATCAAAGTGGAGGGGACAGAGAGTGAACAGACTGAGAAAAGGTGAGTCCTGACCCTACAACATTGTTGAAAGAGGTACAATCCCCAGAGAGTCTATAATTTAACTAGGCTTGGTCTGAGGCATGCTGGGATCTCAGCATACATGAACTAATGGAGAGGAAAAGGAAAGTGAGACTAGTTAGGACTTGGAGGGAAATGCCCTAGCTATAAATGGATGGCAGTGTGCCCTATGCACAATGCCCAAGGGTCATGGCAAGTTCAGTTGTGGTCAAGTAAAAAATTAATACCAAAAGGGTCTAATGTGGTGAGCATGGGCTGCATCTTATTCAACATGGTAACTGCAGTACCTGGCACAGTGCCTGGGTGTCCTATATGTGTGGAATGAATAAATAAATAAGTGAGGAGTGATAATATGTACCCTCTAGCCTCAGTGTCTTTGCATCTGCTGTGCCCTGTGCTTGGAATGTTCTTTGCCACTTCTTCACCTCATTCTTCAGATCCTGACTCAAGTTGCACTTTCTTAAAAACCCTTCCCAAACTAGATTGTGTCAGCCTGTTATAGTATCATGTGGATTCCTGTGTTTTTTCTTCATAACACCAGGTTATACTTATATACTGGTGTAATTATATTATTAAACTCTATAAACTTAACTAAATCAAACTTTATAGAGGGCAGGGAACATATCATCGAAGCTCATCATTGTGCTGCCAGAACCTAGCACAGTGCCTGGCATATAGTAGGTGCTCAATAAATTTTTTAAACTGTAAAACTGCAGCAGCAGATATGTTTGGATCTATAGAAAGTAGCCTTTTAATAATATTAACAGTTTTCAGTAGTTGTAATTTTCATGGTGAATACTGGTTGAAAGATGATAGGACTTATAGAATTTATACTCTAATGGTTTGATAAGTATATAACATGTTGAAAAGGAGTTCTGTGGAAAAGTAAACATTATTCTGGGCTTTAGTTTCTCTTACGTTTGCTTTCAGCTGAGCAATAATTTGTTTGTTTGATTTGTACTTATTTTTCATTTATTTGGCTTTCTTTCTAGATCCTTTACCTAATCAAATTCAAATAAGAACAGCACTTAAGTAACCCTAAATATGGCATAGGGAGAAGTGTGTATACCCTTTTCTTTATATTTTCCTTTGTTCACGTACGAGGGCTGTGGAAGGCAAAATTTGGTGAGGTGCTTTTTTTCTTTAAGAGTTCAAGTTTTCAGATTGTTTTAAAAAATTCAATTTATTTAAACTAAAAAAAAATTTACCCATTTCTCCCACCTGCTTACCGCCCCCCCCACCTCTGGCAACCATCAATCTGTTCTCTGTATCTATAAACTGATTTTTAAAAGTTATTATTATTCATTTATTTTTAGATTCCACATATAAGTGAAATAACATAGTATTTTTCTTTCTCTGTCTGACTTATTTCACTTAGCATAATACCCTCGAGGTCCATCCATGTTGTCACAAATGGCAAGATTTCATTCTTTTTTATGGTCTACTGTATGTGTGTGTATGTGTGTGTGTATCACAATTTCTTTATCCATTCATGCATCAGTGAACACTCAGGTTGTTTCCATATCTTGGTTATAAAAATAAATATTTGTTGAAAGAATGAATGTATGCATGAAGGAATACACAAAGATTCCTGGTGATCCATCCTTTCACAGCATGATGCAATCAGATTGTCTGTACCTCCACCCACCCTGAGAAACTGGACTCTCAAGAATATCAAGGCTCTGGTCACACAGTCATGGGGTCAAAGCAACCCTAAGTCAAAAACCTGGTCACAGGTCTTCCCTGGTGGCGCAGTGGTTAAGAATCCGCCTGCCAATGCAGGGAACACGGGTTTGAGCCCTGGTCCGGGAAGATCCCACATGCCGCAGAGCAACTAAGCCCGTGTGCCACAACTACTGAGCCTGCGCTCTAGAGCCCGTGAGCCACAACTACTGAAACCTGCACGCCTAGAGCCCACACTCTGCAACGAGAAGCCACCGCAATGAGAAGCCCGCGCATCTCAACGAAGAGTAGCCCCTGCGCACCGCAACTAGAGAAAGCCTGCACGCAGCAACGAAGACCCAATGCAGCCAAAAATAAATTAATTAATAAAAAAAAACCTGGTCACAGAGACACAAGTCATGATCCCAGGGTGCACAGCTCCCAGTGTGCCTAGCACTTATCTGGATACACCAGTCGCTGTGAGTCTCGGAATCCAGGATGGTGAGCCCAGGTGCTGAGATCTTGCCTGCCCTGTCAGACTTAGTTCAGAAGTGGTCCGGAAGAGCTGCGGAGGGAAGGCAGCAGAGAATCAGCATAGGGCAGGGGCAGGCCCAGACAAAAATCAAAGATAGTAATTTAGGAAGTATGGACAGTACATCTCCACTTCTCTTCAGTAGTTTATTTCTCCTCATTGCTATTGCAATGTCCCCTTATATTCTGCCCTATCACTGAAATCTAGAAAGAGAAAGTGGCTCTACTGTGAAATCTCACTGAATTCTTTTCTCTGTTTTTCCAGAGTAGAACTCCAAGAACCTGAAAGATCTGATGAAGCCCAGTGTGATATTAACATTTCAGAGACAGCCTCAAGCGACAAAAGTGCTACCCATTTTTAATTAAAGAGTAAATGCCATACGACTATCCGGTTTTTATATGCTTTTCTTTTCAAGTTTTGACTGACCTTTTTCTTGTCTCTCTAAGCCTTCCCAGAAGGCAAGAAAATATTACTATTAATAATAGAGGGGGCTTCACGATTCTCTCCAAGTGAAATAGCCTCCCTACAATGCCAGCTCTGCTCTCTATGCCAGGAGCAGATTTTAACTGTTTCTTTTCATTTCAGAGCACACTTGTGGGTCAAGCCCACCTAACTGGTTCCTGGCTCGGAATCATGTGTAAGACTAACACCTCCTGTTTCAGATTCAGTCTCTTTTCTTAATGTTATACATTGTGTTTTATGTAAAACTCCCAATTCCTGGAATTGTGGCTTTTATCTACTCTGAATCTCAGGTAGTGCCTCATTCCATCTTGTATACCTGTGACTGAACAACTACCTTTTCAGTCCGGGTGGGAGTTATGTATTTTATGGCCTTATAGTGTTAATATTAATATTTTGAAGTATCAAGAAATATATACTATAATAATGTAATTACTGAGAAAAGTCCACCCTCTGCTAAGGAGTTCCTGTCCCTCTGTGAGGGTCAGTAAGGAAAGTGGTGGCCCAGTGTGCTGACAACAATGAGCAGACCAACTCAAAACCTGGGAAATTAGAGACAGAGAAGGAACCAGTCCTGTAGCCATTACCATCTGGGCTGTTGCTAATGTTAAGGAGGATCCACCTGCCCAAGAAGCTACTGCCGAGCCTTAGCAAAGAGTGCTGGATACAGCAGGAGAGTGCTGTGCATCATAAACCCTGCTGCTCTTCTCAGAGAAAATGACTGAGACGATGGCCTGGGGCAACTGTTCAAGAGCGAAGAGAGAGAGATCGCAATACTCAAAACAGGAAAGAAAATGAAAGATCTTGGCCAACAGAAATACACATGAATGTTCAGTCTGTCCAGTCCTTCGACAAGCCATAGGAAGAGCAACAGATGGACAGCCTGTCCAAATGGACTTAAGGCCGACTGCAGTTTCCTTGGAGGTTGGGGAGGGGGTTTGATGATAGCCAGGTTGTTGGGATGTTGCATCTGGCTGGAAGCAGAGCTGGCGGGGGAGAGCTATCATCTTAATAATGGCGTGAATGGAAGGAGGCTTAGGGCTCTTTCAATGAATGGCTGAGAGAGAAGGAGCTGGGGCAGAATTAAAAGGACCAGAATACAAATTGCCCAGAGGCTGACTTAGCCTGCAGATGTCCTAAGGAGGTGATGGTTGGCCTGGAGCAGGGCTAGCAAACTTGTGTCTGAGGACTGTCTATGCGTCATTCTCAATGACAGGAAACCTGGGCGCAAGAGAGGAATGTATTAGCCCTGTAGAAATGAGTTAGGAGACTCTGGCTCTAAGGCAGCATCACTAAGGGATGGAGAAGCCTCAGTCCAAACCTAAAGAGAACTTTGGGAAAGCCCCAGAAATAGTAGTTCTTCTTATTCTACATAAAGGACCCTAAAGGGTTATAGATGGCTATGCTAGCCATGCTGGTACTTGTAATAGTACCATTTGTGTGCTCTGCCCTGCCCTTGCCTTCATTAGGCTCTAAGCATCTTGCTGTTTTGTAACATGTTTTTTTATTTACTTTTTATTTTATATTGGAGTATAGTTGATTAACAATGTTGGGATAGTGTCAGGTGTATAGCAAAGTGATTCAGTTATACATATACGTTATCTATTCTTATACAGAGCAGTTCTCAATAAATTTCTATTAAAATAATGTAAAAGTCTAAATTTTCTTCTTCTATTTTAACAGTACTTATAGTCTGATATTACTCCCTCTATCCTCCTAATGTATGTCCTTCCTCTTAACAGCTCTAAGGTAGCCCCATTCTCCAGTCACCTAGCTAAAAGCCTCTGACTCACCCTAAACCCTCTCCTCTTCCCTTTCCTCTGTGTCTCATATGATTCTATGTTTATCTAGTTACTGAGACATATGTCAGGTAAGGGATGTTGTTTCTCTGGATAACTAGGAAATCTGAAGTTAAGGAAGGGATTCTCGCTTTTCAGTTTGTAATGTTTTATTCCATGTAATGTGTGCTTGCATGTACGTTAAACAAAAGCTTAGTATAAAAATTTATTCATTGAAAATACTTTGATTATAAAATAAATGCATGTAATTGTATATTTGAAAGTTGCTAAGAGTGTACATCTTAAAAGTTCTCATCACAAGAAGAAAAATTCGTAATTATGTGTAGTGATGGATGTTAACTTATTGTGGCGATCATTTCATATTATACACTATATCAAATCATTATGTTGTACACCTAAAAGTAATACAATGTTATATGTCAACTATATCTCAATTAAAAATAAATAAATACATGGCATGTGAGAAGAGTCATTATGGAAATTATGGAAATTACAGAAAAAAGAAAACTGTCCAGGCTTTGTGAGGGCAGGAATGTGTCTAATTTCTTCACCAGTGGATCCCAGGCACCTCAGGTAGTACTTCAAAACTATTTTTTTAAAAAGGACTTCCCTGGTGGCACAGTGGTTAAGAATCCGCCTGCCAATGCAGGGGACATGGGTTTGATCCCTGGTCCGGGAAGATCCCACATGCTGTGGAGCAACTAAGCCCACGTGCCATAACTACTGAGCCTGCGCACCACAACTACTGAAGCCCGCGTGCCCTAGAGCCCGTGCACCACAACTACTGAGCCCACGTGCTGCAACTACTGAAGCCCATGGACTCTAGGGTCCGCGTGCTGCAACTACTGAAGCCCGTGTGCCTAAAGCCTGTGCTCTGCAATAAGAGAAGCCACCGCAGTGAGAAGCCCGCGCACCACAACAAAGAGTAGCCCCCGCTCGCCGCAACTAGAGAAAGCCTGCATGCAGCAACGAAGACCCAATGCAGCCCAAAAATAAAATTTAAATTAAAAAAATGAATAAATTAAAAAATAAAGATAGAATAAAACACTAACATGTCCTCTGGTGAAAACATCCATTCTTTGTACATTAAATTCTCTAGGCCTTTTGTGTTCCAAGTCTGAGAGGAAGAACCCCAAGAAAGGTGAAAAGTGAAACAGTACTAGCTAATATTACTGGTGTTTATTTTGTACCAGGCATTCTTATAAACCTTTACACTCACTATCCCATCTAATCCTTACAACAACCCTGTGATGAAGGTACTGGGCCATTATGCCCATTTTGCTGATGAGGAAACATAGGCACAGAGAAGTCAAAGTGATTTACCCAAGGTCATTAACTTAGTAAGTGGCAGAGCGGGGGAAAATTTTGTGAATCATCATCCCTTCCACCTCTTTATTTCCCAGCTTTGTGCTTTCTGGCCATGGAAGAGGCCGCATCTTGGTTGGTTACAGGTTGAGTGCCTACACTCCATCTTACACTACACTACCTCAGCCTTCCAAGGTGGTGCCTCCAGAAGTCCCATCACTGAGTTTTCCAGAAGCCATTGCATCATCTCATAAGTCCAGAAGCTGTGGATGATAAGGCACATGATATGACCAATGAATGTTTTTGGTCAGAGAAAACGTGAGCTACGGTTGCCAACTCTTAACTCCTTCCCCTTATTATACTTTTGCAATCCATCCTCCTCCCTCTGCCATTCTGAAGCCAGTTTCATCTACTCAGTGTCCTCACATTTGTGAACCCAGGCTAGAAAGCAATGAGTCATCTCTGACCACTGCCCTCTGACCTTTCCTTTGGCGCCCACTGCCCACCCCCACCCTCCTGCCACATCTGGTCATCACCAGGCCAGGCAAAGATTCCTCCAGCTTTAGCATCCACCCACTTTTTTCTCATTCAAGCCCGTATTTCCTCGTTCCAAGAACATGACAATCACCAACCAAATAATCCCAGTCTACTGTCTCTCTTACCCTGCATTTTGTCCAAAACATCAAAAGGAATAAGGAGATAAATAGTGAAATGAAGGTCTTCCTCACATTCCTTTTCCCTAGCCATGAAGAGGCAGCACTGATCTCCAGCTTCTTATGCATCTTTCTATAGATACACTATGCCTCTAGGTAAGTGTGCATGTGTGTTTAACATGTGTATACATATATACACACATATATAGTATGTGTATACATATACATACATACACATACATTTATATGTGGGTGTGTGTTTGTGTGTATGTTTTCCCCTTATTCAGGCAGATTTGCTTTTACTCTATACCTAAGCAACCAAAAGAGCCTAAACTAAGGATCTTGCAAAGATAATTAAGAGAGATACCAGTCTTTAGTATGACCCTTCAAATTAAAAACGTACTTCTTTCATGTGTCAGTTTTCAGTCTCACCCATATGCCAGAATTATTATGGATCTTATAAAAGTGAGGTTCCATTGGCTTTCACCATGGCTACCTGTTCACACCAGGAGAAAAAATACATATAGATACAGAGTCCTGCAGTGTCTTTAGACACAAATTTCTGAACCCGTTCCAATCTGAACAAGCTAGATCCTAGGTCTGGTGAACAAATTCTGCACTGGATCTCCTGTTTCCTGCATTTCACGTATTTGTCTTTATTTACTCAATCACTTTGGTTGTACATACATATCCACCAGTAATTTTCTGAGAAAGGTATGTAGAGATTAAATTTAATGAGATTTTGTGTATCTGAAAATGTATTTATCCTACTCTCACTTAATCATTTGGCTCAATAGAGAATTTTGGACTAGAAATCATTTCCATTGTCTCTAGCTTCCAGTGTTGCCCTTGAAAAATCGGTAGATATTCTGATTCCTTATCTTTACGTGGAAGTTTTTAGGATCTTCTCTTACCTCCAGTGTTCTTAAATTTTGTAATGAAATACCTATTCACCCACTGTTATTAGCACTGAGGTGGCCTTTTCTGTCTGGAAACTCATGTCCTTCACTCCAGGAAAATGTTCTCAAATTGTTTCATTGATTATTTTTCCCTCTGTTTCTCTCATCTCTCATTCTAGATTATTGGATTCCAGTGTTGTACCTCCTAGAATGATCCTCCTATTTCCTTATCTTTCTCTCCTCTTCTCTGTATTTTTGTCTTTGTTCTATTTCTTAAAGGTTTTCACAACTTAATTTTCCAATCTGTCTGTTGTATTTTTTAATTTCTGCTATCATGTTTTCATGTCCAAGAGCTCTTTTTTTTCTCTGAATACTTCTTTATTCTTCAAGGACCTTGAAGAACCTTGTTCTTCATGGTTGCAATATCATCTATCAACTCTCTGAAGATATTAATGATAGGTTAAGCTTTCTTTTTCCTGCATTGTCTCTGTATACGCCAACTTGTTTCTTCCTGATTTGGTATATATCATCCATGTTGGGGGATTCCTTAAATATCTAATATTCCTTGATTGCCTGTTCATGTTAAAAGTGCAGAACTGAAGATCTATTTGGAGGATCTGAGTCTATGGATGACCTTGTTAACTTTAGCTTTACTGTAAAGGGATCTGGCAGGAGCGCTTTGTCAGGAAACCATCTTTACGTCTTTCCTGTTGCGCTGGTAGTTTTCCAGTATCTTGCCTGAAAGGTAGAAGTCTGGCTGTCAGAATTTTGGGAGACAAGTGAGAGAAGGGGGGGTGTGTGTACGAGTGGTGGAGTCTCTGCAATCTTTATTCAGTATGTACAAATTTACTCTGTCCCTATGTTTTCAGTAGGGTTAACTCCATCCTCAAATGTGTGAGATGTCCCTCTTTTCAAAAACTTTCTGCTTTTCCCTCTCCAGATAATAAAACTCCAGATTTCTGCCAGGGTGGGAGAGGAAAGTTGTCCAGTGGTATGGAGTGGGAAAGAGAGCTCAGCTTCTCAAACAACTTTTACCCAGTATTCCTTATTTTGGCCCTCACACTCACTGTCAATTGGCTCCCAGTCTTGCCATTTCCTGAGGCTTTTGATGACTCTGGGGTACAAATTGGGTTGTTTCTTGGTTTCTACACTGACAGGAAAGATTTGGCTATCCTGCCTTCCTAAGTTAGTTACCAGGCATCCATCTATTTTTCAGATTCCAAACTGTTGTCTCCTTTCTTATTCTTGTACTTGAAATTAAAAAATATTTTTTCTTTAGTTTTAGTGGAATTTCAGGAGGTAATGGAATTAGATGTGTGTATTTAATCAGCCCTCTTACCTGGAACTCCACTATTCAAAATTTTCAAGGACTCTACCATTGACTGCCTTCAGCCTAAAATCCAAAGTCATCAACAATGTGACTCAAAACTAACTCAACTCTTTACCAACCTTATTTTTCCCTCTTCTCATATTGGATAACCATGATGCTGCCAAATTTAACTACTAATAGTTTCCAAAATATAGCTTGTATTATCTGGGTTGTTTTCACTTGTGCTATTCTGTGTGTCTCTGGAATATTTCTCACCATCTCTTTCTGCTTATCGGACTCTTGTTCATCATTAGAGCTCAGCTCAAATACCACTGCTTCTGTTGGGCCACATACCTCACCACTAGCCAGGCTGCACACAATTGACACAGTATCTTGTGATCCAAGAATACCCATTCCAGCAATAATTCATTCCTGTCCCAACACTCCCTTTCCCCACCAAGCACCATGACTCTGGTCACTGGCCAGTATATAGAGCAGCTCCAGGTTTCCCAAGGGGAACCTCAAGCCACTGAATAAGTAAGTGTTCTTGTTCACAACCTTAGTCCTAAACTTCTTGGTCTGGGTAGTTTCATGCTCTACCTGCCATCTTCACCCCAACCATCCTAGCTCTCAACCGCCCAGCTGCCTCCTGTCCTTGCCACAACACTCAGACCTGACAATCAGCTCCACCTCCCAGGTTAGAACTTTAGTTTCCACTCTAAGAATGACTTGGATTTACTCCCTTAAAAAAGCTGCCTCTGGCCACCCGGGATAATCAACGCCCCATCATCTCAGCTTTCAGAACCCATTATTTCAGAGCGTTCACACCAGATGAGCTCTTCCCAGCCAACAGGAAGCAGGATCACAGAGTACATACTTGACTCTATACAGGAGGTAGAGGTATCTACCCTGTATCTACCCCACAATTTTAGTAGAGATCCTTATTAACTAAAGTAAAACCTCTCATTTCATGAAATCATATAATTCTAGAGCTTAAAAGAAGTCAAATATTCCTTGGCCTCATGGGAGATGGAGGCTAGGTACCACAGGAATTGGGAAGCAGGGTCTGAAAAGATGGGAAAGAAAGTGAAGATTCAGTCAGAGATGGGTGGGGTGGTGGCAAGGTTAAATTAGACTAGAAAAGGAAAAATGTCCATTAGAGCAACATTTCTGAACCGTGCTACACTTTGTTTGCCAGCATGTAACAAAATGCTTCTAATTATGTAGGCAGTTATCTATCTGTTCCTTATAACTTTCTTAAGAAAATACTTTCCTGTTGACAGTGCATTAACAAACATTAAGGATAAAAGGCATGATAATGAAGGAAACAAAAAGAGATCAGAATCAGTAGTTTCCACATCTTATAAGAAGCACATAAGATTTCCCACTGCTCAACTTATTTCTTATTAATCTACACTTTCAATTAGAGTGATTAATAAATTTTCTTTAGTGGACAAGGGCAATACATCTCAGTATGTATAGTGTCCTAAAGTAGTACTCTACTTTAGTAGAGTCTAAATCAGAATCACAGAGTTCGGGGAACCACAGATGCTATGCCTTAGGTCAAGGCTGTCTACTAATGACGCTTTCAGAGGAAACTTATACCTAGCCTTCCTCATGCTGGTACCAATTATGTTCTTCCCTATTCATATGTACACAAGAACAATGAAGCATTTTTCATAAGCAAGTGTAACTCAACAAAGATTAGAGTGCTTAGTACCTTTTAAGTGTTTTTATTATGAAAAGATGCCTTTTAAAAATACACATAAACTGATTTCAGAAAGTAGCTCTCCACCCTGGCAGTAGTGCCAGCTTGATACTACTCAGCACATGTGGCAAAGTGGCATCTCTTCCCATGATCTGATTGTAAATCATTGTTCCTGAGGTTAAATGCTGTGAACTCATGGATTTCCTAAATATAGAGAGTACAGAGTAAAGAGCCACTAAATAGTCCTAACAGTCTATTAGAAATGGAAGAAACATAGAAAGCATCCAGTAGAGCCCTTCCATTTTATGTGGCAAATAAGGGCAGAGGAGAGGGATTCACCAAACGTTAAAGAGAGCTATGACCAAAAGTCAGGTTCCCCAGCTTCAGTCAAGGGTGCTTTCCACGCTTCCTGTTACCCAGACCATCTGGGAAATGGGCATTGACAAGAGTATAACGCAGCAAAAGCGTGGACTTTCGGTCAAGTAGACCAGACACTGCTATAGTTGGCATGTAACCTTAGGCAAATTACTTAATCTTTCTGATTCTAGGTTTTCTTATGTGTAAAATAGGGTTAATAATACCTCCTTACGTACCTCATAGAATCAGGGGCAATCCAAAAGATACAAGGATTATACAGTTAAAGAAGGGAAGGGAAGGGAAGGGGCTTCAGCAAACAAGCAATTTGGGTACCTTGTTGCAGCAAGGTGGGGCTGGCGGTGGTGAGGGAGCATTAGAAGTAGGAGAATGGGAACAGGAAGCCATCGTGGAGTAATAGGGGTAGGCGTGGGTTCTTTCATATAACACTCAGCACAGAAGTCCCTCCACACCCTGCTGAAAGCCAGAAATGCTCCTACAATACCTCCCGCATCAGCCTCACTTGAAGAAGTCTCTCAGCATCTAAACCCAGGGACTGAGATGATTCATGCAATCATGTTATGCTCATGGGACTTTTCCATCCTTACCGACTGAGGCCAAAGCCATCTTTCTAAGACCGTCTTTATATTTCCTTTGTCAAGATTATTTCCAGACATGCAATAATATCTACTTCTCTGTCATGGTGGCAGAGAGCTCTGTCCTTACTAAGTATAACATGAGATTCTAAGCAGCTGGACTGAGAGGAAAAAGGGGATCTCTCAAGGGCTAGGGCCTCCCTGCTAAGATTCTGGAGGACTTAGTCTTAAAGTCGTGCAGAGGATGGTTTGTTGGGGGAGGGGTGTACGGGAAAAACAGGAAACTGGCACAATTAACCCCTACAAGTTTGGCATTTCTAAGGAGATGAGCTAGGAGAAGCCTCCTGACATTTCCAGACTGGACCCCAGAGCCCAGGCTCATCAGACCAAAGGCAGGATCAAGTAGACTCCACTACAGAAGCAGATGCAAATGACAGGGAAATGAAAACTTAAGTGAGCTGCTTTAGAAGATATGGACCACGGGAGTTCTCTGCACTCAATGGGAGGAAAGAAATCCTAACACTGGATATTAGAAAAACTATATGATTCAGGCATAGCCGGCAGACTGAAAATAGTATTATCAATCATAGTCTTTGATTTAGTCACCAAAGTGAAAAAAACTTTTTCTATGTTACAGACCCAACATGGGGTTAGGGCAAAGATGTGAGAGCCCAGAGACACAGCGTGGGAAGCAGGGGCTCTTTGCTCCCAGAACACTGGTTACCTAATAATTAAAACCCTCCCTTAAATTCATATTTTCAACCCAGAGCATATACCTGAAGCTTATTATTAGAACAGGCCAGGGTATGGTCACTCTGCTAACTGGTAACACAAACTAGTTGCATGCTGTTTCCACCAGTCCACCTGCCACTTTTTAACTGCACACATCAAGTATTTACCCTCAGGCTTCAGGCCTCACAATCTCTGTAAGAACAGCTGAGCTGTGTCCACTTGATGGGAAAACATCAAGCCCATTCCATTAAAAAAAAAAAAAAGCCAAACCAAACAATTAAATCAGTCCTTTACTTTTTTTTTTTTCTCCAGTTTTCAATTTACTTGTTGAACTCTCTTGGAGTCACAGCTTCAGAGTTATATTTGAGACTCTCTATCAATTTAAAAAGAAAGGAAAAAGAAGGAATGCTTTTTTAACATTAAAAATAAATCTTGTTCCTGTGTCCAAACCAGCCATGCATATTAACATGGGTGAGTGTCCCCTGGGTTTAAACTCTGGCTGGAAAAAAATATTGTAGCAAGACTCAAAGAAACAAGATGACATATCAATGAGAATTTTAAGAATTTGCATTCTCTCTGAGTAATTGCTTATATTAAGAACTTGATAGAAATGGTTTATTTGCAGCAGGAAATATAGGTAAGATATGAAAAAAGATCTCGTGTCAGGGTGTTTAGCATTGGAAACAATTGTCAAATCTTCCCAACACTAGGTAAGGGGTCGATGCTGCCTCATTGCCATTGTCATCGTCATCATCATCATCATAGCTATTTATTGAGCACACTACATGCCAGGCACTGTGTTAAACAGTTTACATATATTATCTTGGGAAGAAGGAAGAAAGGCTGCATCATCTTGTAGAAGTTTAAGAACTCATTTTAAGACGAGAAGGGAGAACCAAAAGGAAAGTGTAGTGATATGTGATAGTATGAGAATTCAGAGAAGAAAAAAAATTATGAGAGCATCAGAACAGTGAGCAAGTATGTTACTGTAGTGGGGCAGAGTGGGGAGGTGCAGTCTAAACACAAATTGTCCTACACTAAGACAGGTATAAGTGATCATGAGGAGAGAACTGGTGGGGAAGAACTGGTGATGCTAGGGAATAATTCATCCTAAAAAAAGAGAGAATCCAGGCATAGATGTTTGATTCAAGAATCATGGAACTATTGCCAAGAGAGGTAAGTAGATTTTGAGGAAACCAGAGTATCTGTCCCTCAGCTTATTGTCTGATTCATGTTTAGCCTGAAGATGGAGCCAGTCCTAAGAAGCAGATCCAGGAGATAGATCCTGGTGATGTTATGCAGGCACTGTTCCCACCACACCTGAAACAAATGTACTCCTGGGCTCTCCAGTTATGTTTTTATTTCTCTCTCTCCCTCTCCTCTCCTCCCACCCTTTTTATTCCTCAAGTTGGTTTTATTCCTTAAGTCCTACTTTCTGTTCTATACAACAAATATATTCCTAATTGAAACATCATAGAACAGGAAAACGTTGGCTCACCTGGGTCCAGCACAATCAATATTTTTAGGTCACTCTCTTTCCCTCTCTAGCTTCAGTTTTGGCTCAGATTTTCTCTGCATCTTGATCTCTTCTCCTATTACAGGCATATTCCTTCGGTGGAGCTAGAAAAGACATCCACAATCAACTCTAACTTATGTTGTCCAGAGCATCTTTTCTGTTAGCTTCAGCAGAAATATCCTTGAGAGGAAGCCGATTGGGCTTGTTTGGGTCACATGTTCATCCCTAAAGTAATCACCATGGCCAGAGATTTTTGACCTTATGAAACAGGTCCAAGTATTATTCTCCTCTTCTCCCTCTCCAAAATGCTAGGGGAATGGAGTCAACCCAAACTTAAATCCATGGAACTGGGGAAAGGTGATGTACTGAATGTTGCTGGTGCCCCGCCCAGGCCCCTTTTATATGCATGGATCCCCCAGATGCTGTGAATGTTGACTGACAACGAGCCACAGCTGCCCTCTCTTTGAGACTTGCCCTTGGCCAAATAGGAACCTCCTCCCCTAATTCTCTTTATTTAAAATTTGACTTTGTTCGTTGTGAGTTTTGGGGGTTAATTTTGATTTATTTAAAATATTGCATTAAAATAGTATTCACCTTGATTACTGAGATTTTGGCACTCCTCTAACTTTACCCTGCTCACCTCACCCTAGTCCTAGCCCTGGCTAAGAAGCTGCACTCCAGCCCTCTGCCATCCCCTCTGGGAGCAGACCTCAGCCAATGATTAACTGATGTAGCGGTACAAAAGGTTAGCCCCCTTGCCTCAAGATAGGACTAACTCTGCAGCTGAACTTTGTTCTAGAACTCCCCATGGGATCAGATTCTACAGCTAGTCTTTAGCTAGGACCACATTCCTGCTGGTTTTCATTCCTGCCCTGTTCCTGCCTTCCTCACTCTCTTTTTCTAAAAGCATTCATGGCAAGTTACTTGGATAAGATTCCCTGTCTTCAGGGAACCCTACCAAAGATAGTTGATACCAAAAAAGGTCCTAGGAAGTAGACACTAAGTGTGAGATTTTGTAGTTGGATTACTCACCAGCTGGATGACCATGAGGACTAGATTTTGAGACTGCCTGGATGCTGTGGTAGTAGACTAAGACTTACCTGTAATGAGCTATAGAGGGATACAGGTACAATGGGATGTACTAACTGGTAAAATGTCCTAGCATTAAAGTCATCTGGTAATCTCTTAAAAATTCCGAACCAAGACCATACCTAAGACTAATGACATAGCAATTTCTTGGGGTAGGACGGGGCAGCAGTATTTTTAGAAGCTCCCAGATGATTCCAATGTGTTGACCAATTTAGGAACTACTGTGTCAGGCAGTTGAGGGGTATGGGAGCAATAATAACTGTAAGGAAGAACCGTGGAATCAGATAGCTGTTGGTAATCACCACTGATTCTTTGCAGAGAGAAAATCACAGGCTCAGCTGTACTCATCAACAACTTTAAGCAGTGAAAGAGTCAGAGTATTTCCTTGACAGCATTTAAAAAGACACTCATATCCTACAGCTGGAGGGGAGGCACAGCTGAAGATCAGGCTGAGGATTTAATGAGAACTTTGAATTGCCTGAACCCTCTCGGCCTACCGAAGTGACCAACTCTCCCTTGTTGGAAGAGAGAGGACTTCCGCTGCTTAAAGGCTATAAAGAGGCCTCAAATGAGGCAGTAGGGTCACCAGATAATGTGCAAGATGTGCAGTTAAATTTGAATTTCAGATAAATAATGAATAATATTTTAGTATCCTTATCTCCTGTATCCTATTTTTTTATTTGCTAAATCTGGCACCCACACTTTCAAGGCAATCCTTGCCCTCTTCAGGATCTGTTCCCACCTCCATCTGGCCACAAGATGCACAGTTATGACCAAGACTCTGTAAAACCTGACTGAGGGAATACAGGCTTGATAAGAGAAGAAAGAGAAAATACACCAAAAGAACTGCAGGACCGGGCTAACATGTACTGGCAGGAACTGGGAGTAGATCCTGGGGGTGCTGGATCAAGGGAGGAAGAATAAAAATCTAAAAAAGGGATTTAACATCTGGTTATTAAAGGCTTCTGAGTGACAGTTCTAATACACCACTGAAATGGTGCCTGAAGATTAGAAAAAAACATGACACTTACGTAGCAAATGAAGTAGAGATGCAAACTGTGGAGGAAAGTCTCAAAGGGCTTTGGGAAGTTGGAATGCTAGAATAAGCCTGCTTATAAACCTGAAAACCTATCACTGTCTCTGTTTCTCAGCAGGGCCTGGAAGATACTTCATTAACCAAGGAGATGAGAAACATGCTGGTGAGAGAGGGACACACATTTTCAAAAGTCCAGTAATATCTGTTCTCTGTAGGCCAGGACTGACAGTAGAAGACACTTCTACAGAAGTGGGCTTTACAGTATCAATGGGGATGACAAAATTCTGGAATAGCAGAGACCAGGGGTGGCACTTAAACATCAGAGGTATTGGTCATAGTTAATGTGATGGGCAGCAAGTTTGGAACAGCAGCCAGGGGGGCCTCAGAGATGCCTAGAGATGGCTCATAGAACACGGTATTCCTGGGGGCAAGGAGATAGGCTGCCATCAGAGGCCCTGTGTGACTGCCCTAGTTGTATGCCCCATGAAGCCGACCCTGCATAAAATATTCATACAATATTCATACAATAGAACAACATAGAGCATTTAAAAGGAAGATGCTATAGGTGTACACACACTATATGTATAAGTCTCAGAAACATAATATTATTTTAAAGAAATTAGTCACACATAAAAAACCATACAGTATAACTCTATATAAAATTTGGAGTCCTGGGCAAATTAGACTATATTCATTAGGGTGAATACATAGCCTGTAAAACCATAAATCAAACAAGAAAAGGTTTATCACAAAGGCAGGATGAAGCCTACCTTTGGGGGGAATGGTGGGCTTTTGACCTCAATTTTCATCTCATTCATTTTTGATCCCAGACAATTACTGATCTGCTTTTTGTCATTAAAGATAAGTTCATAGATAGTAGATTGATTTTCAAGAATTTTACATAAATGAAATCATACAGTATGTATTGGCTTGGTTACTGGCTTCTTTCACTCAGCATAATTTTGAGAATCCACTTATTCTTTTTTTTAAATCTTTTAAATTTTTAATTTATTTTTTTTTCATATAGTTGATTTACAATATTGTGTTAGTTTTAGGTGTACAGCAAAGTGATTCAGTTACATATATCTTTTCAAATTATTTTCCATTACAGGTTATTGTAAGATATTGAATATAGTTCCCTGTGCTGTAGAGTAAATCCTTGTTGCTTATCTATTTTATGTACAGTAGTTTCTATATGTTAATCCCATACTCCTAATTTATCTCCTCCCTCCTTTCTCCTTCAGTAACCATAAGTTTGTTTTCTGTGTCTGTGAGTCTGTTTCTGTATATAGATTCATTTGTATTAATTTTTAGATTCCACATATAAGTGATATCATATGATATTTGTCTTTCTCTTTCTAGCTTACTTCACTTAGTATGATATTCTCTAGGTCCATCCATGTTCCTGCAAATGGCAATATTTCATTCTTTTTTATGGCTGAGTAATAGTCCATTATATATATTCCATTTTATACACACACACACACACACACACACACACACACACACACATATAATCTCACATCTTCTTAAACAAATTGTCTGTTGATTGGCACCTGGGTTGTTTCCATGCCTTGGCTATTGTATAGTGCTGCTATGAACATTGAGGTGTGTGTATCTTTCCAAATTAGAGTTTTCATCTTTTCTGGGTATATGCCCAGGAGTGGGCTTCCTGGATCATATGGTAGCTCTAGTTTAGTTTTTTAAGGAACCTCCATACTATTTTCCATAGTGGCTGCACCAATTTACATTCCCACCAACAGTGTAGGAAGGTACCCTTTTCTCCACACCCTCTCCAGCATTTATTATTTATAGACTTTTTGATGATAGCCATTCTGACAGGTGTGAGGCAATACCTCATTGTGATTTTGATTTGCGTTTCTCTAATAATTAGCAATGTTGAGCATCTTTTCATGTGCCTGTTGGCCATCTGTATGTCTTCCTTGGAGAGATGTCTATTTAAGTCTGCCCATTTTTTGATTGGGTGGTTTGTTTTTTTTGATATTGAATTGTATGAGCTGTTTGTATATTTTGGATATTAACCCCTTGTCAGTCGCATTGTTTGCAAATATTTTCTCCCATTCCATAAGTTGTCTTTTCGTTCTTCTTTTCTGATCTACCTAAGGCTATAAACTTCCCTTTTAAATCTGTCTTAACTGTATCCCCAAAATATGCTATGAAGCATTTTCATTATTGTTCAGTTCAAACTATTTTCTAAATTTCACATGGGTCATTTATAAATGTGTTTCTTATCTAAATATTTAGGGATTTTTTAGTTTTTTTATTTTTTTTTGCTTTTACCAATTTTAGCTTAATTACATTGTGGTCAGAGAACATGATCTGCATAATTTCCAGCCTTTGGTTTTGTTGTGACTTCTTTATGGCTCAGCATGTGGTCAAATTCTTTAATATGTTCCGTTTGGGCTTGAAAAGGAAGTACTTTCTGTAGTTGTTGGGTGCAGTGTTCTATATAAGTTCATTATGTAAAAATCTCTTAATCATGTTAATTAAATCATTTAAATCCTTACTGAATTTTAGGGGGGACTGTTGTTCTATCAATTACTGAGAGAAACTTAAAATCTCCCACTATAGTTGTCCATTTTTCTATTTCTCTTTGTAATTCTGTCAATTTTTGCTTTGTATATTTTGAGGCTATATAATTAGGTGCATTATAAATTTTAAATTGTAATGTCTTCCTGTGAATTGAGCCCTTTATTGTTATAGAATGATTCTCATTAACAGTAATTCTTTTTGCCTTGAAGTCTTTTTTGCATGATGTTAATTAACATACCAGCTTTTCTTGGTTAGTATCTGTATACTGTATCTTTTTCTGTCCTTTCACTTTTAACCTCTCAGTGTCCTTATATTTTAGATGTGTCTAAACATTTATTTTTAGTTTTGATAAATGCAGTTTATCAATTATTATTATATTTATTGTAATTGCTGATATATTTCAGTTTATATCATTTTATTTTGTGATTTTTATTTGTCCCACCTTTTCAGTGTATATTTTTCTATCATTTCTTGCCTTCTTTTAGATTATTTCCAAACATTCTAGTTTTTTCCTCTACTAGGTGTGAAATTAAACAATTTTTTCCCATTATTTTAATGATTACTATAGAAATTACAACAGCCAAACTTACCAAAGTGTACAGTTAATCACTATCTCCTCTTGGACAATACAAAGCCCACAGAACACTTTTAATACCATTTAAACCCCTTCCAACTTACATGTTGTTTTTATTATGTATTTTTTTAATTAATTTTTACTGGAGTATAGTTGCTTTACAATGTTGTGTTAGTTTCTACTGTACAGCAAAGTGAATTGCTTATACATTCACTTTGTATACAAAGTGAACATATATCCCCTCTTTTATTTCCTTCCCATTTAGGTCACCACGGAGCACTGAGTAGAGTTCCGTGTGCTATACAGTAGGTTCTCATTAGTTATCTATCTTATACATAGTAGTGTATATATGTCAATCCCAATCTCCCAATTCATCCCACTCCCCCTTCCCCCCTTGGTATCCATAAGTTTGTTCTCTACATCTGTGTCTCTATTTCCGCTTTGCAAATAACTTCATCTGTACCCCTTTTCTAGATTCCACATATAAGCAATATTATATGATATTTGTTTTTCTCTTTCTGACTTACTTCACTCTGTATGGCAGTCTCTAGGTCTATCCATGTCTCTGCAAATAGCACTATTTCATTCTTTTTTATGTCTGAGTAATATTCCATTGTATGTATGTACCACATCTTCTTTATCCATTCCTCTGTTGATGGATATTTAGGTTGCTTCCATGTCCTGGCTATTGTAAATAGTGCTGCAATGAACACTGGGGTGCACGTATCTTTCTGAATTATGGTTTTCATCTTTTCTGGATACATGCCCAGGATTGGGACTGCTGGATCATATGGCAGTTCTATTTTTAGCTTTTTGAGGAACCTCCGTACTGTTCTCCATAGTGGCTGTACCAATTTACACTCCCACCAACAGTGTAGGAGGGTTCCCCTTTCTCCACACCCTCTCCAACATTTATTGTTTTGATGATGCATTTTAATATCTTTTTTATACCACAAGATGTCATTATTGTTTTATATAGTCAATTTACCCACATATTTATTAGTTTATTGTCCTTTTATTTCTTGTTTTTTTTCTTTTTTTGTCCACACCATGCAGCATGCAGGATCTTACCTCCCCAGCCAGGGATCAAACCTGGTCCCCCTGCAGTGGAAGCACAGATTCTTAACCACTGGACTGCCAGGGAAGCCTGTCCTTTATTTCTTCTTACATTGCAGATCTTCCCTGTAGGACAATTTTCTGTCTATCTGAAGTACATGTTTTAGAATTTTTTTCTTTCTAATAAAATTTTTTAATTGAGATATAATTAATATACAAAATGCTGTACATATTTAACATATACAACTTAATGAGTTTGGAGATAAGTACACCCCAGTCAAACCATCACTTCAAACATTAGAATTTCTTTTAGTGATGCTCTGCTGTTGAAAAACTCTCTCAGTTCTTGTTTATTTACCCTTATTTTTGACAGATATAAAATTCTATTTTGGCAATTATTTTCCCAGTGCATTGAAGATACTACTTCACTGTCTTCTAGCTTTCCTTGTTAAGTTGAGAAGTCAACTGACAAGCTGTCACACCTCTGAAAGCAGTCTGTATTTTTTCCCCTCTGGCTTCTTTTAAGATAGTCTCTTTGTCTTTGTCTTTCTGATGTTTCATTATGATGTGCCTAGATAAGGATTTCTTTTTATTTATGTTGGTTAGCTTCTTAAGTTGGTATATTGCTGTGTCTTTTTCATTTTCAGTGAGTTACCCATTATCTCTTCATATATTATTTCTCCGAATTTCTCTTTCCTCTCCTACTGCAACTCTGATGAATTGATTTAGACCTTCCCATACTATCCTCCTTGTCTCTTAACTGTTCGTTTGTATTCCCCCCAGTTTTTTTCTCTAGACATTTTTTTCTGTCCTATCTTGTAATTCACTAAATATATCTTTACCTATATTTAATTTGCTGTTAAATATTTTGACATTGTACCTACTATGAAATATAATCCCTGGTCCTTCTCGGGATGTAATGGTTACCATGCATTCATTCATGTATTCAATTAATACTTACTGAGTACTTTCCATGTGCCAGGCACAGTACTAGGCCTTGGATATACAGTGGTGAAAAGCACACAAGACCCCTGCTCTCATGGAGCTCACAGTCTAGTGGAAAGAACATACATTAAACAAGTAATTAAACAAGAACATTCATTTCATATTGTAGTAAATATGATGCAAGAGAAAAACAAGGTGCTGTGAGAGAGAATGAGTGTTAGAGCTTCCACTGTGCCTGGCTCACCTCCACAACAGCTCTCATCATGATTTATTCTAATTGTCTGATCCCTGTGGCTATTATTTTGCCTGACACCATTCCTCCCTAACAGTGATAGACTCTACTTTGACTCTGCTTCCCTCTCTCTGGCTGCCCTGCTGACTCAGCATGGCCTGGGTCACTCTGGCTCTGAGAAACAAAGTTCTGAGAAAACTGAGCCAACAAACAGGTGACAGAAAAATAAAACTCCTAGCGTAAGGGATTTGGAGCATGTAGGGGTGGAAAAATCACTCTGGAGTTTGTCAGATGAACCTGATCCAGATAAAATACTCTGTGCTTAGATGAACAAACAGATAGTACGGTAAATAAAAGTACATTGTGAGTACTGTTTGAAGCACTGGCATGTAAATGCCTCCTATACCTTGAGAGAGGCCCTCACAATAATAGGGGAGATCTTGTCACAAAACCAAACCTAAATATATGGACTATGAAAAAAACAGAAAATAGAACATGCAGTCAATGAATCCACATTTTCTCTGTTCATCATCTGGGAAACAAGCCATTATAGCCTCAGGGTTTCAGGATCTTAGAAGTCCTAAAATGACAGGAAAGTGCCTTCCAGTGTCTTCCCTGAACTCAGGGCCTGGCATTTCCAATCAAATCTCTGCTCCACCAGCTGCGTGGTCTTGGGCAGGTTGTTTAACCTTACTCACCCTGGGCTCAGTTTCTTCATGCATAAAATGTGAATAATAATGGGTCTCCTATGTTTCCCACCCCCCAGTTTTATTAAGAATCCTAGGAGTTTTTAAATATTTAATATATAAAAGGCATTACACTTTTATAATATTTAATTTTTTCAGCACGCAGCTCAGTGCTGCACATATTAGGTACCCAATAAACGTTTTATTGTTTGATTAGCCATGCTTTTATTACTGGGGGCTCTCTGAAATAGTGAGGCTGCATCTCTGAGATAAATGAGTAGGTGGTCTCTGTGACCCCACAGAGGCTTTCAGAGCCCTGGTGATAAGTCTACAGAGTGACTCAGGGGCATTCAAAGACAGCTGAGCCTAGATAAGGCCCTCAGGGATGGAAAAGAAGAGCCTTCCTCCATTTACCTGCTCAAGTGCCTTGCTGGACTTATTTACCTTCCAACTTCCTAGGCAGACCTAGTCACAAAAGCAGACAGCAATATGGATATTCTTTGCTTAAGTGAATAAATTAAAAGCACTGGGTAATGTATATTGCACACTCTTAGTCAAGTTTAGCTAAAAGGAAATCTCAAGCTGGCCAGAGGCTTTGCCAACCACCTGCTCAACACATAAGGTTGTATGATGTTAGTTGGACACTGACCCTGTCCCAAGCCCCATACCTGGATCTGGAGCTTTCTTTCCTAACCAGAGCTCTATCCATCCCACACCGTGGTGGTCTTCAGTCAGCTCACATGTTTTAACTTTCCCAGTGGAGCAGCAGGAACTATCTTCTCTATTCTGTCATCTGCTTCGTCACCACCCCACGCCAAATCATGAACTGTCAGAGGATGGCTTCGGGGCCTGCCTGCAAGGGCACCACCTCTGGCTGCTTCCCTGATTGTTTAATGGAAGCTTTAGCTCTGCAGGGAACTCTGCTCACGGGGGCCCAGAAGGAGCTCCCTCTGAACCGCACTCAGTCCCAAACCAGTCTGTGACACGGGATTAGCTCAGAGAAGTAGAGAGACAGTCTGCACATCTCCACCTGAAAGGGGAAGGATCATCCGAGATATTCTGATGGAAATTCTGATGGACCCAATCAATAGATCATCTGAAACTCAAGGAGATTTTCTTCTACCGCAAAGAAAAATAAGGCCAGAATTTTCCTTCTCAAAGTAGCCTGAACCACTACTTGGAAAGGAAGTTTGATATTTCTAATTATGGTTTTCTTAGTAATCAGCTGACAATAATTTTAAAAATCGAGAACTGAGATAGAATTAAACACTCAGATATGAGCTTGGTACATCGCAGTTAAGGACAATACTGAAAGAGTAAAATGATTAATCTTGGGTTCACGGCTGTGGGGTAAGACTCAAAGAAAAGTTTATTTCCTGAAAGCTAAAGACCAGGCTCTCTCTCTAATCCCAGACCGTATTATCCTGATAAATAAGGAAGTTGTGCTTATTAACAGGAGCTTAATAAGATTGCAGACCCTTTAAATATCCTGAAGACACCAGCCGCTTCCCTCTCCAGCAGCAAATTGTGGTGAGCAACTCAAGGTCATTTCCTGCCTTGTCCTTGACTACCGGCTACAGCCTGTGGGCATGGCTGACCAGGGCACGGAGCCACATGTGTCATCTTTCTTCCAGCATATGGATATGAGGGCAGAACCATTTCACAGGAAAGCACAGTTTTGTTTTAATTTGTCTAATGTGGTTCTGGGACAGCACAAGCTGTCCCTAATCTGAGGCAAGAGAATTTGATTTCCTGTCTTACCTGTGGAAATGGGTTCAGCATATAAGCCTATTTAATCACAGACTATTAACACTAACCTTACTAAGATGGCCAGCCCTGGGCCACCACAGATGCAGCGCGGATCCTTCTCGCTGAACCTCGCTCCAATCTCAGAATACAGAGCTCTTGGCAGCCGCATCAACCACAGAAGGCATGTGTGATCTAAACCATCATATATTTCCTCAGTTCAAAGATGCATATTTTTTATTCACTAAGAGAAGAAAACACATTACTACTTTAATAGTTGACACCAGAATTCCACTAAGGGAAGAGTACAACCATTTCTCCCAACAGTAATGTACATTCATGTTGAGGCTTTTTCCAGTGCTATTTTCAAATTCCTCTCTGTTATCCCTAATTCCTCAATCAGAGTCTAGGATAGACAGCCACCTTGTATTCCTGAAGAGTTGGGGAATAAAGGAAGAAAGGTGGTGCCCGTGTGGGGTGAAGCAGGGGGAGACAGGACCACAGCTACTGATGCTGAAAGACAGGGTAGAAGCCAGGAAACAGTAGAGAGGCTGGCTGCAGTGTGGACAGACTAAGAGAGAGACAGACACAGGAGAAACCCTGCAGTCGAGGGGACAGGGAAGGGAAAACAGGTAGACGGGGCTAGAAGGCCTTGGGGCTGTTACATAGAAAGGGGCTTTCCAAGTGATAGGCATGTACTTGTTTAACACATCTGGGATGATAATTCATGAAAATCTAGTACCTTGACTATTTTTTGCAAAATATAATCTCAGTAGCACTTTCTATGTTAATAATGTATTATCTTTATGAATATCATTTTCAGTGGTGTCATAATAGTCTACTGAGCAGCTTTACCATGGATTACTTAACATTTCCCTATTTTGGACTTTTAAATAAATTCAAAATTTTAGCTATTAAGGATGATGCTATGAATATCTTTATGTATAAAGCTTTTTCGTAGTTATGATAACTTCCTCATGATAAATTGCCAGCAATGGAATTTACCAGTTCAGATGACATGAAATTTTTGAACTCTTGTTAATATGGGTAAAGTAGTTTCTACTCCCATCAATACTAGGGGAATCCCATTTTCTTTACACAAAAGAAGCTCTCTGTTAACTTCCACTTATTCTCTGGAGGGAGATGTTCTTAAGACTGATTGGTATTCTTAGAGGTATAACTGCTAAGTCAAAAGATATGCATATTTGAACTTTTGGTAGATAATGCCAAATTACCTTCCAAAAAGGCTAGACCACTTAAACTCTCATCAACCATGTATGCAAATACTCATTCCTCCACATTTCTGCAAACATGGGTATTATAAAATTCATCATAAAACTATTTTGGTCAATCTGATGGTCAAAGATATATTATTATTTTAACTTACATTTCCACAACTGCTAGAGGGGCTGTCTTTTCATATTATCAGCCACTTGTATTTTTTTCATCTGTGAATTGCCTGTTCACATACCTTGACCATTATTCTATTAGATTGTTCATATTTTACTTACTGATTGTAGAAGAGCTCTAAATATTACAAAAATATATTGCCTATTACATATATTGCAAATATTTCCTTCCTTCTTTGTTTTTAATGCTTTTTATTGTACAGAAAATTTTAATTTGTATGTAGTCAGATCCATCTGTCTTTCCCTTTTGAACACCTGTGCTTTTTACCTACCTGAGAAGGGTCTTACCCATCCAAGATTATAAAAATATTCTCAGAAGATTTATTCTAATATTTTTGTTTTTTATAGTTAGCTATTTAATCTATATGGAATTTAGTTATGAATAAAGTGTGATTTCATTTTATTTTTCAAAAACAATTAGCAATTGTCCATTTATCACATAATAAATTCATAGTCTTCTTGGATCTAGCTTCTTTTGTTTTGGGCCACGTGGCTTGAGGGAATCTTAGTTCCCTGAACCTGGGCCCTGGCAGTGAAAGTGCCAAGTTCTAACCACTGGACCACCAGGGAATTCCCTTGGATCTAGTGTTATACTCTCTAATTATTACCTTCATAATAGGTTTTGTTCTGCTAGAGCAAGTTACTCCTTGATATTTTTCCCGTTTTAAAATTTTATGGGTAATTCTTGTATATTAACTTTTCCAGATGAACTTTAGAATCATCTGAAGAGCATTTTTTTAAACAATTAATTTTTGTTGAGACTACACTGAATTTATATACTACTTTGGGGATGAATAGTACCTTGCTATAATATTAAATCTTTCTATGCATAAAATGGCATTACTCTCCATTCATTTATTTACTGGACTACTTTTCAATTTATTTTTATTGGTATTTTCAAATTTTTCACTTTGTCTTGATTAAATTTTAATAACAGCTTTATTGAGATACAATTCATGTATCATAAGGTTCATCCTTTTAAAGTGCATTATTGAAGATGGCGGAAGAGTAAGACGCTGAGATCACCTTCCTCCCCACAGATACACCAGAAATACATCTACACGTGGAACAACTCCTACAGAACACTTACTGAATGCTGGCAGAAGACCTCAGACCTCCCAAAAGGCAAGAAACTCCCCACGTACCTGGGTAGGGCAAAAGAAAAAAGAATAAACAGAGACAAAAGGATAGGGGCGGGACCTGCACCAGTGGGAGGGCGCTGTGAAGGAGGAAAGGTTTCACACACTAGGAAGGCCCTTCGCGGGCGGAGACTGCGGGTGGCGGAGGGGGAAAGCTTCAGAGCCGCGGAGAACAGCACAGCAACAGGGGTGCGGAGGGAAAAGCGGAGAGATTCCCGCACAGAGGATCAGGGCCGACGGGCACTCACCAGCTTGAGAGGCTTGTCTGCTCACCCGCCGGGGCGGGTGGGGCTGGGAGTTGAGGCTCAGGCTTCGGTCGGAGCGCCGGGAGAGGACTGGGGTTGGCGGCGTGAACACAGCCTGCAGGGAGTTAGTGCGCCACGGCTTGCCGGGAGGAAGTCCGGGGAAAAGTCTGGACCTGTCGAAGAGGCAAGAGACTTTTTCTTCCCTCTTTGTTTCCTGGTGCGCGAGGAGAGGGGATTAAGAGCGCTGCTTAAAGGAGCTCCAGAGACAGGCGCGAGCCGCGGCTAAAAGCGCGGACCCCAGAGACGGGCATGAGACACTAAGGTTGCTGCTGCCGCCACCAAGAAGCCTGTGTGCTCGCACAGGTTACTATCCACACCCCCCTTCCGGGGAGCCTGTGCAGCCCGCCACTGCCAGGGTTCCGGGATCCAGGGACAACTCTCCCGGAAGAACGCACGGCGCGCCTCAGGCTGGTGCAACGTCACGCCGGCCTCTGTCGCCACAGGCTCACCCAGCAGTCCGTGCCCCTCCCTCCCCCCGGCCTGAGTGAGCCAGAGCCCCAGAATCAGCGGCTCCTTTAACCCCGTCCTGTCTGAGCGAAGAACAGACGCCCTCCAGCGACCTACACGCAGAGGTGGGGCCAAATCCAAAGCTGAGCCCCTGGGAGCTGTGAGAACAAAGAAGAGAAAGGGAAATCTCAACCAGCAGCCTCAGAAGCAGCGGATTAAAGCTCCACAATCAACTTGATGTCTGTGGAATACATGAATAGACAACGAATCATCCCCAACTGAGGAGGTGGACTTTGAGAGCAAGATTTATGCTGTATAGCTTTGCTTCCACCATTTGTCCTAGGGTTCCATCCATACGTTGTTTTTTTTTAAAATTTTTTTCTTAATAATTATTTTTTTATTTTAATAACTTTATTATATTTTATCTTACTTTATTTTATTTTACTTTATCTTATTTTCCTTCCTTCTTCCTTCCTTCCTCTCTCCTTTCTTTCTTTCTACTTCTACTAATTCTTTCTTTCTACTTTTTCTCCCTTTTATTCTGAGCCATGTGGATGAAAGGCTCTTGGTGCTGCAGCCAGGAGTCAGTGCTGTGCCTCTGAGGTGGGAGAGCCAACTTCAGGACACTGGTCCACAAGAGACCTCCCAGCTCCACATAATATCAAATGGCGAAAATCTCCCAGAAATCTCCATCTCAACACCAGCACCCAGCTTCACTCAATGACCAGCAAGCTACAGTGCTGGACACCCTATGCCAAACAACTAGCAAGACAGGAACACAACCCCACCCATTAGCAGAGAGGCTGCCTAAAATCATAATAAGTCCACAGACACCCCAAAACACACCACCAGACATGGACCTGCCCACCAGAAAGACAAGATCCAGCCTCATCCACCAGAACACAGGCACTAGTCCCCTCCACCAGGAAGCCTACACAACCCACTGAACAAACCTTAGCCACTGGGGACAGACACCAAAAACAACGGGAACTACGAGCCTGCAGCCTGCAAAAAGGAGACCCCAAACACAGTAAGATAAGCAAAATGAGAAGACAGAAAAACACACAGCAGATGAAGGAGCAAGATAAAAACCCACCAGACCTAACAAATGAAGAGGAAATAGGCAGTCTATCTGAAAAAGAATTCAGAATAATGATAGTGAAGATGATCCAAAATCTTGGAAATAGAATGGACAAATACAAGAAACATTTAACAAGGACCTAGAAGAACTAAAGATGAAACAAACAACGATGAACAACACAATAAATGAAATTAAAACTACTCTAGATGGGATCAATAGCAGAATAACTGAGGCAGAAGAACAGATAAGTGACCTGGAAGATAAAATAGTGGAAATAACTACTGCAGAGCAGAATAAAGAAAAAAGAATGAAAAGAACTGAGGACAGTCTCAGAGACCTCTGGGACAACATTAAATGCACCAACATTCGAATTATAGGGGTTCCAGAAGAAGAAGAGACAAAGAAAGGGACTGAGAAGATATTTGAAGAGATTATAGTTGAAAACTTCCCTAATATGGGAAAGGAAATAGTTAATCAAGTCCAGGAAGCACAGAGAGTCCCATACAGGAAAAATCCACGGAGAAACACGCCAAGACACATATTAATCAAAATGTCAAAACTTAAATACAAAGAAAACATATTAAAAGCAGCAAGGGAAAAGCAATAAATAACACACAAGGGAATCCCCATAAAGTTAACAGCTGATCTTTCAGCAGAAACTCTGCAAGCCAGAAGGGAGTGGCAGGACATATTGAGAGTGATGAAGGAGAAAAACCTGCAACCAAGATTTCTCTACCCAGCAAGGATCTCATTCAGATTTGATGGAGAAATTAAAACCTTTACAGACAAGCAAAAGCTGAGAGAGTTCAGCACCACCAAACCAGCTTTACAACAACTGCTAAAGGAACTTCTCTAGGCAAGAAACACAAGAGAAGGAAAAGACCTACAATAACGAACCCAAAACAATTAAGAAAATGGGAATAGGAACATACATATCCATAATTACCTTAAATGTAAATGGACTAAATGCTCCCACCAAAAGAAACAGATTAGCTGAATGGATACAAAAACAAGTCCCATATATTTGCTGTCTACAAGAGACCCACTTCAGACCTAGAGACACATACAGACTGAAAGTAAGGGGATGGAAAAAGATATTTCATGCAAATGGAAACCAAAAGAAAGCTGGAGTAGCAATTCTCATATCAGACAAAATAGACTTTAAAATAAAGACTATTAGAAGAGACAAAGAAGGACACTACATAATGATCAAGGGATCGATCCAAGAAGAAGATATAACAATTGTAAATATTTATGCACCCAATATAGGAGCACCTCAATACATAAGGCAAATACTAACAGCCATAAAAGGGGAAATTGACAGTAACACATTCATAGTAGGGGAATTTAACACCCCACTTTCACCAATGGACAGATCATCCAAAATGAAAATAAATAAGGAAACACAAACTTTAAATGATACATTAAACAAGATGGACTTAATGGATATTTATAGGACATTCCATCCAAAACCAGTAGAATACACATTTTTCTCAGGTGCTCATGGAACATTCTCCAGGATAGATCATATCTTGGGTCACAAGTCAAGCCTTGGTAAATTTAAAAAAATTGAAATTGTTTCAAGTATCTTTTCCGACCACAATGCTATGAGACTAGATATCAATTACAGGAAAAGATCTGTAAAAAATACAAACACGTGGAGGCTAAACAATACACTACTTAATAACGAAGTGATCACTGAAGAAATCAAAGAGGAAATCAAAAAATACCTAGAAACAAATGACAATGGAGACACGACGACCCACAAGCTATGGGATGCAGCAAAAGCAGTTCTAAGAGGGAAGTTTATAGCAATACAATCCTACCTTAAGAAACAGGAAACATCTCGAATAAACAACCTAACCTTGCACCTAAAGCAATTAGAGAAAGAAGAACAAAAAAACCCCAAAGTTAGCAGAAGGAAAGAAATCATAAAAATCAGATCAGAAATAAATGAAAAAGAAATGAAGGAAACGGTAGCAAAGATCAATAAAACTAAAAGCTGGTTCTTTGAGAAGATAAACAAAATTGATAAACCATTAGCCAGACTCATCAAGAAAAAAAGGGAGAAGACTCAAATCAATAGAATTAGAAATGGAAAAGGAGAAGTAACAACTGACACTGCAGAAATACAAAAGATCATGAGAGATTACTACAAGCAACTATTTGCCAATAAAATGGACAACCTGGAAGAAATGGACAAATTCTTAGAAATGCACAACCTGCCAAGACTGAATCAGGAAGAAATAGAAAATATGAACAGACCAATCACAAGCACTGAAATTGAAACTGTGATTAAAAATCTTCCAACAAACAAAAGCCCAGGACCAGATGGCTTCACAGGCGAATTCTATCAAACATTTAGAGAAGAGCTAACACCTATCCTTCTCAAACTCTTCCAAAATATAGCAGAGGGAGGAACACTCCCAAACTCTTTCTACGAGGCCGACATCACCTTGATACCAAAACCAGACAATGATGTCACAAAGAAAGAAAACTACAGGACAATATCACTGATGAACACAGACGCAAAAATCCTCAACAAAATACTAGCAAACAGAATCCAACAGCACATTAAAAGGATCATACACCATGATCAAGTGGGGTTTATTCCAGAAATGCAAGGATTCTTCAATATACACAAATCAATCAACATGATATACCATATTAACAAATTTAAGGAGAAAAACCATATGATCATCTCAATAGATGCAGAGAAAGCTTTTGACAAAATTCAACTCCATTTATGATAAAAACCCTGCAGAAAGTAGGCATAGAGGGAACTTTCCTCAACATAATAAAGGCCATATATGACAAACCCACAGCCAACATTGTCCTCAATGGTGAAAAACTGAAAGCATTTCCACTAAGATCAGGAACAAGACAAGGTTGCCCACTCTCACCACTCTTATTCAACATAGTTTTGGAAGTTTTAGCCACAGCAATCAGAGAAGAAAAGGAAATAAAAGGAATCCAAATCGGAAAAGAAGAAGTAAAGCTGTCATTGTTTACAGATGACATGATACTATACACAGAGGATCCTAAAGATGCTACCAGAAAACTACTAGAGCTAATCAATGAATTTGGTAAAGTAGCAGGATACAAAATTAATGCACAGAAATCTCTGGCATTCCTATACACTAATGATGAAAAATCTGAAAGTGAAATCAAGAAAACACTCCCATTTACCATTGCAACAAAAAGAATAAAATATCTAGGAATAAACCTACCTAAGGAGACAAAAGACCTGTATGCAGAAAATTATAAGACACTGATGAAAGAAATTAAAGATGATAGAAATAGATGGAGAGATATACCATGTTCTTGGATTGGAAGAATCAACATTATGAAAATGACTCTACTACCCAAAGCAATCTACAGATTCAATGCCATGAAGAACCTAGGGGTAAGACAGGAATAAAGACACAGACCTACTAGAGAATGGACTTGAGGATATGGGGAGGGGGGTGGGTAAGCTGTGACAAAGCAAGAGAGAGGCAATGACATATATACACTACCAAACGTAAGGTAGATAGCTAATGGGAAGCAGCTGCATAGCACAGGGAGATCAGCTCGGTGTTTTGTGACCACCTGGAGGGGTGGGATAGGGAGGGTGGGAGGGAAGGAGATGCAAGAGGGAAGAGATATGGGAATATATGTATATGTATAACTGATTCACTTTGTTATAAAGCAGAAACTAACACACCATTGTAAAGCAATTATACTCCAATAAAGATGTAAAAAAATAAATAAAATAAAATAAAGTGCATTATTCACTGGTATTTAGTGTCTTAATAAAGTTGTGCATTGATCACCATTGTCTAATTGCAGAAGATTTTTATCATTACTTATAGAAACTTCATACCCATTAACAGTCACTCCCCATTCCTTTCCTCCCCCTAGCTCTTGGCAACTACTAATCTATTTTCTGTCTCTGTGAATTTACCTATCCTGGACATTTCATTTAAGTTGAATCATACATGGCCATTTGTGTATGTCTTCTTTCACTTTGTGTAATGATTTTTTTTTTTTTTTTTTTTTGTGGTACGCGGGCCTCTCACTGTTGTGGCCTGTCCCGTTGCAGAGCACAAGCTCTGGACGCACAGGCTCAGCGGCCATGGCTCACGGGCCCAGCCACTCCACAGCATGTGGGATCTTCCTGGACCAGGGCACCAACCCACGTCCCCTGCATCAGCAGGCGGACTCTCAACCACTATGCCACCAGGGAAGCCCTGTATAATGATTTTAATGTCCATCTATGTTGTAGAATGTTATCAGAACTTTACTTCTCTTTATGGCCAAATAATATTCTGTTATATGGATATACCACATTTTGTTTATCCATTTATTAGTTGATGGATTTGGGGTTGTTTCCACTTTTAGCTGTTACAGTAAAACTGCTATGAATATTTGTGTACAAGTTTTTGGTGGAGGTATGATTTCATTTCTCTTGGGTATAGGTATAGGCATACATACTTATACCTATATATATCTGCAATTACTGGGTGATACGATAACTCTATTTATTACACTTTTAGGAAATGCCAAACTGTTTTCCAAAGTGATTATACCATTTTACATTCCCATCACCAATTTATGGAAATCCTAATTTCTTCCACTCCTTGTCAACACTTACTACTGTCCATTTTTTATTATAGCCATCTTAGTGAAAATAAAGTTGTATTTCATTGTGGTTTTGATTTTCATTTCCCAAATAACTGATGATATTGAGCATCTTTTCATGTCTTCCATTTACTCCTATGTTTTTTTCTAAGAGCTTTTTGGTTTTAGTTCTTATATTTAGGTCTATGATCTATTTAAGTTGATCTTTGTATGTGATCTGAAGTAAGGATCCACGTTCATTCTTCTGCTTGTGGCCATCCTGTTTTCTCAGCATCATTTGTTGACAAGACTATTCTTTCTCTCAGTGAATGGTCTTGGCACCCTTGTTGCAAATCAGTTAACCATAGATTCATGGGTTTATTTCTGGACTCTCCATTCTATTCCATTGATCTATATGTCTTTCCTTATACCAGTACCACATAATCTTGATGATTGTAGCTTTATAGTAGCTTTGAAATCAAGAAATGTGAGTTCTTAACTTTGTTCTTTTTCAAGATTGTTTTGACAATTCTGAGTGCCTTGCAATTCTATATGAATTTTAGAATCAACTCACCCATTTCTACCCAAAAGTTCAGGTGAGATTCTGATAGGAATTACATTGAATCTGTAGACCAATTTAGGGAGTATTGTCATCTTAATAATATTAGCTCCTCTGATTCATGAATATGATATGTTTTTCTATTTATTTAGGTTTTCTTAAATTTCTCTCAACTATGTTTTGTCATTTTCAAAGTATAGATCTTCTATTTGTTTTGTTAAATTTATTGCTAAGTATTTCATTTTTTAAATACTATTGTAAATGGAATTTTGTTCTTAATTGCATTTTCAGCTTGCTCATTGTGTATAGGAACTTGATTTTTATATTGATCATGTATTCTTCAACCTTGTTGGACTCATTTATTTGGTCTTATAGTTTTTTGTAGATTTCTTAATATTTTCTATATAGAAGACCATGTCATGAAGATGGTTTTACTTCTTTCTTTCCAATCTAAATGCTTTTTTTTTTTTTTGCCTAACTATTCTTACTAGAACCTTCAGAACTGAGTAGAAGTAGTGAGAGCAGACATACTTGTCTTGTTCCTTATCTGAAGGAGAAAGCGTCTAGTCTTTCACTTTTATGTGTGAAGATAGTTGTGGATTTTTCAAAAATGCCCTTTTTCAGGTTAAGGAAATTCTCTTCTATTCCTAGTTTTTTCAGTGTTTTTATCTTCATAAAAGGGTGTTGGGTTTTGTCAAATAATTTTTCTGCATCTATTGAGATGAACACTGTCCTTTATTAATGTGGTGTATTACAATAATTGATTTTCAGATGTTAACCCAACATTGCTTTGCTAGTATTTTGTTGAGAATTTTTGTTTCCATGTTCATAAGGGATATTGGTCTGTAGTTTTCTTTTTGTGTGGTTTCTTTCAATGGTTTTGATATCAGAGTAACATTGACTTTATACAATGAGTTAGGGAGTTCTTTCTCCTCTTCTATATTTGGGAAGAGTTGGTGAAAGATTGGTGTTAATTCTTATTTAAATGTTTGGTGTAATACATCTGTGAAGCCATCTGGGCCTGGACATTTCTTTGTAGGAAGAATTTTGATTACTAATTCAATATCTACTTATTATAGATCTATTCCAATTTTCTATTTCTTCCTGAGTCAGTCTTGGTAGGTGTCTTTTGAGGGACTTATACATTTCACCTGGGTTTTCTAATTTGTTGGCATATAATTTTTTATAATATTCTCTTATAATCTTTCTATTTCTGTAAAGTCAGTAATAATGCCCCCTCTTTCATTCTTTATTTTAATAATTTGTGTCTTCTCTCTTCTTCCTAGTTAACCTAGGTAAACGTTTGTTAATTTTGTTGATCTTTTCAAAGAATCAAATTTTTGTTTTACTGATTTTATTAGTTTTCTAGCCTCTGTTTCACTTATTTCCACTCCAGTCCTTTTTTCCTTTCTTCTGCTTGCTCTAGATTTAGTTTGCCTGCTTTTGCAGATTGTTTCTTATGGAAAGTATTGTAGAAAACTAGATTATTGATTTGGGATCTTTCTTCCTTTCCCATAGAGTTGCTTACAGCTATACATTTCTCTCTAAGCACTGCTTTGCCTGCATCTCATACATTTTGGTATGTTGTTCATTTTTATTCATCTCAAAGAATTTTCTAATCTACCTTATGATTTCTTCTTTGCTATATTTGTTATTTAAGGGTAATGCTGTTTAATTTCCACATATTTGCGAATTTCCTGAATTTTTAAATGTAATTAACTTCTAACTTCATTCCATCGTGGTCAGAAAACATACTTAGTGTGATTTCAATCTTTTTAAATTAATTGAAGTATGTTTTACGGCCTAACATATGGTCTGTCTTAGTTCGTACAGGCTACTATTAAAAAAATATATACCATAAACTGCATGACTTGCAAACAACAGAAATTTATTTCTCACAGTTCTGGAGGCTGGGAACTCCAATATCAAGACACCAGAAGATTTAGTGTCTAGTGAGGGCTTGCTTCCTGGTTTAGAGATGAATGTCTTTTTTCTGTGTCCTCACATGGGGAAGGAGGCAAGGGAGCTCTCTGGGCCTCTTTTATGGGGCTCAGCACTAATGACCTAATCACCTCCCAAAAGCCCCACCTGAAAATAACATCACATTAGGGATTAGGTTCCAATATATGATTTTGGGGGAGATACAAACATTTAGTCTATAGCACAATCTATCCTAGAGAATGACCATGTGTACTTGAGAAGACTGCATATTCTGCTGCTTAGGGGTAGAATGTTCTAAACAGTTATCTGTTTAGGTCTAATTGGTTTATACTGTTGCTCAAGTCTTCTATTTCCTTGTTGATCTTCCTAGTTGTTCTAGTTGTTTCAGCTGATGAAACTACAGTACTGAAATCTCCAACTATTATTGTTGAATTGTCTATTTCTCTCTTCAATTCTATCAGTCTTTGCTTCATGTATCTTGCAGCTCTCTTGTTATGTACATATATGTTTAGAATTGTTATGTCTTTCTGATAGATTGACTCATTTATCACTAAAAAATAACATTCTTTATCTCTAGTCATAAGTTTTGCCCTAAAGCATATTTGTCTGGGTTTACTACAGCTGCTCCAATTCTGTTTTGGATACTGTTTGCAAGGTACATCTTTTTCCATCCCTTTATTTTAAACCTAAGTGTGTCTTTGAATCTTGTGTCTCTTATTACAGTATATAGTTGGAGCGTGTTTTTTTTTAATTCATTCTGCCAATTTCTGCCTTTTGATTGAGGTTTTTAATCCATTTACATTTACTTACATTACTGCAGAAGTAGAATTTATGTCTGCCATTTTGTTGTTTGTTTTATGTGTGAATCTTAGGTCTTTTTGTTCCTCTATTTCTCCATTACTGCCTTTTATCAGATAAAATATTTTCTAGTGTAACACCTTAAGTCCCTTTTTGTTTATTTTAGTATATAATTTTTAGTTATTTTCTTAGTGATTGCAATTAATACCCTAACTTAAAACAATCTAATTTAGATTAGTACCAACTTAATTTCAATAGTGTATAAAATTCTTTCAAAGCTCACCAACACAACATTATAATTATTCTTTATATGGTTATCTTTTACATTAGATAGGAGAAGAAAAAAAACATTATTTTTTTCCTTGGTAGAAAAAAAATAATAAATTAGATAGGAGAAGAAAAGTATTACAAACAAAAATACATTTATATCCTCTCTTATAATTATCTCTGTAATTACCTTTACTGGTGCTCTTTATTTCTTTAAGTGGATTTGAGTTGTCATCTAGTGCCCTTTCATTTGAACCTAAAGTATAACAGTTAATATTTCTTGTAGGGCCAGTCTCTCACTTTTTGTTCATCTGAAAATGTCTTAATTTCTCTTTTGGTCTTGAAGTATGATTTTGCTGATTATAGAATTCTTGTTAGACATTTTTTTCTTTCAGTACTTGAACATGCCATCCCTCTGCCTTATATCATGTGGGACCTGAAGGCCTGTATAGTTTCTGAGAATTCTATCAGCAGTTGATCTCATTTAGGATCTCTTGTATGTGATGGGTTGCTTTTCTCTAGTTATTTTCTCTTTGTCTTTGCCTTTTGCCAGTTTGATTATGATGTCTAGATATAGTTTATCTGAGTTTTTCTACTTTGATGCATTGAGCTTCTTGAATGTGCAGATTAATAGTTGTTTTTTTTAAATCAAATTTGAGATGTTTCCCACCATTATTTCTTTAAACAATCCTTTATGCCCTTTTCTGTCTCTTCTCTCCTTCTGAGACTCCCATTATGTGTATATTGATATTCCTGATATTATCCCACAGGTCTGTGAGGCTCTGTTTATTTTTTCTTTATTCTTTTTTTTCTCTTGAACTGAATAATTTCAATTAATCAGTCTTTGAGTTTGCTGATTCTTTTCTTCTGCCAGTTTAAATATGCTATTGAATCCATCCAGTAAAAACTTTATTTCAATTATTTTACCTTTCAGTGACAGAATTTCTATTTGTTTCTTTTCATAATTTATTTCTTTATTGATATTCTCTATTTGATGAGTTATAGTTCTCAAAGTTTCCTTTAATTATTTAGACATCAGTTCCTTTAGTTCTCTTACCACATATAAAATAGCTGATTTAAAGTCTTTGTCTAATTAAGTCCAATGTCTGGGCTTCTTCAGGGACAATTTCTATTGACTGCTTTTTTCTTTTGTATGGACCATACTTTCCTGTTTCTTTGCATGTCTCGTAATTTTTTTGTTGAGAGCTGGACATTTAAAATAACATAGTGTATCAATTATGGAAATCAGATCCTTCTTGCAAAGTCTGTTGTTGTTATTTATTGTTTGTTTGTTTGCTTGGTAACTTTCCTGGACTAATTCTGTAAAGTCTATATGCTTTGTGGTGTGCAGCCACTGAAATCTCTGCTTAGTTAGTTTAGTGGTCAGTTAATGATTGGACAGGGATTTCCTTGAATGCCTGGGACCAATAGCCTCAGCCTTTGCTGAAAGGCTCTGTGTGTTGGGATATGCCTTCAATGCTCCCACAGGCAGTTTACAACTCTGTTTTAGCCTCCACTTCCTGTTTGCACAGAATCTCAAGGCCAGAAGTGAGAAGTTAGAGCCTTCTCAGAACTTTCCCACACAGCCCTGCACATTAGAGTCCAAGGAATATGTCACAGCTTTTTAAAGTTCCCTACGGACATCTTATTCCCCATGTTTTATCAAGTTTTTCAACTTCTTGTTAGCCTCACTGGTAATGCCACATCAGGCAGCTGTGATGTTAATTACTGCTGCTTGTTTCCAAGGAATACCCAGAAGGCAGGGCAGTTTGCATGCGGTGAGCTCTGAGTGAGGTTTAATAAAGGCAAGCCCTGAGAATGGAGCTTTTAAACAAGTTTCTAGGCAGGTAAAATGGTGATTATTCTCTGGGGATGGGGCTTTGGGGAGCTCCAACTCTTTTTGTTCACTCAGTAGCTTCTAGCCTGCTGGTTTTCACAGCTACCATAACTGCATTACTCTTGGCTTTCAAGGCTACCACACAACTGGGGAGAGGGAGATAGGATTAAGGCAAGGTAAAATGCCACAAGATTTGCCATTCCAAGTAAGCTTCAGCAGATTTTCTTGAATAAACACTCCTCTGATTGTTGTAAGACTTTAGTGAATTTCCAGAGTTCTGAAAATCTTGGTCTGTCCATTTTTGCCAGTGTTCTAATTAATTGCTTTTATGGAGATTTTCAGAAGTCCTTACTCTGTCATTCCAGAAGTCAAGTGCTTGATTAAATTTTGATCATTTATGATTTCCTATTAATTTTTCCATTTTTATCCACATTGTCTAATATATTGATATAATGAATTTCCTTTCAACCATTGTAGTTCTGTGTACTTTTTTGTTTCTAATGACTCTATGATTTTTTTTGTTTTTTTGAATGACAACATTTATCTATTTTATTGGTTTTCCCCAAGAAAAAATAGTATCTGATTTAATTGAAGCACTGGATTTTTTTTGTATGTTTGTATTTCATTAATTTCTGTCTTTAACGTCTATTAATTCCTGTCTTCTACACTTTTAGACAATTTATTGTCCTTTTATGGACTTAAATGTTTAGGTACTTTATGTTTAGTCTTTATTTTTTTCCCAAGGAGAAAATTTAAGACTATACATTTTTCTCTGAATAATGCTTTGGCTAAATTCAACAGGTTTTTCTATGTTCTACTTACTGCTAAGCAATCTATAATGTCAGTTTTTACTTCTTTAATCTAAGTGTTACTTAGAATAATTTTTGTTAATATCCAACTGTAGACACTAATAAATATAAAATGGATAACCAACAAGGACCTACTGTATAGCACAGGGAACTATACTCAGTATTTTGTAATAACATATAAGGGAAAAGAATCTGAAAAAAATTAGATATATATGTATGTATAACTGAATACTGTATGTATAACTGAATTACCTTGCTGTACACCTGAAAATAACAGAAAATTGTAAATCAACTATACTTCAATTAAATAAAGATTTTTAAATATCCAACTGTAGAGAGTTTAAATGTCTGTGTATTTCATTATTTTATTATAATTGAGAAATGTGGCTTTTATGACGTCTACTTTGGAGGATTTGTTGAGATTTTCTCTGTGATCTAATACATGGACAATTTAAAAAATATATTCTAGAAGTGAGCGAAAGGAATTAATATTCTCTATGGACCACAAAATTTTATGCATACACGTGTGTGTTTAACCTCAATTGTACTACTCACATAGCATATGTTCTTACTCATTTTTTAATTTACTTGATCTTCTAATTTCTTTAAAAATGTATCTTTTTTAAAAAAAGGTGTCAATTCTCCCTCTATGAATGTCAATTTGACAATTATCTTTGTGCTTCTAATACATATTCTTTTATATGTTTCAAGATAATTTTTGGTGTATCAGCTGATGTGCTTTTTGCTCTTGGTAATGTCTTTTTTCCCAGTGTTTCTTCCCCCATTCAAACTAGACCTTGAATCATTCATTTCTTTGAGAGAGGAAGGCTTCTACACAAAAACAGAAGAAAATAAAGTCCGATATCAGTCAAAAGCTTTTGAGTTGCACATGCCTGGCTTTCAAAGGTCTAAATCATGATGGATTAGAAGCCCAAAGCCATAAAACAAATTTGCAAGAATTCCTGATGTTATAATAGCTAGGTTTTACTTTCTCAGACTAGATCAGTATTCCTTGGGCTAGGATCAGGAGACTGGAAAGGAATTAAAAGAGTTGGAGACTGGTGTGTCTCCTTGAGAAAGTGACCAGCTCCCTCTCCCCTCCCCACTGTGGGCTAACTTACTTTGGTTAGAGGACACACTAAAAACTCCAGACAGGGTTGAAAGGTCTAAGAGCATAGAGGACCTGCACGTTGCTTCCTGAGTGAAGCTTGAAGAAGTGGCAAATACTCAGAGTTCTCTATCATGAAATATGGAATGGGAGCAGTAGAGTAGAGGTGGCTGCATTCACTGACTAGGCAAATATTTCATACAGTGTTGTAGAGGTTTCCAAATTTTCCCAAGAAGGTCATAGAAGTAACCAAGAGAGGGTCGGACTTGAAGACGTCTTGAAATGAGGACAAGAAGAATACTGCCTCACTGATTCACATGGGCCAATGATTAGAGACCTATCAGGAACAAGCATTTCAGCAGATGCTAAGAACAGACAGAAAATCATGCCCCCCTGGCATTAAGTATGTCCCCTGGAACACAAATTCAACTCAAAGAATTTGTCAGGTAGTATAAATGGAATACGGAAAATCTGAACTAACTGAGATTCGCCTGAACCAAATAAGATTACATTTCTGCCATCTAGCAGCATGAACAGTTGAAACAAAATTTAATTTCACTTACATAAAAATTTGTTTCATTTTAATTTTTATACCTAAGGTTGTAAAACAATACCCACAGGATCTATATCAAAATTAACTTGATAGATGCATAAAGAATTGACAACTGTCCTATCTTCTAGATGGATCATACTTTCTACCAGTGTAAATTTTTTTCCATTTGATGCTTTTAGCTTTTAATTCAGCCTTTTCTGTTACTACTATTGGTTTTGTAAGCGTTTATCAGTTACATTTTTATTCCTATAATTTTAAATATCCTCATGTCATTTTATTTTTGGTGTGTCTTTTGAAACAGCATATAGCTGGATGCTCTTAAAACTATCCTTGAGATTTTCTGCCTTTTAATAATTTATTATGATTAGTGATGTGTTGGATCTATTCCAGTCATGTTCTTTTATGTTCTCCATTTATTATGCCTTCTTGTTGTGTCTTGTTTTTCTATTTCCTGCTTTGTGTTCCTTGATCAAGTTTCCTTTGTTCACTTTTTTTCCTCTAATGGTTTTTTAAAAGTTATCTCCTAGCTCTCCTTTGTGCCACCATAAAATTGGATGAAGAAAACTTGCAAATTGCTTCTTTGGCTAAGCTCCATCTTCTCTCCAGTACCTGGGAGCTGCTCCAACTCCTCCCCCTTCTCCTCCAAGCTGGAAAAGGAGGAGACTTGAGAGAAAAGACAAAAGCAAAGGTGGAATCAACGGGAGGAAAGAGAAGCAGAGGTCAGGAGAGGGTGTATGTTCTCTACAGCACACCTACCACTGGCCCAGCTGGCCCCTGTATTGTTACAGATGATATCCAAGACTGGTACATGGAGTTAGGAAGGTGAAGGAATGTTCTTATGCGTATAGAAGCTGGAGAAGGGTGACGGTCAACAGCTTGGGTCCAGAGAGCTGTCTCAAACTGCAAATTACACCCATTTGAAGAGTAGTGTCTGTCTGTCCCAGGACTTTTGCCAGTTCTGCTAAACAAAAGACTTCATTGTGTGGGTTTTGTGTTTTTTTAATTCTCTGACACTTGCATGAGTGTGGTCTCTTTTTCCCAGTGAGACTAAAACTCTCTATGGAAAAGGAATTTAATAGCTAGCTCAAAAATAATTTATAACCAGACTATCAGTGCTGAATCATGAAAAACTGTGGCAAGAAGTTGGGTTAGGACAATAGAACCTGGTAAATACGAAAAGTTTAGCAATCCTAACATTCCTAAAGGATGGTAGCTCAGGGAGGACACTGTGTTGGGACTGGGGCAAAGAGAGGAAAACTAAATTTCCTCCAACCATACGCCTAGGTAGCTGTTTATCAGTGCAGAAAAGGCAAAACTATTCTAGATCTGTTTTGCCTCTATCTTCTCAATCAATCAAAGTGGCCTTCCAACAGAAAAGGGGAGAATTAACATCGGAAAGAAAGTCTAAGGTAGATGGAGAGATAATAAAGATACCTAACCCCTATGAACGGGTTTGAATCCTCAGATTCCAGAAAACCTCATTCTAATGAGGTAGAAAACGTTAAAGGTATGATCTAAAAGTCCCTGTATGCAACACTGAGAAACCGTAAAGAATGGATAAAGAAGGCAAATACTCTCCTTATTTTCAAATAAGGGGCAACAAATGGATTCTGGACACAAAAGACAAATAAGGTAGGTGTTGATTCCAGACAAAATTTTTTAAAAACTAAACTTTTGGTTTTTTTAGTATTTAGAAGGAAGGGTCATTCAGTTCAATAATACAAGTTGAAACAAGCAAATGTCATTTCTTTTTTTACAGAATTACTAGGATTATAACAGGAAGGGTGTTATTAGATTCCTTGAGTTGGACAAGTCTCTCGTGATAGTAATGTTACTTGTATGGTTAAATAAGAGCTAGATGATAATATAGCCAGCAATTCTGCAGCTGATTGACCAAGTGTATCTTCAGAGAGTTGATAAAGAGATTGGTATTTACCCAGAGGTGTAAATAAGTGAAGACCTGCAGGGCCTGGTCTTTAACCCTATCTAGGTTTGTAGGTTTTAAGTTACTTAAATAATGTATAAGAGGACCTGCTTATCAAATTTTCTAGATACACAAGGGTTTAATAATATGATTGATGACAGGTTCAAGACTCAAAATGATCTCAATGAGTTGTAATGCTAGGTTAAAATTTAGCAGGAGCAGATCCAAGAATTGTGGGGCCTGAAGCCTACAGAATTTGGAGAGGCCTCTTTAATTTAAAAAAATTATAAATACAAAAAAAAATAAAGAAATAAAATACAAAAGTGAATATTTATCAGCATGGTAAAGAAATCACCCCAGGCTTGGAGCTAGATCTCTTTATCCAACTCCCAACATCTCCCTACATTCACAGGGGCCATACAAATAAAAAAACCCTGAAGCTTAAACTTTTTCAGCTTCAGGGTATAAGTACTTCTGGCAATACTCCTTCATATATATTAAAATAATTAAACTTTATTTCAAAAATACAGGCTGGGGGATATTGTTTGACCACAATCTTACTATGCATCAATATTGTGACACAGCAAATAAAAATGATCCAGCTCAGGCAATTAATATTCTAAATTTACCATATACATTGATCAGATCAATTCTGGGAGCCCAGATTGAAAGGGAATATTGGCAAACCAGAGCATGTACTAAGGGGAAGCAGACAATATAATGAGAGAATTCTGAAACCTGCCTCATGAGGAACTGCTGAAAGAACTGAAGTGCTTGGCTTTGGGAAAGGAATAGTGCTGGGGGATAGATGACAACCCACAGTATACAAGAAGAAGGAGACTTATTCTGTATTGTTCTGGAGGAAGGAAGTATGAGTTGCAAGAAGATTTCAGCTCAATATAAGTCAATCCAATTCAATAAATATATATGAAGTCTATTATGTGTCAGGAACTGGTTAAGGCACTGGGCATAAAGAAATGATCAAAATAGACAAAATTATCTAGTCTCACATAGTTTACATTTTGGAAGAGAGATAGACAATAACATAAATATATAGTATATCAAGTGATGAGGTGATGTATCCTAAGAAGTTAAATATAACAAGGTATCAGCAACAAACAATTAAGAATACAATTTTAAAAGGATGTCAAATACAATTGCATCAAAAAGCATCAAATACCTAGGAATAATCCAGCAAAGTATGTGCATGACACATACACAAAAAACTGTAAATTATTGGTGAGAGAAACTAAAGAAGACTTAAATAAGTGGAAGGATATCCTGTGTTTGTGGATTAGTAGGCTAAATATTTTCAGGATGTCAATTTTCTCCAAAATTGTTCTAGAGATTTAACATAACCCCAATGAACAATTCGTGAGTGTGTGTGTGTGTGTGTGTGTGTGTGTGTGTGTGTGTGTTGACAAGCTGATTCTAAAGAGGTATATGGAAATGCAAAGGTCCAAGAGTAGCCAAGATGATCTTAAAGAAGAATAAAGTTAGAGAACTTACTGTACCAGATTTTACAACTTACTATAAAGCCACAATAAATAAGACAGTATGGTATTTTGGCAAAAGAATAGATAAATAGACTAACCAGACACAACTGAGAGTTCATAAACAGAACCACACATATATGGGTACTTCAAAGCAATGGTGACACACAGAACAGTAGAGAAAGGTTGATCTTTTCAATAAATGGTGCCAAGTCAATTGGAAATTCATTGGGAAAAACATGAAAGTTGACCCGTACAAAAATCAATTCCAGTAGGATTGTAGATCTTAATGTAAAAGACAAAACAAAAAGCTTCTAGAAGATAACATTGGAGAATATATTCATGACTTGGTGTAGGCAAAGATTTCTTAAGCAGGACCAAAACACATTAATCATAAAGGAAAATATAGATAAACTGGACTACATTAAAAATAAGAACTTCTGTTCATGAAAAGGCACTATCAAGAGAGTGAAAAGGCTGTTCACCTGAAACTAACACAATACTGTAAATCAACTATACTTCAATTTAAAAACAGAGTGAAAAGGCAAACCACAGAATTGGAAAAGGTATTTTCAATATCAATAATTGACCAAAAAAACCCTAAATATAAGCCTAGCATATCAGAAAAAAACATATATTGATAAGGAAAAAGAGAGACAACCCAATTTTTAAAACGAGAAGGGGGAGAGAGACATAAACAGACACTTCATTAAAGAGAATATCTAAATAGTCAATAAACATATGAAAAGGCACTCAACTTCACTGGTCATCTGGGAAATGCAAAGTAAAACTACAATGAGACATCACTTTACACACGCAAGAGTAATATTTTTTTTAAAAGACTACACCAAGTGTTGGTAAGGAGATAAGTAAGAATTCTCATTTACTACTGGTGGAAATATAAATTAGTATGACCATTCTGGAAAATTCTTTGGCAATATCTTCTAGTGCTAAACATATGCATATCTTTTAACCAAGTAATTCTACTCCTACATATTGCCCAACAGAAATGCAAGCACATGTACACCGAGACATATACAAGAATTTCACAGCAGCATTATTAATAATAGCTCAAAACTGAGAGCAATTCAAATGCCCATCAATAGTAAAATGAATCAATAAATTATGACATGGTCACACATTGGAATAGGACACAGAAATGAAAAAGCAACAAACTACTGCACAGTATGGTTGAATCTCACAAATTATTGGGTGAAAGAAGCTAGACGTAAACGAGTGTTTACTGAATGATTCCATTGGTATAAATATAAATAATCTATGGTATTAGAAGTCAGGCTAGTTGTTACTCTCTGGAGGGTTTAGAGGATGGAAAATGATATACGCACTGGTCAAACTGTACATGTTTCTAAACATATGTTATACTTAAATGAAATTAGTTAATTAAAACAAAAATGAACAAAAGAGATAGGCCCCATTTGAGTTTTTTAGAGTATCCTGAGCGAGGTTAGAATAAAAAGAGAACTTGGGCTACAAGTGAGAGTGTGAGAAAACCCGACAGTAATGAAACAGGAGACTGGGAACCATGGAGGAAAGACGGCCAACAAGAAATTCACAGTAGCTGGATTCCTTAAGTGTTTTTAAAGAACAGAGTATTTAATATTCTTTTTTTTTTTTTTTTTTTTTTGCGGTACGCGGGCCTCTCACTGTTGTGGCCTCTCCCATTGCGGAGCACAGGCTCCAGACGCGCAGGCTCAGCGGCCATGGCTCACGGGCCTCGCCGCTCCGCGGCATGTGGGATCTTCCCGGACAGGGGCACGAACCCGTGTTGTCTGCATCGGCAGGCGGACTCTTAACCACTGCGCCACCAGGGAAGCCCCTAATATTCATTTTTAAGTTGATTTCTGTGCTGTGATTTGCTCTAATCCCTCTATGACCCCATCACACACACACACCCCGCAAATTTACTGCTCTCAAACCATCAGTAAACTTTACAACATCTTTAAAACATAGTAAAGCAGGATAAATAAACAGTGATGAAGAGGGGTGAAAGAGAGGCTATGCTATCAGAGGACAGGAATCCCAAAGGAAGGTCTCTCTGAAAAGGTAACACTTAGAATTAAGAGCAAAAGAAGTTAGGGAGAAGAGTGCTCCAGACTGAGAAAGGTAAATGCAGAGACCCCAAGGCAGGATATGCTGGGCACATCCAAAAACCAGTAAAGGAACCAGTGTGTATGGGGCCAAGAAAGATTGTAGGAGATAACGTCATAGAAATAGCGAGGGGCCAGATAATGCTGGTCTCCATGGGGCATGGATTTTACTAGGTTTTACTCTGAGAGAGACAGGAAGCCATTACAGACAAGGTTTTAAGCAGAGAAATTACATATCCAAGTTGTTCCAAATCTATCAATCCAGTTGCTGTGTGAAGAATAGACTATAGAGATATCCGCAAGGGTGGATGCAGGACCAGTTAGGAGGTTTTCTAAGAGTAAGATCATGCTGGCTTAGAGAAACTGGTAGTGGTGAAGGTGGAGAAAAGAGTTTGATTCTGGATGTATTTGGAAATCAGAGCCAGCAAGACTTGCAGATGGACTGGATATGGAGTGTGAGGGAAAGAAAGGTATCACGAATGCCTCAGGAAAGAAACTCCTAACCCAAAGAGCTGTCTGACACTTAGATGAGCTTTCCCTTGATGCAGTTATCTGAGTGGAAGCAGTTATTCCTTCATGGGGCCTTCTGAATGCTCTTCTCCCTCCAGCTCACCTGCCAAACAAGCTACTAAGAGGATCTCTGCCCTTTGAGGCAATGGACCTAGGTGACCTCTAAGATAGCTCATGTGCAAAATATTCTAGAACTTTAAGGCAGTCAGAACGTGGTCTATACATCATCAATTTTAGGCTAAATGGTTGCAAAGTAAATTTCCTAAACCAAAGTAACTTTTCAACTGCTATTTACCTTTTTCCCCACACACATATTTTTATTCCAGTCAAAACGGGTTACAGTGAACAGCAGAAGCAGCTGCTTTGGGGTAAGCAGATACCACAAAAGCCTGGAGCTGGGAGATGCTGATGTGTGGAAGGAAGGAGCAACTCCATCCTCTTGGCCCTTGGGGATGCTTATGAATACAGGCTACTCAAAAGAAAGTGTAATTAGTAGATAATTGAATTGTAAACAAGCATCCTAACATTTTCAAGTGCTCCATAAATTATACAGTTGGCACAGTGGTGCAGCTATTGCTCAAAGCTCACTTGGAACTCTTCTTTGGGATTTGTCCTCAAAGGAAGTTAATGTAACTTACTCCAAAATCCAGTCTTTGAGGTGGTCAGATCCCTGGGAAGCTCTGCTTTCAAAAATCTCAGATTCTGGTTCGCTGGAAATATAAAGCTTCTAGCCTATCTGGTGTTTGACCTCTCATGGCATCATTCATGACAAACAGGCATCTAACCTCTGCTTCAACCCCAGAGTGAGGGAAATGTGGTTAACACCCCCAAGGCAGCCCTTTTTCATCTTCCTAGACAGCTCTGATTGTCAGAAAGTTCTCATTCATTTTGAACTGAAACCCACCTCACCATACCTTGCACCCACTGATCATAACAGAGTGTAGGGCAGTATTTCCCAAACATCAAACACCTGTGTACCACCTCCACATTTTGTCCTTTTTACCATATCTAAGTATCACTCGTCCTATTAGCTCCTTAATATCTCCCTTTCAAATTACCCAATTTTCTTAGCCAAGTAATTTTGCCTTAAATGGAAACTACATCACCTTGTAAGTGAAAACCTCACACCAATTACAAATTAACAGCATAAGGAATAATATCAGAAGGAAGAGAAAGTGATGATGTTAAATTCTACTCAGGAACTGTTGCCTGGCAAGAGTGCTGCTCCTGAGGCAGGCTCTCGCTTTGTTAGAACAGGAGATTAGCAAGTGTTGAGAGGTGTAAAGACAAAGCACCACAGAAATGATACTTCTTTCTTAACATTCATAGGTTCAAGAGAATTGAAGAAAGCATAACTTTTTTCACCATGTGATCCACTGTTATTTAACATTGTCTGTGTACCACTCAAAAGCACTGCCTATACTTCTAGTGGGAGATGTACACACTGGGACCCACTGGCAAAGCAGCTTGGCAGTGGTCAACCTGATCAGATTCAGGTCATTGTTCTGCCATTTTCTAGCTGCCCAATCCTATACACCTTAACCAGTTTCTTCATCTTCAAAGTGGAAGTAACAGTAGCTCTTCAGAGTGATGTTTTCTTAAAGACATTTGAATATTTTGCTCCAGTTGTAAGTTGATGATTGAAGAGTATAAATTCAGGCTAAGATTGCAGTGTCATTCAGCTTTTGGGCTGAATTAATTCAGCCTTTGGGCACTGACCAGGCTGTGCTGGTAGCCAACTAAAATCTCTAAGATATTTTGGTATGGACGGCTGCTGAGCCAAATCCCCCACTGTGAACTTGTATTGCTGGGCATTTGGGCCTGAGGGAGGACTAGGCATTTATTCTTATTAACTAGATTCTCCCCTTCACTTTAACCTGGTGCTTCAACATTTGTTCAACTCCTTCTCTTACCCTACATTTGAAGAGAAGGAGGTCAGCAGACCTGGGCTAGGATGAGGATGTATTTGTGATTCCAGATGTATCTGTTCTTCTGGAGTAGGAAAATGGAAACTTTTTGCTGAGTTCCCATTAGGTATCAGGCACTTTTCTCCAATAACTTATTTAATGCTCCAAGAACCCCTTAAGGTAGGTGTTAACCCCATTTTACTGAAAAGAAATCTGCATTTTCACTTGACGTTGTTAAGCATGGTAACTATGCAATTTCTTACTCTTTTGGCTTAATATTATTTTGTAAACACTTTATCACATTGCTTCATATTTTCCTTTTTTTTTTTTTGCTTTATAAGTAAATAAATACTCCCTCCTTGTTCTAAAAACATTTTGAGGCACTCCTGCCTTGATGTTTCTCATTTTAACGATTGTATAATATCTCATTAAGTTACCCTACCATAATTTATTTTACCAATTTCCTATTGTTGACAGTTTGATTTTGTTTCTTTGCTTTTTGTGGTTTTTTAAATTATTTTCTGTAATAAAAGATCCTGCTACAAACAGCTGCACATAAGTATTATTTTGTTCTGGAAATTTCTCCAAGAATGGAATTAATGCATCAAAGAGGATAACAACTTTTGTGGCTCTTTATAGAGACTAGCAAATTGCTCACCCAAAGGAGTATGTGTTATTTGAGGATAAAAAGAAATAACTGGCTGTTTACAAAAGAAATCAATTTTCCACTTATTCATAAAGGATTCGATCCCCTGATAGGTGGCAGGTGCCGTGCCAGGGACTGAGTACAGGGATGAGCAGGGCAGGCCGAGTCGCGGTCTTCAAGGAGAGCACGGTCAGGTCGGGCAGAGGAAATGACACGCAACAGGTGTCTGCCTCTAACCAGGGAGGGCCGAAGCGCCCTTTCGCACAAGAGAGTGGAAGGAGGGAGCTGTTTGCAAGCACCGAGGAGATCTCGCAACGTAGGCAGCACCTGACCTGAGTCTTGCAGAATGAGTAAGAATTTTGGTACGCGATTTGTATTTATTTTACGGTGACTTTCTGGCCTTTTATCGGGGAAAAAAAAGTTTCCCACTCTTAGCACTGAGCACAGAGAACGTTGGAGGAGTCGTAGGCCCCCAACCTCTTAAGCCTCTTTCCATCTCCAAGGAGGAGGAGGAAAGTGGGGGGTCTCTCCAACCTCCGGAGCAGGATCTGGGGTCCGGGACCTCCCAGCGCGGCACCGGAAAGAACAGGAGAGGACGCGAGCGCGGGGCCCGCCGCCCCGAGAACCAGACCCGACGCGTGGCCCTCGGCTCCTGGCTCCAGCGGAGTCAGCTCAGCACGACCTGGGAAGCCGGTGAGGGAAACGGAGCTGCCCGGGGTGGAGGGCTGAAGAGCAGCCCGCGAGCGGCTCCGAGGGGAGCTGGACTCGGCAGTCGGGGACCCCGAGGGGGCGGGAGCGGGAGAGGGGCGGAGCTCCGAGGCCGGGGCAGCGGCTGCAGCCCAGAGGGTCTGCGGGGGCTGCTTTGGACATATCCGAGGACGAGCGCCTCTCCGAGACCGTGACCTTGGCTTCGGGAGCTGACCCCGCGCGCCGTCTTGAGCGCGCCTTGTGGAAACCCACGGCCGACCGGCCAGCGCTGCCCGCGGTGAGGCAGCCCGGGCCGGGGCGCCAGGTAACCTGGACCACCGGCCGCGAGGGCGGTCAGAAAGGGCCCAGTGGGGGAGGGGCAGCGACGGGGCTGGGGGCCGCGGGCTGGGGGCTAAGCGAAGGGCGCACGCTGGAGCAGCTCAGGCCTCGGAACACTGGGCGTGGGGCGTGGGGGAAGTCAGGGTCCACCTTGCCGGACCAAGGGCTCACCGGTCCTCAGAAGGGGCAGTGGGTCGCCCTCGCGGATGAACGGGAGTGCGCACGAAGACGCGGCTTCTGGGTAGCGGCTTGCGCCTCCGCCTTGTTTCTGCCCGTGACACAATCAGAAAGTATTCCCTTTGCGTGTGTTAATGAGAGAACGGGCAGTTTTCTAATGTGTGTGCATATGGAAGGCTACAGCGTCAGCACCCATCCTTCTGGGCCATGAGTCCCCTAGCAGGATCCTTGGCCCAAGCCTCCAGCTGCCTTGGGGACCTTGTCTCAGTGACACCAAACTAAGGTGTCAGTCCCAGGGCTTTATCACCAGCCGCTATATTCCTTGGGGAGAAAAAAGAAGTACCAGTTTGATAGAATCTTTTATTATTTTTAATCAATAAATTATAGTTTAAATAGATGATTTTTTAAAAAATCAAACAATGCAAGTTTAACTTCTAGAGATATTCCTATACTTGTATTTGTGTCTATTTATACCTTCCTTGTTTTTTACCCATATCTTTTTCAACTCTACTTCTTCTGTCCCCTCCCTTTGATTCGTTATCTCACCTCCTGCCTAATGAAAGTACCAAAAGAAAATGACGTCACTGCCACCGGCTGCATCCCTTAATCTCCTGGGTTACTCGCTGGTCCCACCCCTGCTCTCTTCAAAAGTCTTTCACCCGGGTGGCCCTTGGGGTAGGGAGCCCACTCCCGAGAGGACATTTCTTTTACTTGTCTTAACTCTCCCAGAGATTTAAAGAAAGGAGCTTTGGGAAAGAGCCCCTGATGAATTCTGTACTACCTGTTCTTTCCCTTAAACTGGACTTTGCAAATGCAGTTTAAGTAGAGTCTGGTACTGAGGAAAATTAATGAAGGAAATTTCCTAAAGTGTTCTAGATTTCCAGAAATTAACACTTCACTAGTTCCTATTCCTGAAAGCAGAACTTTGCCAGTCACACTTCCCATTTTCTCTGCTGCCTTCACCTAGGACCAGCAAAGTAACAGGAATAGGATTTTTCATCAGTAGGAATCTCATAGGGTGGATGTTTTATATTTGTGAAGGGGCTCAGTGACATACCTTTGCGGTAGACAAGGCGGGAGGGGAAGATATAGAAGAAGGAGTTAGAGGGGATCAGGGGATTAGAAAGAGAGGAGCAGGCCAAGACCCTTAAGAGGAGAAGAATCCTGGAAGTGGGGCCCTGTCATTTAGGAACAACCTCTAGATAATTTGGCTAGCAGACCACACATGCAGCTTACTTCTTGCCATCAACCAACACAATCAACTACTTTCCAAGACTTTTTCTATGCAAGGCAAAAACATACTGAGAAGTGGGGGAAAAAATCAGCAAATTAACCCACTTTAGTCTATGTGATAAAATAGAAGTGGTTTAAATTATTTTTCCTGAATTAATAGGGTTTTTTAGGAGTTGTGTAGACTGTTTAAAATAACCTAATAGCTACTCCAGTCACTACATTTTCCTTTGCTGTGTTCATTTTTTCATGTTGCATGACCTTGACCTGCATCCCACACAGTTCAGGACGTTCAGGTTGGTTAGAAGCTGCCACTTCTAAGAGCCTTTTTAAATGAAGGATTGGGAGAGGAGAGGATTGGAAAATAAGGACTGAGCCTTGTGGTAGGGTAGGGGAATAATGAAGAGGGATGCACTGAGTACCAGCTTGAGACTGGTAAGGAATCGGGTATAATTCTTAGAACAAGGCAATAATGAGTAAGTAAGACGTGAAGGACTCATTCATCATTCATTCGTTCATTCAAAATGTTTGCAGAATGCCTGGCTATGTACCAATCACTGGGAGAAAAATGATGAATAAAACCAGGCAAGGTCTCTGATCTCCTGGAGTTTACAGATGCTTTGGGGAGGCCACCATTAGTAAAATAACTGAGTATTGAATATGTAATTACAAACTAAGATAAGCTTTCTTTTTTTTTTTTAAGCTTTCCTTCTTTTTTTCATTTTTATTTTATTTATTTATTTTGATTGCGCCAGGTCTTAGTTGCAGCTCACGGCCTGCTTAGTGGCATGCAAACTCTTAGTTGCGGCATGCATGTGGGATCTAGTTCCCTGACCAGAGATCAAGACCCGCGTCCCCTGAGTTGGAAGGCAGATTCTCAACCACTGCGCCACCAGGGAAGTCCCTAAGATAAGCTTTCTAAAGGAAAGAAATGAAGGTCTTTGAGGGTGTATACAGACTGTCCTCTGAGATCAGGGAAGGCTTTCTCAAGGAGGTTTCCCTTGAGATGAGATTCAAGGGTAGGTGGGAATGTTGGGGATGTATATGGCTTTGAGGTAGGACCAGAATGTATCAGTTAGGAATTCCATTTGGCTGCCAGTAATCAAGAAGCCAGGTTTACTGTTTGCAATACTGTATATGCACACATGTAGAGTTGGAATTTCTGGAATTTGGGGCAAGGATGCTTTGTTATCACAGCATTGTTTGTACTGCCCTGAGTTGGTCATGGTTTTCCATTATTGTTGTTCTTGCTTCTAAATTAAATGTTTAGATTAATTTTATTCTTGTCAGTTTAGTTTATTGCGCACAATAAAATGTGTGCATTGTGGTTCAAATGTGAATCATCCATATTTCCACTGCTAAGGTAGATATGTACATAACTCCCATACCAAATTTGGCTTGTATGGTGATAGCTCATTGTTGTCACTGAATACTTTCCCAGGTGAAAACAGGTGTGGCAGGTCAGCTACAGTGTCTTCTCTCCACCCCTATCCACTGCTCTAGTTTTAGTTACCCTAAAGCTGCATGTACCTCTTCAAAGTTTCATATACAGTCGTTAGGTAAAGAAAAAAATTACTAATGGCATTGACGCTGTAAGTAAAATTAACATAAATCTCACAATATAGTGGCATGGTGAGTCTTGACCAAGCATCATATTTCATGTGCAAATATTTTTATTCATTCAACAATATTTACAGTGAACTTTCAATATGCCTAGCACTCTGTTAGATACTGTGGGTAAAATGGATTAGTAAGATTCAGTCCCAGCATTTAAGGAATTCCCAGAAGTGTAAGGGGAGAGAGTCATACTTATCTATGTAAGGGTAGGAAAGCATTGTGGTTGCTAGAATGGAAGCATAACTAAGGTACAGTGATGCACAAGGAAGGGGAGTGGTCAATTCTAGTAGAAAAGGAGAGGAGGGGTCCAGAAAAGGTTCATGGAAGAGTTAATACTTGAGCTGAATCTTGAAAGATGAGACATACCACAAGATAGACAAAGGGGAGAAGGCATTATAGAAGAGGGATCCATGTGCCCAAACAAACAAAGACACGCATGAAACAGAGTGTCAAGGTCGAGGACCTGCAAGTGTCTCAAAGAGCTGAAGCATAAAGAGCAAAGAGGGTCTCGTGAAGAGATAAGGCTGGAGTGGCAGGCAGGCCAGGTCACAGAACCTGCATGCCATCACACCGATAGCATTGTGATTAAAGCATGTGCTCTGAGGTCAGACAGTCCCAGGTATGAGTCATGGTTCTGCCATTTTCTAGCTGTGGGGCCTTGGTCAAGTCACTTAGCCTCAATAAGTAATGGTAACGAAGGCTGTATCTCTCTCATAAAGTTGCTGCAAGAACTGAATTAAGTCGTGGAGTACCTGGCACTTTATGCACCCACTTGTTGTTGGCTGTTATTTTCATTTTTTATCCTGGGGCAAAGGGAGCCACTGGAGGGAAGTGACTTAGTGAGCATTTTTGTTTGGAGCGCTGTCATTCTGGCTGCATGTGGATGCTGGGTTAATGGGGGGTAAGTTTGGAGGAGAGCAACCATTTAAAGAGATTATAACTATTCAGATGATGGTGATGATGGCCTGAACCATGGTGGCCGTGGGCATGGAGAAAAGGAGACAAGTGCTTGAGATGTCTGCAAGGTAAATACCACAGAACTCAATTACTCATTAGCTGTGATAAGTGGGATTCCGGTCTGTCATCCTTTGGTACTGTCATCCAAGTGTTCTTAGGATAAAGAAAGGAAGCCAGGTGTCAAGCAGAACTGGGGATCAGATATTTAGGAAGTGCTTATGTACTGAGGACTCAGTGATTATACCAAAAAAAGCTGCCTTTCTAATTTAGGAGACCCCTTGACAATTTCCATCTCATAACATTAAATAGGATCAGGAAAGTCTAGTTCATCCATAACAAATTTCATTCATTCATTCATCTTGTCTCTCTGTTTTTCTCTCTCTCTCTCTCTCTCATTTCTGGGAGGCTTTTAGCTCAAGGTGGACGAACGTTAGACTTCATCCATTTGCCATTGTCATAATGTGGCACATATAACCCTCACTCATGCCTGGTACTTTTGGTTCAATTCTTGCCTGACACTAGCATGACTGAATTTTTCCTTCTTTTTTCTCAAGTGTCCTCCCACAGTCCAATAACCTCTGGCCGAGGTGCCTTTATTAAAGTCAGTGAGAATTAGAGGATTTAGGTGGTCCCTATTTTATAATACAGTGTAGTCTTGGTAACCACATTTGTCCATTCATAAGACAGAAAATAATCCAGACATATGGATAGTGTCTGCTGAAAAGTTGCTGGGAGCTTTATGCCTGTATCCCCCAAATGTGGATCCTGGGAAATGCTGATTGAATGTGGTTCTCTTGGATTCAGTTGCTTGAACAACTGTCTAATTACTTGAAGCCACAGAAATGAACAGACCTTAAATTAGGCAGGACCAATGAGTGAGGTGGCAAAATGTGAAACGAGGGGAGAAAAAGGTCTGTTTCTGCCATGGACAGTCTAGAATTTGATTAAAAGTGGACTTTCCCTTTTCCGATAAGCAGCCTGAGGTGACCTCTAAAAATGGTTCGCAATTCACCTGACCCAGAAAACCCCACAAAACCATGCAAGTCAAGATGTTCAAATCTTCATGTTCACTTTAAGAACACTCGTGAAACTGCCCAGGCCATTAAGGGTATGCATATCCAAAAAGCCACCAAGTATGTGAAGGATGTCACTTCAAAGAAGCAATGTGTGCCATTCCGTCGTTACAATGGTGGAGTTGGTAGGTGTGCCCAGGCCAAACACTGGGGCTGGACGCAGGGTCGGTGACCCAAAAAGAGTGCTGAATTTTTACTGCACATGCTCAAAAATGCAGAGAGTAATGCTGAACTTAAGGGCTTAGACGTAGATTCTCTGGTCATTGAGCACATCCAGGTGAACAAAGCGGCCAAGATGCGGCACTGGACTTACAGAGATCATGGTTGGATCAACCCATACATGAGCTCTCTCTGCCACATTGAGATGATCCTTACAGAAAAAGAAGTTTGTTCCTAAACCAGAAGAGGACGTTGCACAGAAGAAAAAGATATGCTAGAAGAAACTGAAGAAACAAAAACTTATGGCCTGGGAATAAATGCCACAAAAAATAAATGCAAATAAAAGTAAAAAAAGTAGACATTCCATCTCTGTGACCTTCGGCAATATATCTAAGCTCTGTGAGCCTCAGTTTTCACTGGTGGCTATCCCTTTGCTATCTATAAATCTGAGGTAATGTTTCCTCCAAAGGGTAGTTGTCAGGTTTAAATGGACTATATATGGAAAGTGCTTAACACAGTGCTTGGCATATGGTAGCTGCTTACTTGGCCCGTATCCTTTGCCCCTGCTTGTCTCTGAGGTTTATCCTTACATGGAAAAAACAGGAAGGATGAAGGTTTCTTAGGTTAAGTAAACTGAATTAATTGGCTTTTATGTATTTCTCATCTATGATTGATCACCCCCCTCCCACCGCCCCCTGGGAACCGGGTTGGAAACCTGTTTTCCTCCACCCTCAGGGAATGCTTATCAGTGATGAGGGCAAAGGTAATATGATACCTGCAGAGAGGAAGCTAATTTTAGATATTCTTCTTTCAACAAATCTTTCAGTTACACACAAGCAAAGTTACTATCAAATAGAAAAATGGAATTATTTGACTTCTTTCACCCATGTTGCTTTGTTGGTGGAGTTCCTAATATGCATGTTTCTTGTTTAAATTGTTGTTTTTCATGTAGAAAGAAAGAAGCAGGCTCAAAGAGATTGTAATTGTTCCCCCTAATAACTGTGAACTGTTTGTACTTAGGAGAGAAAAAGTTTTGTTTTTCACCTCATAATGGAGGTTGATGGTTGAAAGAATGATCATATCCACAGAGTCTCTCTAAATGTTCTATAATTTGACATAGTTTAGTTCAGCAAGCATCAGTTGAGTTCCAACTGCTTGTCAGGCATTATGTTGGCACCGTTCACTCAGAGACGCCAGCTGTGGTACCCAGACCTCCAGTCTGGTAGCCCTTGCGGAAGAGGGTGGCCGGGGAGAGGAGGGTTGCCAGCTGATCTGAAAGAGCTGGTGAGAGGGGAACCCTCAGGCCGAGGTTCTCCACCACAGCTTCAGACCACAAGTCCATCAGATCATGAGCACCTTCAGGTCAGGATCCAGGTCTGCTCATCCTTACGTCCACAGGGCACCTTCTGTGCTAAGTAATCAGGAGAAGAAGGGAGTGAGGAGGCCAAGAGACCTTTTCTTTCTGCACTCTTAAAAATGAAAATATTCCAAATAAAGTATGGCTCTGTGCCATTGTCACCCAATTTTCAGCCTCATCTTAGGAGAGGCAGTGCAGTACATTGGTTAAAAGTCTGGGCTCTGTAGTTAGATTACCTGGGCTTATGTCCCATCTCTACAGCTTATCAGTTGTGTGACCTTGGGCAAGTTGTTCAATCACTCTAGGCCCTACTTTCCTTATCTATAAACTGGGGTTATTAATATTATCTACCTCATTGATTGTTAAAGGACTCATTGAGCTAATACACATTGTTCAAGGTCATCAGGCACAGACAGCATGTCTTATTTAACACTGAAACCCCAGAATCCAGCATAGTGCCTGGTACGTTGGAGGAGCATACGGAATGAACAAGTCTAATACACAGGCTGGTATAGCAGTAAGTGACTGACAAAGCACTCATAAGGGATATGGGCAGGCTAGGTGTCATCTTTTACAAATGAGGAAACCAGCAAACTGAAAGGTAGAGTGACTTGCAAGAGAAACACAGCTATAAATGATATAAATGACAGACCTGGTTAATGCTCCTGACTCTATCTCTAGCCCTCTGTTCTTCCCACTATCTGACTCTCAATCCTATACAGGTTTTGTGAATATCCACCTGAAAAAATACCCACCTGAAAAAAATGAACACACATAACTTGTTTAGCTCTCTGAAAAAAATGAATCTTACTGTAAATATCCTCAAATAGTAACTTCAAGTTAAAACTTGAAGTTTGGAAAGTTTCTATTTTGGGGTGTGGGGAGGAAAGCAGAGGATATTTTTTGTGAGAATGCAGAAGTTCTTTCAAAGTGAGAAAGTAACAGAGAATCATAAAGGAAAATTTTGATAGATTGTATTACATAAACATTTAAAATACTTATGTATAAAAAGTCATAATTAAATTAAAAGGAAAATAAACTAAAAAATATTGCAGCAAGTATGCCAGTTGGTTAAAAGTTTCAATATCTAAAGAGCTCATAGAATTTAAAACCATGGCTTCAAAAAATTGGGCAAAGGCTATAACACTTTTCAAATGAGGAAAAGCACATGGTTGGTGAACATATACAAACATTTTGACTCGACAAAAGAAGTAAGAATTTTTAGAATGATATACCAGTTTGTTGATCAAGAATACTAAGACTTTAAAGATAATGAAGATGGAGTAAGGAAATGGCTACCCTCTTAACATATTGTCTGGAAAACAATTGCCTTAAAATTGTTGATCACCCTTGACCAAGGATTTCAATTTCTGGAACTCTATCCTAAAGAAATCATCAGAAATATGGTTAAAAACTTATACCCAAATATGTTCTTCACAGTGTTTATTAATGAACCTGAAACACTGGAAGCAACCACTGTGCCCAACAGTCAGGGGATGGCTAAGTCATTTATGGTGGGGGTGAAGCAGCACAGACTAGCAGCTAGAAGCATGGATCTGGAGTCTCACCGCCTCGCTTCAAATCCTGGCTCTGCCAGTTATTAGCCCTTTAAGCTTAGACACCTCTCCACGTCTCACTTTCCTCATCTATACACTGGGGATGACCAGAGTACCTATCACAATAGGGTAGTTTTGTGACTTAAATGAATTGATATAGGTTTACAATTCTAAAATCCTCAAAGCTTTAAAAACGTAAATGTTTTTCGGAACTTTATTATCAGGAGAACATGATTGAATAACATAAACTAACATAACTTTATCCCACTTACGGTGACTATTTTCTACTATTATAATTGAGATTGAATCTTAACTCTTTTTCATAGTTTCACTTTCCTTGTAGAATCTCTAAGTTTCTCTTTATAAATTAATAACCCTCTTGCACATGTGAAAAGATTAATTTTGAGGGCAAAGCTAACTGGAATCAGGTATATCTACATTGAGCTAATTTCTTGGCCAAGAAACTTTTCCACATCCTCCAGTCCAGGGCTTTCATACTTTAAGATGGGGATATTATTAACATGCAGATTGCTGAGCTCTACCCCCAGAAATTCTGATTAAGTAGGCCTGGAGAGAAGTCGCCGTTGTTACAGCTCCCAAGGTGATGCTGATCCATGGACTACACATTACGTAGCCCTGCTCTAATCCACGCTTTAATTTTTTTTATATACTAAAAGAATAAAGATTTTTATTAAGCATTGTAAGTTGCATTCAGTAGCCTTCAGACACACCACACCACAACCCATCTACAATCGGTCAAACCCAACAGCAGTTCATTCTTGCACAATCCATGAGTTAGGGCAAAACTCCCTTCAACTTACAGTAAGATCCTATTCAGGTCTTGTCACGCCTTAATTTTTTTTATTATTAATTAATTAATTTTTTAACATCTTGATTGAAATATAATTGCTTTACATTGGTGTGTTAGTTTCTGCTGTATAACAAAGTGAATCAGATATACATATACATATATCCCCATATCTCCTCCCTCTTGCATCTCCCTCCCACCCTGCCTAACCCACCCCTCTAGGTGGTCACAAAGCACCGAGCTGATCTCCCTGTGCTATGCGGCTACTTTCCACTAGCCATCTATTTTACATTTATGCCTTAAATTTTAACACCCCTTATGTTGTCCCTTTTTGGGGGGGGGGCCTCTCCCTGCTGTGGCCTCTCCCGTTGCAGAGCACAGGCTCCGGACGCGTAGGCTCAGCGGCCATGGCTCATGGGCCCAGCCGCTGCGCGGCATGTGGGATATCCCGGACCGGGGCCTGAACCCGTGTCCCCTGCATCAGCAGGCAGACTCTCAACCACTGCGCCACCAGGGAAGCCGTGTCCCTTTTTAACGTGAACATTTTCATTTCTGGAAATCTTCAACTTGCTTTTTATATTCTCATTCTCCTGTCCTCTTATTTCTATGCTGTGCTTTTATGTCTAGGAGTAGTAACATAATAAACTTATCTATCACTTTTCAAAGCACTTGTCATGTACCAGTAACTGTGTTAGTGCTCTATTCATATCATTTTTTCACCCTTTCAACAACCCTGAAAAGAGGGCATTATTATCCTAGTTTTAGAGGTGAGAAAACTGAAGTACTAGGACTCCCAGTAAGTGGGAAGAACAATTTACTTTCCATTTTACTGCCCTACCTCTTTCACACAGTGGTACATGTCACCAAGTCTTCAGTGACATGCCTTCTCAGTCCTGTCCCAGCTGCTTAGCTCCCCAATATGGAACCCCTCACCTCAGAATCTGTCCAGATCCCATCCAGGCCTTCTACGCCAGGAAGCTTTCCTAGCTATACCCTGCCCATAGCCCACACCCCTCTGCATCTTTTGTTATAATCTGGCCATTTATCATATGTGTTTGCATTTCCATACCAAGGGATTTTGTCTTCCTAACTGGACTTGGAACTCCTCGAAGGAAGGGCCCATCCCTTGCATCTCTCGGTCACCCTTGGAATAGCCATGGTGGGGACTGATTGCCTCCCTTATCCCCCTTTCTACTCTTCTCCTTTCCTATACCCGCAGTCTCTACCTTGTCCTTTCCTAATTTGGTAAAATCAAGCCACATCAATGAGAAGGTGAAAAATAGGCCAGGCTGAACCCTTCTTAATCCCCTTCCCTTCAGTGCAGTTGTGGGTGGTTTGCTGGTGTTTGCCCTGTTGTTCCACAGTATCATGAGAAGGAAGGTTTCCATGCGGCCGTGCACTGGGCAGCAAAGTACCTGCAGTGCCCTTTAACCCTTGGCTCTTCTTGAGGGTTTCCAGACACCCCTCCCCTCCTTTCATATTTCCTCAAATCCCATTTCCTTTGTTTTACTTCCCAGTAAAACAAGAGTTTCAGGCTTCCCTGGTGGCGCAGTGGTTGAGAGTCCGCCTGCCGATGCAGGGGACACGGGTTCGTGCCCCGGTCCGGGAGGATCCCACATGCCGCGGAGCGGCTGGGCCCGTGAGCCATGGCCGCTGAGCCTGCGCGTCCGGAGCCTGTTCTTCACAACGGGAGAGGCCACAACGGTGAGAGGCCCGCGTACCGCAAAAAAAAAACAAAAACGAAAACAAGAGTTTCACTCTCCATCCTTGTCTTCATTCAAGTATATGTCAAGAAGTTCTCACTTGCCCACTCCTAACTTGTACATCTTCGGAATTACTTCCCCCCTAATGAAACCTCCTAGGGCCAGTACAGTGGGACATATTCACCTGGTCTGTACACTTTGGTTCTTTTCTCCTTTCTCCTCCCCTCCCCTTTCCCCTCCTCTTCCTCCTCTTCTCCCTCCCTTCATTTCTCCGTTCCTCCTTCTGAGGTCATCATTCCTGATATTGCTTGGTTGGTATTATAAACCCACTCTGATAGCTTACACATCTCAGGCCTTGTAAGCTTCCTTTTCTAATTTTCCCAAAACTTGTAAGGGGTCTTCAGAGCAACTGGGCCTCGTAGCAAAAGGGTGAGATTTCTGTGTTGCTCTCATTTCCTCCCTGTCCATTAGATGAAAGTATTGGTTGCGTCCGCCTCGTGGAGCTACACTGCTAAACTGACACCTGCACTAGTACATGATTTTAGATTCAATTAGTTTTCTCATTCAGATGGTTTTTTGTGACCATGGTTATGAGCCAGCTCCGTGGTGATCCTGATACTCTCCTTCAGTGTCTCCGGGGCCTCAATTCCTTCCCCTTGGGGCCTCATTCCATTTTCTTGGATGCTTTCAGAGTGAAACCCTAGAAAAAAATGTCTTTCTGAGGACTGCCCTTTACTGTTTCTTTAGTGTTTCCAATGTATTAGGCATGGTGCTAAGCATTTTTTTGTGTGTGTGATACGCGGGCCTCTCACTGTTGTGGCCTCTCCCGTTGTGGAGCACAGGCTCCGGACGCGCAGGCTCAGTGGCCATGGCTCACGGGCCCAGCCGCTCCGCGGCATGTGGGATCTTCCCGAACGGGGGCACGAACAAGCATTTTTATACCTTGTTTTGTTTAATCCTGTCAAAAACTTTAGTTAGGTATTATCCCAATATGATGGGGAAACTGAGGTTTAGGAGGTTGACTTGCGTGAGGTCTTGTGGCCAGTAAGTGGAACAGGCTAGATACAAACCTATGTCACATAATTCCAAAGCTCATAGTCAAAATTTAGTTTCTGGGAGCTTTCTTCCATCCTTCAAAAAATATAATGATTTTGCCAAAAGGTCTCACATACATCACTGTGACAGTATAAATGGGTACACCCTTTCTGGAGGGCAATTTGGCCATACATATTAAAAGCTTTAAAAATGTTCTTGTCCTTTAATCTAACAATTTCCATGCCTGAATTTATGCTAAGGAAATAATCATTAGTATGTGTAAAGACTTAACCCTAAGGAAGTTCAGGGCAGCAATATTCATAATATGAAAAATTTGAAACAGGCTCCATGTCCAACAGAAAGGAACTGGCTAAATTAAGTATGATACATAGAAACAGTGAAATACCAAGCAGTCATTATAAATTATTTGGAAAAAAGAATATTTGGTGGCATAGAAGTGTGTTCATGATGTAATAAATAACATACTATAGGATTTCAGATATGTAGTATACATAAAAACTGTGAAGAGTCACGAGATAAAGGAGATAGAATTAAGACTGATTTTTATTTTCTTCTGGAGAAGAAAATCTCCAGATTTTCATATGTAATATGAAAATCTTTTTTCATATGTAATAATTACTTTTTTAATTGACATTGAGGGTTTTTTAATATTTATTTACTTTTTAATTGGAAAAATGGCTGCATGTTCTTTGAACATGCAGTCTTTGTTCACATTTACTAGTGCTCCCATTTTATAATTTCCCCAACAAACAAGCATTTCTCCAGACACTGAGTTTATCTTTGCAGTTTCTTTTATTTATTTTTTTTTAGTATAGGTTTTCATTCGTTTTTTTCTCATTAGCCCAGTGTGCTTTGGTGTCCTGACCAGGTCGCCTCCCAATTGCCTGTGCCATTGACTCACACTGATCTCCTGCACTCATCACACTGCCTCTCCTTCTTTCAGGACTCAAGACGTCTTTGCAAAGTGCCCTCATTCTTGCCTCAGCTTTTCTTTCTGCTCTCACCACTCTCATCATCTGTCTGCTGCTTGCTTCATCAACCCCTTTGTATTCCCCTTTTCTGTTTCTGTCGGGCCCACCTGTCTGTCTCTTATCTATTTACAATAAGTCCCCTACATACGAACCTTCAAGTTGCAAACTTTCAAAGATGTGAACGTGCGTTCCATCAACGTCAGGTGGGAGTGAAATTGCAGCTTGCCCTCAGTCCCCTATTGCTGATGATTCTTCAGCTCTACCATCTCCCACCTCCTCTCCCTCCTCCAGTCAGTAATTCTTCTTGCCTGTTCACTCCATGCCAGCCCCCGTATGCCAGCTGTTGTACTGTACTACTGTACTTTTCAAGGTACTGTACTGTGAGATTAAAAATGATTTCTCTATGTTTTGTGTTTGCTTTTTATGTATTATTTGTGTGAAAAGTATTATAAACCTAGTACAGTACTATCTAGCTGATTGTGTTAGTTGGGTACCTAGGCTAACTTGGTTGGACTTAAACGAATATGCTCTCAGAATGGAACTCGTTCATGGATAGGGGACTTATTGTATATTCTCCATTTAGCTGGTAATCCTTGGTCTGATCATTTCAGCCTTTGATCTGGGCCTTCCCTGAAGCGTTGTTTCAGGTATTTTAAAACCAAGTTCCAACAACAAAAAAAAGAATGAATTCAATTCTTTAATGGAAAAAAAAAAGTCCCACCACACCCTGTCCTGAGAGGGGTGTGGAGTTTTCTGACTCGTGCCTTTTTCTTTAGGACCTAATCAGTTGTAGAAGGAACAGTTTAACCTCAGAAAAATAAAATACTAAAACAAAACATTAATTAGCATTTCCTCTATACGATATATATATATTATCCCTGACTAACCAAAACAAGAGTTCGTGACAGAGCATTAATTTCCATCCCTGGGAATGAATCCTAAGATCTCTGGCAAATGTTAAAGAAGTATTTGAAACTAGGTTAATTGAAATGTTGTTTGTAATAGTAAAAAAAATAAGAAATATCTTAAATGCCCAGCAGTAGATGATTGGCTATGTACATTTGGACTCGTATATACTACTATAAAGTCATTGAATATGATTATTCTGTATTTATAGCAATAAATAAACTGGGTTGCAGACTGGAATGTATAAGAGGATCCCATTTCTGTAAAGTTATACATGTACGTCTGTATAGAGTCAGCAAAAGGAAGTCTCTTGATGATGAACTTTTTGGATGATTTTTAATTTTCTGTTTCTTTTGATTTCTTCTTTATACTTTTCTACATTGCTTGCATATTTTACAGTTAGCAAATTGCTAACTGTATATTTACAGTTATATATTAATATAATATTGCTTGCTAATATTGCTTGCTAATTAATATAATATTGCAAGCTAATATTGCTTGAATATTTTACAGTTAGCAAATTTTGTTTTTAAACAAAGAAAAATCTTAGTGTTTTTCTTAGTAAATTACATAAATAACTTCAATTTTTGATTTTTTATTTTATATTTTCCTACTGTTTACAATGAAAACATCAAACATCCTTTGCCTGGCTTCTTATTATGAAATCTGTCATTCGCATCAGAGATAAGTTATATTACAGTTTAAAGAATAATAATAAAATGGATACCTGTGTGCTTATAGTTCAGCTTAAGAAAATTAATTCTTTGGAGCCCGTATGTGCCTCTAGTCAAGTCCTAACTCCTTTTTCCAAAGAGGTAACAACTCCCAAATTTGTATTTCACATTCCCTTGCCTTATAGTTTTATGAGATACATATGTTCAGTTCATTATGCTACAACTTGGTGTTACTGTAATGCCCATTGATTCATATGCAATAAGTAAATAAGGGAATTGTGTCAATATACACAGGAGTCACATTGCTTATACAGTATTTTTACCCACATGTAAATGTGCATCACCAAGGAGCAGCAGCTGACACAGAGTACACTGACACAGCTGAATGCAGCAAGCTGTGAACCTCTGTTCCCGAAGCTCACCCACTCCAAGTTTTTCTCTTGGCTCACTGTGGCCTAATACCCTGTGTGGGAAGTGCTTGTTACACATGCCTTGATCATCAGGCGTTTTGTCCAAAGGCAGCTTCCTCAACCTTTCTTAAACCTTCTCCTAAGAAGCTATCTTCCTCTTTTCTCATATTTTCAGTATTATTTATTTATTAAGAATGCAATGTATGTTGTGATTATACTAATGTGTTTATTAGGGGTTTTATTGGTTTTATTAATACTCTGTTTATGAAGTGATACAGCATTTTTTTTCATTTTTTCCATTGGAAAACAGTCCATAATCTGTTACTTTTTAAATTTTTTTAACATCTTTATTGGAGTATAATTGCTTTACAATGGTGTGTTAGTTTCTGCTTTATAACAAAATGAATCAGCTATACATATACATATATCCCCGTCTCTCTTACCTCTTGCATCTCCCTCCCTCCCACCCTCCCTGTCCCAACCCTTTAGGTGGTCACAAAGCACCGAGCTGATCTCTCTGTGCTATGCGGCTGCTTCCCACTAGCCATTGGTTTTACATTTGGTAATGTATATATGTACATGCCACTCTCTCACTTTGTCCCAGGTTATCCTTCCCCCTCCCTGTGTCCTCAAGTCCATTCTTTAGTAGATCTGCGTCTTTATTTCCATCCTGCCCCTAGGTTCTTCATGACCATTTTTATTTTTTTAGATTCCATATATATGTGTTAGCATATGGTATTTGTCTTTCTCTTTCTGACTTACTTCACTCTGTATGACAGACTCTAGGTCTATCCACCTCACTACAAATAACTCAATTTCATTTCTTTTTATGGCTGAGTAATATTCCATTGTATGTATGTGCCACATCTTCTTTATCCATGCATCTGTCGATGGACACTTAGATTGCTTCCATGTCCTGACTATTGTAAATAGAGCTGCAATGAACATTGTGGTATATGACTCTTTTTGAATTATGGTTTTTCTCAGGGTATATGCCCAGTAGTGGAATTGCTGGGTCGTAGGTAGTTCTATGTTTAGTTTTTTAAGGAACCTCCATACTGTTCTCCATAGTGGCTGTATCAATTTACATTCCCACCAACAGTGCAAGAGGGTTCCCTTTTCTCCACACCCTCTCCAGCATTTGTTTGTAGATTTTTTGATGATGGCCATTCTGACTGGTGTGAGGTGATATCTCACTGTAGTTTTGATTTGCATTTCTCTGATGATTAATGATGTTGAGCATTCTTTCATGTGTTTGTTGGCAATCTGTATATCTTCTTTGGAGAAATGTTTATTTAGGTCTTCTGCCCATTTTTGGATTAGGTTGTTGTTTTTTTTTGATATTGAACTTCATGAGCTGCTTGTAAATTTTGGAGAATAATCCTTTGTCAGTTGCTTCATTTGCAAATATTTTCTCCCATTCTGAGGGTTGTCTTTTGGTCTTGTTTATGGTTTCCTTTGCTGTGCAAAAGCTTTTAAGTCTGTTACTTTTAATGCATGGTTTTGTAGGATGAGAGAGGTTTTTTTTTAAATACATATATTACCTTATATGAGAAACACCTATGTATCCCTAAACAATGCATTGTTTAATTTGCATTGTTTTGAATTTTGTACAAATGGAGTCAAGTTCTTTGCATTCTTCTTCAATGTACAGTTTTTTAAATATTTTATTTGTAAGAGTAATCCATGTTAATGACTATAGTTGTGGCTCATTCATTTTCACTGCTGTATAGAATTTCATTTTACAAGCGTTCTAAAATTTATATATTCTCCTGTCGACCAGCAACTAGTATTTGCAGTTTCCTGCTGTTGTAAAAATAAAAATGTTGTTATAAGTATATATATATATATGTATATATATATTTTTTTTTTTTTTTTTTTTGCGGTACACGGGCCTCTCACTGTTGTGGCCTCTCCCATTGCGGAGCACAGGCTCTGGACGCGCAGGCTCAGCGGCCATGGCTCATGGGCCCAGCCGCTCCACGGCATGTGGGATCTTCCCAGACCGGGGCACGGACCCGTGTCCCCTGCATCAGCAGGCGGACTCTCCATCACTGCGCCACCAGGGAAGCCCGTTATAAATATTTTTGTACATGACTCCTTGGCATATGTGCAAAAATCTCTAGTGCATTCTACCTAGGGGAGGAAGGGCTGGGCTTAGAGTATGGACATCTTCATGCTTACGAGATAATGTGAAATGGATTTGCAAAGTGATTTTACGAATTCAAACTTCCATCATTAGCGTATGCAACTTCTCATGTATTCACGTCATTGCCAAGAGTTGAGTTGTTGCCAAATTGTTGTGGTTTTAATTTGTTTACAAATGTGTATATATTTCTTTCCTTGTCTACTCATTTTTTCCTCTGTGAAATGTCTGTTGATGTCTTTTGCCCATTGTTTTTCCATTGGGAGGTTTCTATTTTTCTTACAATAGGAATGTTATATATTCTGGATACCACTCCTTTTTCAGTTATATTGTTACAACTATCCTCTTCCTTTTTGCAGCTTATCTTTTCATGTAATAGGGTCTTTTTATGAATGGCAGTTCTTAGTTTAATATAGTTGAATTTATCATCTGTTCTTTTGTTGTTTGTGCTTCTTTTACTTGTTTAAGAAATCTTTCCATATTCGGGGTTATAAAGACGTTCTATATTTTCTCCTAAATTTAAAAAAATTTTGTCTATCACATTTAAACCTTCAAGCCATTTGCAATTGATTTTTGTGTATGATCTGAGTACAGGTCCAATTCATTTCTTTCCCACATGGTTAACCAGTTGTCCCAATACTGTTATTGCATAGTCTGCCCTTTCTCCTACCAGTACAGATGCCATCTGTCAACGATCACAGTTCCATATATGCATGAATCTGCTTCTGGGCTCTCTGTTCTGTAATATCTGTCTTCTCTGCCATTATCAACTGTTTTGATTATTCCAGCATAGTATTGTTTTGGCAGCTGGTAGGGTGAGCCTTCCTTCCATGTTCCTCTTCAGGAGTATTGATTATTCTCAGCCTGTTGCTCATCCATATAATTTTAGAAGAAGTTTATCAAGTTGTGCACATGCAACACACACACCTGCTGTCAAGTACACACACGCACGCACACACAGACACACACCTGTTGAAATTTTTATTAGGATTGCAGTGAATTTATAAATCAGTTTGGGGAGAATGACATCATAACAATATTGAGTCTTACTATTCATGAACACAGTGGAGATCTCCATTTATTTCAATTTTTTCAAAAAGTTTTTCAATAATGTTTGAAAATTTTCCATACAGTTCTTACACATCTTTAGTTCATTCTATTTTTGAGAAACTTACTTTTTTTCTATTATAAATAGTATCTGTTTACAAAGTATATATTTCTGTTACTGATGATTAATAGAAATGCAGTTGACTTATATAGTATATGTCTGGTAACTTTGCTCATTTCTCTTATTCTAATTATTTGAATGTGGATTCTAAGGTTATCATGTTGTCTATAATTAATGATAATTTTATTTTTTTTCTAAACCTTACACATATGATATCTTTTCACTATGTTACTAAACTGGCTAAAACCTCTGGGAAAATGTTAAAGAGAAGTGGTGAGGGGGCATCCTTGTCTTCTTCCTGATTTTGAAGGGAAGGCTTTTAACATTTTATCATTACATGTTGTATTCAGCACCTGTAGCACCAAGTTTCTGTGTATTTTGGAGTACACTTTTCTCATACTTAATTGGAAAGAGCGCAACTCAAGGTTAGCCTTGGAGAAAGGGGCACGATTGCTTGCCTTAGTCTAGATTATTTAGGCTAACGTAGTGGAGAAAGAGGATCCTCCGTGTTGTTCACCCTCAGTTACTAGAGTTTGACATTGGGGTTGGGGGGCAAAGCCCAGCTAATATTCTCTGTACTTGCATTTTCCTCTGAAACCTTGAGGGCAGGATTTGAGTAGTTCTGAGTCCCCAGCCAAAACCACCTTATAATGCAGTGGGTGGGGTATCAGAATTACACATCGTTGGGTCCCACCCCAGAGTTTATGACTTGAAAGGTCTAAGTTGGGGCCTGAGAATTTGCATTTCTAAGAAGTTCCTGGGTGATGCGGATGCTGCTGGTTTTGGAATCACACTTTGAAAAACACTGTCCTAATACTGTCTCTTTAAAACATCCCAACACTGGGCAGAACAGAGACAAGGAAGCAAAATTATTAAAGTGCCTGAGAAGGAAGGAGGAAAACTCAAGAGAGTGACAGCAGCTACCATGAGTAGCACCCCTGGAGGATGACAGACGGCTACCTCCAAACATGGGAGAATGGAAGGAGAGGGAAATGCAGGAGGAAATGGGAGATTTGGGACAATGAACAATGGAAGGAACTCATGGGAAAGTATGAAGGGAGACCATGAATAAGCAAATACATCAGGTAGGGCTGATCATTCAGTTTGCATCCCACAAAGGACACTGAGGGGAACGTTAAGAGACCTGTGTAACTTTGGGAAGGAGAAGTAACAGGATGGCCATTTAAGCCATGGTTCCTTGTAAAGATCTGTTCCACATAGAGACAGGCCTCTGCCTAGTAAGACAATAAGGGCTATATAAAACAGAAACCCAAGCCTCAGGAAATGAAACTTAATGCAAATTTCCTATTAAGCAGATAAACTGGATTTATTCTTTTTTTTTTGATTTTTAGAATTTTATTTATTTTTTTATACAGCAGGTTCTTCTTAGTTATCCATTTTATACATATTAGTGTATATATGTCAATCCCAATCTCCCAATTCATCACACAATGAATTGGATTTATTCTTAAAGTGGAAAAGAAAAGGGGAAGTATTATAAGCAAACAAGGCTTAAAATCACGTTCATCACTTGAGGAGCTGCAATTCCTGCCAGAGACGCTTTGACTTGGGCTCAGGGCCTGCGAGGTGGCAGGAGTGGGACAGGGAGAGTCACTCGAAGAAGAGGAGGTTGGGGCTTTGCCCTGCTGGAGGGAAGGCAATACCAGAGGCGCCAGAGAGAGCCAAAGGCTAACGCTACACAGAGAACTGGAATCATATGGTGCTTTCGAATCTGGGTTTTTACTCATCAACAGTGTGAATAAGCAACTGATAAAAATAAGAAGGGCATGAGCTCTCCACTCCCCTTGCATACCTGCTGCCAGCCACCTCCCTGTCAAGGACTAGCTGGCTTTCTGGGGCACCATGTCTTAAAGCTGCCTCTGGCTTTGATAGTGTACAACATGTCAGAGCTGGAAAGATCTGAAGAGGTGATCCTCACTGGTCCAGCAGGGCCCAGACAGCAGGAGTGACTTGCCAAAATTCAACCAGAGTAACTGCATTCATTCATTTATTTTATTTTACAAATTTGTCATTAGGACTGCTTGATTCAATTTATTGACATATTAAAACATAAAAATACAGTATCAGTATTTACTGTATAAAATCTGAAAAGCTTGCCTTGGATTTATGTAGTATCTTGCCTCTGGGTAAACTCAAGTAGCTTCATAGGTATAAGTGCATAGAAACCACTGAGAATTATATTCCTAGGAAGGGTTTTGGTGTTTTTTGTTTTCAGTGTTTTCAACTTAATTTTAGTGATAAAACTCAGCTTCTCAGACTGATACATCAGATCCCACCGGCTCACTGGGGCCCAGATTCTTCTTGCTATGATCACAGAGTGAATGGCGGTGAGGCCTTATGCCCAACGTCCAAAGAGAAACTGAAATAGTACCTATGTGTTAAAAGGGAACATTTCATACCTTTTATATTTTTAAGACATTAAGGGAAAAAATGCAAGCATTTTAAAAAAGCTATCAAAAAAGACTTCTTAAACGAAATGTTTTTCAATTATTTAAAAGCTATGCCTTAAAAAATATTTTTAATCACTCTCCTTTAAAAAAAAAAAGATTTATTTATTTATTTATATGGCTGTGCTGGGTCTTTGTTGCGGCGCACGGGATATTCGTTGCAGCATGTGGGATCTTTTAGTAGCGGCATGTGAAATCTTTTTTTTTTTTTTTTAGTTGTGGCATTCGGGATCTTTAGTTGTGGCGTGCGGGACTTTTAGTTGTGGCATGTGACCTCTTAGTTGCGGCATGTGAGATCTAGTTCCCTGACCAGGGATCGAACCCGGGCTCCCTGCATTGGGAGCTCAGAGTCTTTGCCACTGGACCACCAGAGAAGTCCCTAAATCATTCTCCTTCAATGTTATTTGAAATGTCAAAATAAATGTTATGATTTTTAAATTAAGAATATTAAATCTACTTTTGCAAATCACCACTTCTGTCATCCCCACTAACAAACAACAACAAAACCCATTGCTTTAACCTGCAGCTCTCTGTGGCCACTAGTATTTCCTAGAGAAACTGTTTCCACCAGAGCCTGGTGGCTGCTGATTGACAGGCCCACAGAAGGGCTGTGCTGCCCCTGTGGGCAGCATCACTGCTGGGGCTCATACGAGGCCCGAACTGGGAGCTCCTAGGAAGGGTTTTCATCCCAAATTGGCTGCAAACAATTTTTAAGCAAGTTGCTTCATTGTTCTGTGATTCACTGAATCTTGTGAGACTAGAGGTAAAGGCACTTTAAGTTCCAAGAAAGAAAAGTGCAGGGACTTCCCTGGCTGTCCAGTGGTTAAGACCTCACCTTCCAATGCAGGGGGTGCGGGTTCTATCCCTGGTCGGGGAGCTAAGATCCCACATGCCTTGGGGCCAAAAAACCAAAACATAAAACAGAAGCAGTATTGTAACAAATTCAATAAAGACTTTTAAAAAATGGTCCCCATCAAAAAAATCTTAAAAAAAAAAAAAAGAAAAGTGCAATATAAACTCAAGATTATTCTTAGAATTGCAGGTTCCTCTAGTTGGACCTACACGTCTCATGTCCACACTTACCCTGGCACGATGTCCTCTCTGCTTCCCTTACACCTGATCATCTAGCCTTTTTCTGAAAATGTTTTCACTTTCACTTTGGGAGGCATTATTTCCATTGTTGACTAGCCCTACTTGTTGTAATGGGAAATTTTTCTTGTGCTGTGTTGGAAGCCTAGTGCATTGCTGTACAATTCTGAGGTTAGAAAATTCTTCCTCACATCACACCAAAATCTATCGCCATGGAATTTCTGCCTGTCTGTCCAGCCCTATTCTCCATACCCACCTAGAAAAAAATCTGAGACTTCTTTTAGCATCTCGAGTATCCAAACTATGTCCCAAGTAAGAGTTCTTTTCTCCAGGCAGACTCTCAGGGTTAGTTCCCACTATTGTTTCCTCCCCATGGCTTCATTTCCAAGCTTTCACTGTCCTGCTCGCCTTCTCTGAACATAGGCCAGCTTGTCTGGGTCCCCTTCTCTGAGACTGAGGTACACATACTTGGACACCATACTGCATATGAAGTCTAGGCCAAGGCTGAGACTGATAGGTCCCCCTGGTCCTTGCTAACGATACATTGCTTTTAGTAATCACCTGACCCTGAGGCTCATGTATTGTCTTTATGAGGCATCATAGACTCTTTTGTCTTTTTTTCTAACTATTTACAAATAGGGACTAAGCCAGTTTCATAAACACCTGTCTGAATTACTGAAATCACTTATTCCCTATCTGCCATTTTGACACCCATAGCAAGGAAAGGTCAAGGATAATCTAGGATGACTTGCTCAGGGTGGCTCCTGACTATTTCACCTGTCGTTTCTAAGAGGTGCAAGACCTCCACTTGAAGTTGTCTTTCTCATTTCTCCCATGTGGTTGTTCCTCTTGACCAGATTCTGCCTGTTGTCCAGGACCTATATCACTGCATTGTCTGCCCACATTTAGCTCCTCAACACTTGATCATGTGTCATCCTCTCTTCTGGAGAGCGCCAAGGTGACTTTTAGAAGTGCCTGCATTTCTGTTGTGTTGTATACTATTTCCTTATCCCTTTGTCCCTCTGGTCTCTGTGCCAGAGTCTGTCATTTGCTCTTTCAGGCTTGTTGATTCGACTTTATGACTCTGTTCTTTTTTTCTACCTACACTATCCATTTGAAGATCCTTTAATGGAGCATATCCATTTTACCCATTAAAGTCTTTATTTTGTGCTGTCTTCTAAAAAAAGAGAAAAAAAGGAAACAAGCTTCCTTCTGAACCTCTCTAAAATATGCCATAGTAGCTTTATGGTATCTTAAATGGGAGGGGAGTGGTGAACAAGCAGTTTCAAAGCTGGAAGAAAACCCAGTTCTCCAGCTTCTCATTTGTGTGTCTCAGACAAGAGCATGGAGACACAACCTTCTTATTCTTTCTTAGTTCAGAATGTTTATAAACCTCCAGGAGACAGTGGGGTGGGTGGGAGGTGGGGTTGCTGGGCTGGGCACATCAGGAGCATCTAATGCCACATCTGAGTCCCAGCTCTAGCCCAACAGGGAGAGGTGTACCACTATTCAAGTAAGCTCTGTTGTCGTTCACTTTGTACTTGGACTGTATAGGAATGCTTTACGGTCTAGACTCTAATGGCTAAAATTTAGCCAAGTAAAATTTTTCTTGGCTGCTAAGGAGTCCTTGGAATGAAAATGGCCAAAAAAGACCATTTGCCCTAACAGGACACGTGGCAACGAGGCAGTAAGGCCAATTCCTTATTTGAAAGTGCCCATAGCACAGTATTTTTTCATTGACTGGACTGAGGGTCACACAAAAGCCCATGCTAAATGACTTGCTTTTCTTCAGAGTCATTTATTAACCTCAGGAGTGTGGAATGCATCACCAAGAGACTAATCTGTGTCACTGAAAGGACATAAACCAGAGTTTTCTGGACCTGTAAGGGGGAGGGTAGAAGAAAGGAGGAAGTAGGTTTATCCTTGCCTTTGCTACTTTCTCAAATATGGATGCCGCACCATCTAACAAATGGATAAAGAGCCTTGCCTGCACATAGGAGTAAGGTGGGCCATATTATGATTACCTCTGCCTCCGGGTGGGAGCAAAGGGCACAGCTGGACAGTTGGACTACGAATGAAGCATAAAATAACTTGTTAATTTATTTTCCACCAACACACTGGTGTGTGCACAGCCAAACGGGTGTGGTCTTCTTTTAAGAAAAGCCTTTCGAAAGGCTTTCCACTTATTCCATGATGCTTCCGTTGCTCAAAAGATTGTTGGGGAACTGGGTAAAGGAAAACACACACATACACACAAATGACAACCATCTACATCTACAACTCAGAATTAGATACTGTTAATATTTTGGCATATTTGCTTCCAACATTTTTGTTTATTTAAGAAATCTCTTTCTATTGTTTCTCATTAAAATGAAACATGGTTTATTATAGCAGTTTCAAGTCATGTAGAAAAGAGCAAATATTAAACGATTTTTTATAAACACCTGAAAGTTCATCATTAATATTTGGTGAACATTATTACAGGCATTTCTCTGTATTTCCCATTCTTTTGAATATCTTCAGTTTGGGCCAAGTTTCCACCTTTGAAGGAGGATTTGATTTTCAGAAATAGGTCCAAGTTGCCAGGAGCCAGCTAAGTCTGGTGAAGGTAATGATTAAGCTAAGTAACAAGATTGTGTTGCCAAGTCAGGTGTAATTGATTTTCTTGGACAGCTTAGAAATTAGCTCTAAGAGGGGCACTCATATCAGAAGTGTTCTGACCATCAAGAGCTGCTCTCTGAGGGGCTGTCTCTGAAGGACATGTGCCTGGGGTGGCAGAAGCCTAGGGAACCATAAACTCTGGAACCGAGCCAGGCTTGTGCCCTAACTTGAGGGCTGTGGCTTCGATCAGGTCCTTACCCTCGCAGAGCTTATGTTTGCTCATATTTAATGGGATGTTCCTAATGTCCACTTTTCATGAGCTGTTATGAGAATCAAATTAGGTCATGGACATGAAAGCTCTTTTGCAAACTGTCAAGCCCTATACAAATGTAAGGCACTATTATTTAAGTATGTTTGTCAAATTAATCTTGTTTCTTCGTAGGTGCACCTCCTACAAACACAGTCACTCCATGGTCACATCATCAAAGCATAAGTGGGTAGGACCATTCTCTTCCCTTTTGCTCTCCTCGGGCTGCAGGTTTATTATCCCTTCGAGGCTGCTTTGCCCTTGACCTTATGATCATTTTACCTGATTTTTCCAATACCCAAGCGTGGGCAAGGGAAATCAGAGAAGGCCAGTGGGACACAGTTTCACACATCACCACTGGCATTTCTAGCTTTCAGCAGCCTGGGGTGGGGGGCAGGTGTGAATGATCTCAGTTTGGGGTGTCTATCTTGGAAGTTTAAAAGGATCTGATCGATTTACTAGTTACCTCAAAGTTCTTTTGACATTTGAAACTCATCAAATCATCTTTCACAGAACAAGGGAATCTGAGTTCCCATGATGCAATTAAACAGGGAAGAAAGATTTAAAACTACAGTTATCTCATCTAGAAAAATGGGAGTAAAACTGTACCATCCTAACAGGTGGTTGGGTGGGCTAAATTTCAGGTACTAGTACAGTCTGGCACATAAAGCGTGCTCAATAAATGTTAGCTGTTATTTTTGGTGTTATTATTAACATGAAGATTGGAATCTATTGACTCTGTAAGTTAGAAAGATGTCAGTGTATATGTTATCAGTGACTTTTGATGCATGAAAGAGTACCTCAGCAATAATGAGCTCTACTACTCATACATAATTTATAGATATAATTTCACCATTTGGAATGTCTGCTTTTTAATTTTTATTCATCATATATTCATTGAGTGTTCACTACATCTAAGGCATTGTGTGTCCACTGGAGATACAACAGAGAACCAAACAGCCCTCATCCCCATGAAGCTTACTGCATAGTGAAGGAGACAAGCAGTAAACAATTACAGAAATGAATATTCTATTAGAACTTAAGTGCAATGATGGGAAAGTATAATTCTATGATGTCATGTAGCTGAGTAGACCCAATCTTGTGTGGATGAATGGGGAATGGGTAGGGAAGATTCAGGGGAATTTGCCTTAAGTACATGACAGGTGTGCTGAGATCCAAATAATGAGCAGGACAAATGTAGCAAAGAGTGAGGAGAAGCAGCAGATTCCCAGTGAAAGGAATGACAGATGCAAAGGCCCAGAGGCTGGAAAGAACAGGACATAGTCACATCTTGGGGTAGTGAGAATGATGGGTGTGGAGCAGAAAATGAGGTTGGGGGCAGGCGGTGACCGAAAAAGGCAGGGCTTTATAGACCATGATAACAGTTGTGGTCTTGACCCTCACAGCAAAGGAAGCCATTGAAGTGACTTAAGCAAGAACATGAAATGACCAAATTCCTGTATTCAAAGATCACTCCCATTGCAAAAAGAAGCATGGATTGGAGGGCAGGGGAGCCCAAGTTAATGCAGGGAGACAGTGTGAGAGGCCATCACAGCATGCCACATGAGGGCTGATGGCAGCTTGACCTAGGTGATAGTGGTGAAGCTGGAAAGAAGTGGGAAGAATCAAGCGTTATCTAAGAAGCAAAAGTCTATAGGATCTCCTGATGAATTGGATGGTAGGAAAGGGGAGGGTGAATAGTCTGTTCATTCAGCAAATATTTATTGTACCCGTATTAAATTCCAACATATGCTAAGTACTGAAGATTCAGCTATGAACAAGACAGGCAGGTCCCTGCCCTCAGGGGGTTACAATCTAGGTTTGGAGCTTAGAGGGTTGATAATAAGTAAGTAAACAGATAAACAATTATGTGCTTGCCTTTGCAAATTACAATTCCGTGTTACAGAGTGTGTGAGTACAGATAAGTGCTACGAATTTAAAATATACAGGGATGTCAGAGACTAGGTGAGGGCAACTTTTGATGTATTAGCCAGGAAAGACATGTGGGGTCAGACCTGAAGGATGAGAAGGAGGCAGACAGAAGAAGAGCATTTCAGGTAGAGGTAACAGCAAGGCCAAAGAGCTTGGTGTGTTCCAGGAACAGGTAAGAGTCTAGGATGCCTGAATATAATGAGCAAAGGGAGAATTGTACAAAATGGAGCTGGAGAAGCAGGTCATTTAGATTTAGATCGTTTAGGAGAGGCAGATCCGTCAGTATTTAAAAGATTACTCTAATTGCTATGTGAAAAATGGGGGGTGGGGAATGGATTATTTAGAAGGAAGCGTGAGAGCAGGGAGACCAGTTAGGAAGCTGTCATTCAGGAGATGGAAGATGATGGCTTGGACTAGGTGGGGTGTTGGTGAATCAGGGAGAGGTAGACGGATATGAGGTGGATAGTTGTGTTTCGTAGATAAATCTAACTGGCTTCACTTAAGATCCAAATGGCCCCTAAAGCAGTGGTGAAATGATTCATTTGCAGATTTGCAGAGGTTGACAGCCTGGTGTAACCTACCTATAGAAACAATATAGGGCTCATTTCCTGAGTCCAGGCAAGGATGGGGCTGCAATAGTCCAAGCTCCAGAAGAGCAGGTTGTTGGCATTAGGGAAACCCAGCCTGGATCAGGGATCAGAGACTCAAACCTGGCACCAGGGTAACTGGGATCAGAGTTCACCAAGACTGGGGTCGCCAAAGTCACACAGTGAAGGGGAAATCTGTTGAGCTAGGTCTCAACAGGAAGAGCTGCCTTCCTGGCACGAGAAGTGGGAACTGGTTCAAAACCTGGGTCAGGGCTGGGCCAACCATGGAGGTTAGAGTGGCAAAGCTGCCAGTTAAAGGTTAGAAGGATGGAGACGTGCCGCCTATCACACCAGTTTGATGAGACATTTGGAGGATGCGTCAGACATTTGAGATCTATTGTAGAATAGCACATAGTGTGATCTCAATGTTCTTTATTTCTTTGTGCTTTAGACAGGAGGAGTCCCTGCCTCCCAGTCTTGGTTTGACCTAGAGCATAAGACCTTTTGGAACCCTTGCTGGGAACATAATTGGCTTCATGATTCCATTCTGTTTCTCTGCCATTTCAACAGCATTTTGCACATAAGGTAAAATATTCAGAATTTTGTGACAAGTTTCATTCCAGTGCTCCCATGCTGGTATATCTGCACGCACATAGGTGTATACACACGTTGTGTCAACCATGATGAACACATGTGGCAGCTGGGGTGTGAGTAATGGCTATACTAAGGTGCACTAACCTGCAGGGTAACAAGCATCACCATGCTCTGAGTTACATATGAAGTTAAAGATAAGCAAAACTAATCTCAAGTAATAGAAAACAGAACAGTAGTTGGGGGTGTAATTGACTAGGAGGGGGGATGAGGGAGTCTTCGGGGGTGCTGGGAATGCTCTATGTCTTGATCTGATTGGTGGTTACATGGATGTTATACATTTGTAAAAGTTCATCAAGTTGTACTTTTATGATTTGTGAACTTTGTTGTATGTTAGTTTTACTTCAGTAAAAATGCTTTTATAAAAGAAAGAAAAGTGACACCTGATTCCAAGGCAGACGACAAATAAGGATGGTCCATTCTGGTGTCAATCACAAGGATCAGCAATTACCTTCTCCCAGAGCTTGGCTGCATCTGACCACTCCTTCCTGTTCTTCTCCCAATCTCAATCCCAGCCAACGTTAAATACCAAACAACACATAGAAAGTTTGGCAACTTACGACAATAAGCCAGAAGCCAGTGACATGTCAGATAGTACTGATTATTTCTAACTAATCCAGTGTGACATAGACTGAAAATTTCTAGAGAAACACAGAGCAGCATCCCTGTTCATCATCATCAGGGAATCACAGTTAACCACAAATGAATTAAATAAATCATAGAACATCAAGGACTTACAGCACTTTGAACTTGAGATCCAGGGAAGAGAAAAAATAAGAAGAAAATTAACAAAATGACATTAGTTTGTCTTAACTTTCAACTTTATTTACTATGTCCTTTTCTTGGAGATTATACGATGCACATTAGACTGTGTATAAATTCTGCAGTAAAGAGACATGTTTACTTTTATTTGACACTGTGTTTCCATATATATTTGACCAAGAACACTTGGCGAAATTCCACCTTAAGGCTATCGTTCATTTTCTTTTCCCCTTACTGCCTTCCTTGGAGAATCATCACTCCTCACCATTTGGTGCTAAAGTCTTTCTTGTCCCAGCCCCAGCCCCAGCCTCTCCCTGCCCATAGCAGATCTTCACCTGGATGGTCCACAATGGGGTAGAGTAAGGATCTACAGAGGTTTGGAGGAAGCTCTGAATTTATTAATCTTTCATTCAACAGATATTAAGAATGAACCTAATTGGTATGGAAGAGGCTCTAATTCTGCAGTTTTTATTAAGCCATTTAAACTCAAATCTTTTATTAAAGTTGTAGACTCTTTACTGATCTATTACAGCTAGAAAGACTGTAACAATAAAAACAACAACAAAAATCTCCAGTACACCAGTGAAGTCTTCTGGGAACAATCCACCCTAGGTTTAAATTCTTTCTCCATCATTTATTACAGTGTGACTTGGCCACATTGCTTCACATATCTGAGTGTCACAAAATTCATCCTGTGAGCGGGGAAAACATCTGTGGAGATCGTTGGGAGGGTTTAATGAACAGCTATGGCAGATACCTTTTACCTTTTACTCACGTCTCTCTTATTTGTCTATTAGCTCTCATCTTCTCCTACTTCCTTTGAGATTCCATTAAGCTGCACATTCTCCACACAAAATACCTGCATCCACATCTATTAAGCCCCTTCCTCCTGACCCAGGCACATCAACTAAGAATTCTACCAGAAAAGGAGAACTTTCTTTCAGGTTTGAGGTGGGGTTGGTCTTCTTCTGGGATAGCCTCTAAAAGACAACAGCATTATTTCAGAGTAGATTCTACAAAGTGAGATAATGGGGACTGGAAGAGGCCCTCAGGAGTGTCCATTCCCAGCTGGGGGTAAAGACAATTCACTTTGTCTTGACCCTTCATGTTCTCATTTGCTAAGTATTTCCCAGGGTCCCCTCCAGCTCTGATAGCCTAGGGGCAGAGAGTGTGTGCATAACGTGCCTGGCAGCTTGCCCATACGACTTGCCTATGAGAGATTCAGGAAGCAGGGAGGATGTCTTTCTAAAGGCATCTAAATGGCCCTGTGACCATGTCAGTATGGCTACGGTAAAGTAACATGTCCTTCCTGAAATGTTATACCTATGAGGGACACCAGCAATCTGGAGGAGTGGCTTAGAATGGTCCAGTGGAAGAACATTGAAAGTGGAATGCGAAATCTGGCTCCAGCTGAGGCTTTGTCAGTTACCAGTTATGTAATATTGGGCAAATAAGTTGCTTAATCCCCGTGAACCTCAAGTAATTTTGCTTTTGCTGTTGTTTGTTTTCAGCATCATGGGACCAACACTAGTAATCTCTTCCCTATTTAGCTCACAGGGATGTTAATACTCCTCCATCTTTTCTTCCTTTGTCTATTCGTATTTTCAGAACAAATTAGTTTCACTGTACATTCTGTTCTGTAAATTTGTTTTTTAAATTTATTTAACAGCATATCATAAGTATTGTCCCATGTCTTTAGGTAGTTTTACCGTGTGTTTTTTAGGACTGCACAGTCTTCTGTCTTGAGACTGTACCATCTTTGCATGCCAGTCCTCACGTGTTGGGCATGGAATTCCATTATTTGCTGTTATGAATAGTGTTGCCAGATGCAGAGAAAAGGAAGGAATCTGAGCTCCTCAGACTGAGGTCACACCTCTTGTGCTCTACTTACATAGACCCCTCTGTCTCTGGCTGGAATCAAGACCCTGAAAACCCAAGGGACTGAAGGGCTGGTAACTTTGAAGAGGGGAAGGGTCTGAGTAGAACAGAGCCAGAGCTGTGTCTGTTTATTGGGAACTAACACTTTTACGTGTGCTAAAACAGCAACACTGTGAGGTAAAGGTTATCCCCTAAGAATAGAACCACCACTGTGCCACCCCCTCCTGTGCTTCCTGTCCCCACCTTCCATCCCCCAACACCCCACTCCTTTCAAATACATCCCTCAGATACTCGCTGATTTATCTTTTCCGCGATTCTTAACCGCATATTTAGCAGTTTATTATGAATGACTTAACCCTCAGATTCTTAGGGTTACCACAGTTGATTTACACAGCCCTGCCTGCGTGCAATCACGTCCCTACAAGATAGACAAACTCCTTGAGCTTAAATTTTCGTGATCCCACAACACTATAAAGATACTCTATACTAAGTGTATATTTTATGGTAAACAGTCTTAAATTTTAAATGTACATAAGTCTGCTAAACACTTCTTACCAGCCTCCATACTTTTCCCTCCCACTCCACCCTACCCTCAAAATCAGGACACATACTAGAAGCAAACTTTTTTCCTTTCTTACTGGATTGTGTGTATGGATTTTATTTGCATTTCTATTAAGATGAGTTTCCTTATTTAATAACAGCTGGAGCAGTGGCAGGGTCTGTGGGAGTCTCTGCTCTTCTCTGCCACTAAGCAGTCCATGACTGAAGTGAGGGAACGAGCCAGAAGACCTCTAATATCCTTTCCAAATTTAAAATTCCGTATCATTTGGACACAATATGTAAATGTTCCAGTGGGATGGATCTTTCTGTCGACAAAAGCAAATTAGCCAACAGTCAATCTAAGAAAGAAATAGAAAATTTTATTCAAGCCAAACTGAGGATTATAACCTGGGAGTCAGTCTCTCAGAGGGCTCTGAGAACTGTTCTGAAGAAGTAAGGGTGGGGGGTCAGAATATATGTGCTTTTGATGAGGAGGGTATGTGCAACCAAGCATACGTCTTGGTAGAAGGTTGCTGCTGGTCATGAGGAACAGACATCTTAGTTAACGGTTTTAGTGCTTTTCTAAGTATGGGAAGATGCAAGAATCCAGGCTCATAAAAAATTTCTCCTGAAAATATCTATCTGAGAGCCAGTTCTGTAAGTTTTCCCAGGGCACAGTCCCTCATCCTGATCTTTTGCTCTGAGTTCCTTTTAGGATGTATTGTAGGTCAGCGACTGCAGTGGCGAATGACTTGATTCGTATAGAACAAGAGGTCAGGCAACATTACTTTATAATCCCTTCCCTTTCAGACTTAATTTCGACCAAGATTTGGGAGGCATTTCGCGACCAATTTGTTCCAGGGCACTAGGAATGCTCATTCCCAGGTCAGGTGAGGATTTTGTTGTTAGGCCACTCAATGTGCTGTTATTGGACTAGGCCCCGTTAACAGTAGCCAGAAGCCTCTGGATTGCCCGTCTTATTAGTCTCTCATGGTCCAGGAAATGCTTCCCTCGTATTGCTTCTTCCCGTATCTGGAGTTACACTGTTAAAATCATTGATCTTATAGGACTATATATTTGGTCAATTGTTTGTTGTTAATTTTATTGGAGGCTCAGTCACACACTTGGTAATGCAAGAAACAGTAATCTTATAAAATAGGCAGAATACAAGTAATATAACTAGTAACATTAATAAGGTCATAAATAGTATTTAAGCTAAGAACTTCCATTAGGTGCAGCCCAGTATCTTCCCAGGTCAGCTGACCAGTCTGCACCAACTGATATCTTTAAGGAGATAATACGTTGGCATTTGTGCATAACGTTCACCAAAGATGTCTGCACATGCAAGTCATTGTGACGTTACATTGTGACCTGTAAGGTCAGCCTTACGGGATCGAGAAAGGAATGTTATCTTCTGGGGAGCTACAGGGCTGGCACCAGAAGAAAAAAACTTAACTTTTATAGCTGAGCAGGTATTTCTGCCATTGGGGAGGTCTAGTTAAGACATAATGCACAATAGAGAGGAGGCGGGAGGCCAAAATGGGCAGAGAAAATTTTTATGTTTACATTTTTCTTGTCATGCCTTAAAATATGAATTATTTCATCATTTCCATTGTTTTATTTTCTTTTGTAAAAAGTTTGTACACTAAAAAAATTTTGAAAACCTTCCATTCCTTACCTAAGTAAGCTCTATGGAGTGAGAGACATTCACATCCTACTCCTAGCACTGCTAGAGGCTGGCCATGTGACCTTGGGAAGCTGCCTGCCCTCTCTGAGCCTCAGTTTACCCTTTTGTAAATGGGAGATTTAAGCTAAAAGTATTCCGAGATGACTTCTGGCCCAGGCATTACTGGATTCTAATTACGTATTCATTCTGCTTAGAGTATGTCGCTGATCTTAAGTTATCAATAACCCCTGGAGGAGCTAGGACCCTGGGCCGGGATGCTCCGAGCCCAGTAGAGGCGCGCAGGGGCGGCCCTTTGGAGGAATGGCCCGCCTGGACCAGGAAGGCTCAAAGGCAGCATCCCCACGCCGTGGAGCCGGCGCCCAAGGCCAGAGGGCCCCTCCTCTAGCCCCATGCATCACAAGTCAAAACAATCTCTCTTCCCTGCTGACGCCACGGCCGGGTTGGGGCTGAAAATCGATCTTCAATCTTTCTGCTCCAGCACAGCCAGCCCCGCGGCGGATGTGGGCATGGACGCACAGGCGGAAAGGCCGGCTGGCTGCTGACGGCGGAGAAAGCAGCCCGCGTCCGGGGAGAGCCCTTCTCTCCCCGCACGGCGCCCCTAGCCGCAGGACGGTGGCTGAGCCCCCAGGAGATGGACGGTGGGTAGGAAGGAGGAGAGAGACCCTCTCTCACCCACGAGCCGAGAGGAGGGGACAGGAAGAGTGGCCACTTCTAAGCCCAGCAGTCACTGAGGCTCTGCCTGCATAGAAAGGTTCTCGCAAGACCCACGAAACCCGCGCTGCTCAACCCTGGCCCACTTACAGATGAAAAGACCAACGCCCAGAAAAGGGCAGCAGCTGGTCCCAAGGGGCAGTGGCAAAGCCGAGCCTAGAACCACGGTCTCCTCCACCAGGTTTCTTCAGCCCGAGGGCTTTCTCTTGGTTTCATCACTAGCAGGCTTCCAAGTTGTTGCATTGACCTGTCAGATTGTTGGGTTTGCACATTGGGAACCTGAAACCCATCCCTCCCTGTGGAATCTACAGCAGTCTTTCCTTGCTTGTTCTGCTTGCCATCAGTTCAGACTTTTTGCAGCTTTCTGAATGTCACCATCTGGCCTGTGTCACCTTAGAGATGTCAGCAAATGTTTTGATCATGATCCCATGTAAGAGTGTGTCACACAGCTAATCTCATCCACCCTGTGGACAGCATGCTAACTGCATCTGGGAGGGTTCCATTTCTCTAATCTAGCTGTCGGGTGACGTGCCTGGCTTTCTGAAGCAGTCCTGTCTCATCGTCATACACTTGCTGTTTGAAGGCAGCCATGCTGCAGGTGAACTAAACCAGGTGTGTTCTAGGACCAGAGGGAGATGGCACACTGACAGTTCCGCTCAATTCAAGTGGGGCATCACTGTCCTCATCATATGAAGAACTAAATTTCTTGAGCATTTACTATGTGCTAGGCTCTCTGCCAAGTTCTTACAAGTATTTTAATATAAGCAAACCTGCTATTGTTATTCCTGTATTGTTATACAGATGAGGAAACAAAGTCACAAAAATTAAACAACCTGCCCCAAGTCACCAGCTAGTGGTTGTCAAAGCAGAGATTTGAACCCCAGGTTCATCCAGAGCCCATACCTTCAAAGGTTATGCCCTGTTGCCGCTCGTGATGGAATAAACATTTTGTTGTAAGGGAAAGGATACTACATGAGGAATGAGGAAACAAGCCTTTTAGTCTAGCTCTACCGCTGTGGGCAAGTCACATAACCTTTTTTTCAGGTACATGAAACCCCTGAGACATTTAGAATCATGTGCAGATGTGCATTTTTCTGGGACGAGCCGCCATAGTTCTCATCAGCTGAATCTCAGCTAGATTCATATACCCTCTCTGCCTCCCCCCTGCCCCAGAATACTATATATGTATAAGAACTCTCTGAACTATCTTAGCTTTTATACACTTTTTCATGTCAGTCTTCTCTATATTCTCTTCTAACATTTTAGATAATGATGCAATAGCAGCTTCAGACTCCAGGACCTTTCTCTGGTTTAGGGGTGTGAAGGGCTCCTGGCTGCACGCTGTTCTTTCAAGCACACCCGCATGTCCAGATAGCGATCGCAGGAAAGACGACGTTGGAATAAGCTCATCAAATTAATCCTCCACCTCCTTGCAACACCTCAGCATTTTTACTTTAGCCCGTTGTATTCTTTACTTGCAATCAGACTGTACGTTTATATAGAGGCCCCAAGATTTCAGAATCCTTTTTTTACTCTACTATAAAAAAATTCTAGTGGTAGAACCTCCAGCAGGCTTGGGGTAAAGCATCCATTCATTAGTGAGCATCTGCTGTGTCCTGAGCATACATCAGTGAACAGACCCCCGACTGCATGGAGACTCAGAGGGAAGTGTTAGAAAGATGCACAGAGCACAGGAGAGTGGGGCCTGGGGAATCGGGAGGGGCCTGCTTAAGAACTGGTGTTTGAGCCAGTCCCTAAGGATGGGGAGGAATGGATTGAGCAAGAGGTGGAGATCATAGGGGTGGAAGAGCATTCCAAGCAGAGGGAACAGCTTGTGGGAAGGGCCTAAAACAATAAAGAATCTGACCTGTTGGAGGAACTGAAGGGATGGGCAGGCTGGAGCACAGAAAGAGGGAGAGCAAGGTAGGCTCTCCCTGCACCTGTGGATGAGGCTGCTGAGGAGGTAGAGCCAGTGTATGCAGGGCTTTCAGAATCAGCTGTGACATGCCACCTGTGATGCTTACTGGCTGTGTGATATTGGCAAGGCAGGTAACATCTCTGAGCTTTCATCTCCTAAACTTAAACATGAGAGCTTTGAACTAGGTGGGGGTTTTTTTGTTTTGTTTTGTTTTGTTTTTTGCGGTACACGGGCGTCTCACTGTTGTGGCCTCTCCCGTTGCGGAGCACAGGCTCCGGACGCGCAGGCTCAGCGGCCATGGCTCACGGGCCTAGCCGCTCTGCGGCATGTGGGATCTTCCCAGACCGGGCACGAACCCGTGTCCCCTGCATCGGCAGGTGGACTCTCAACCACTGCGCCACCAGGGAAGCCCTGAACTAGGTGGTTTTTAAAGTCCTCTCTGTTTCCCCTATCCTGTGATTTTGTGACTTTGAAAAAAGTGAAGTGGTTAGTGAAAAAGAGAAAAATGGCCCCTGATAGCCAGGAGCAGGGTTGTACTGTCAGTGAGGCCCTGGTGTTCTCCTGTTGAACATAAGCAATTTCATAGAACATCACCATCAAACACGGCCACTCTTTGACCATGATAAATAAAGACGAAAATAAGGCCACTCCACAATCACATCCGCACATGGACAAAAGCACATTAACATTGTCACCACTCCACAGTCACACCTGAACACACACACACACACAAAATTAACACTGTCCAAACCTCAAAAATGACCAAACATCCCCTTATCCTGGCTCAGATGACTGCTGCTTCTTTACCGATTACAGCTTCTGCGTCACTCTAGTCTTCCTTCCTTCTAGACAAGATTTACTAAGATACCCAATCATAGAATGACCCCTGCTTCCTGACAGCATGCAAAGCTCTGCTTCCTTAAACCCTCCCCAGAATCACCGTGCACAAGCCCCAACCCCGTAAGTCCTTTCTAACAGTCTACTTCTCTGCAGTGAGTAAAGAACCCTCTTGTCCAACCACAGGGGTGTTCCTCAAGCAGGGTGGGACTAGGGCCACTACAGCAAGCAGCGCCTTTTGCATTTTGCACCCTCGCTGTCTGTCTCTCCTTCCTCACCCTAGTTCCAGCCCCGTCCTAGTGTTCCTTGGCCAAAGGGCATCTGCTGCTGATGCTCACCCAGCTCTGGGCCCAGGGTGTTAGGGAGTGGAGCCTTGAAGTGGTGGGGCAGGGGAGTGAGGAAGGGAAATGCAAGATGACAACTTCACACAGGAATTTGCTCCCATCCAGCGACGAGGGAGCAGAATTAAGACTACCTCCAGAGTGAACGTTTCTTCCCTCACTTGAAGCCCTGGGCTTTTTCCTTTGGGCCTACACCCCACCCAGATTATGCCTGGGCTACTTGGGAGGTAGCCGTACTTCTGTTGTACTTCTGTACAGCCACACCACATCAATCATACCCTCCCTCAGAGTCGTCTTCACAGGAAGGTCACTGGCTCCCAGAGAACTGACTCATTTGCCAGTGCTGAAGGGGCAGAAAGCGCTGCTGCTGGTGATTCAGCTTGGACTTCCCATTCTTACCTAAAGTTTTTTCACTGGCGGGAGAGTCTCACCGCACAACCCACTCTATTCTGTTCATGTGAACGAATGGTAAACAGACACCACGCCTGGTGCCTTCTGAATCAGATGGCAACCAAGGGGAAGAAGTGACCTGTTTGGCCACAAAACAGACTGTGGGACTCACTCCTCTGAGAAAGCTACTGGAGTCAGCTCCTTCTTACCTGCAGAAACCAGTGCTCTCACCAGCACATAACTATTTCCAAAGCTGTCAGTATACAGTCATGGCAAAAGTAGAGTTTTCTCTGTGTTCAGTTTAATGCAGGAGTCAACAGACTTTCTCTGTAAAGGACCAAACAGTTAACATTTTAGGCTTTGTGGGCCAAACAGTCTCTGTCATCACTACTCACATCTGCCCTTCTAGCCCGAAAGCAGCCATAGATAATATGCAAATGAATAGGCATGCCTGTATTTCAGTAAAACTATCTACAGAAACAGGTGGACCAGATTCGGCCCACTGGCTTGGTTTGCTGACCCCTGGTCAAATGTAATCCACACATGGGCACAGCTGAATAAGAAAGGAATAGTATATTCTTACATGTAACTTTTAAAAGAGCCTTATTTTTCATCAGAAAGATTGGAAGAAGACTTTTTTTTAAAGTTTAGAAACTTCCAGAAGACAAAGGAAAGAAAAGAGGGAGAGAAGAGAGAAGAAAGCAAAAATAAGAGAATAGGATTTTATTTCAAAAAATGAATGGGGACCTGAGATGGGGAAAGCTCTTTTAAGGCCTCTGGTGGCTGCTTCTTACCCTGGCCACCTCTGCAGGAGCCCCTCACTGGCTCAGGGGCAGGCAGAGAGGCACTGAGAATGCACTGGATGGCCAGGGATTGCAGAGTATTCAGGACTGTTCCAGCTCCTGAGGAAGAGGCCTTTCTGAGCCCTTGGAAGGACTCCCAGAGAGCAGAAGAGACTGGTGGTGCTGAACAGAGGGGATTCATGAAGGTGACTTCTAATGGCCCCATGTAAACAGGGTCCGAGACCTTCCCAGGCTTCTGGGGCTAATGCACTGGCTTTATTCAAATTTTGCAAATCTGAAAATGGTTAATAATGAAAGATTTAAGTTTAAAAGTAGAGGTCCCAAGATTCTAACAGGGAAAGGTAGAAGAGAATGGTAACCAGATAGGTAAATCCCCTCCATTTCTCTGGGAGAAAAGGCAAGAAGTGGCTGGTCTATGGTAAATGGGCATTTTCTGTAGTTCACAGAACATGCATACTGATTATAGATTCAGAAATTTACCCTAGCAATGGAGCAATGATTTCTGAACTGTGTTTCCTGAAAAACTAGTGTCATAAAATGTTAGCAATTATTGCATGAGAAAAATTTCAAGGAATCTGAAGAATGAATTGACATTGACAGGAAACTGTTGTGTTCCTGTGCATTTCTGTTTTGCTACGTTATGCTCAAGGGTTTGGGGGAGGGAGAGTCATAGTATTAGGGGGAAAAAAAAAAACACGTTCATTTTGAAGATCATTTTTAGGAAACAGATTTTTCAGGGCCAAGACCAGACTACTAACCCGAGCTAGTGCAGTGTTTCTCAAAATTGAGTGTACCTTAGATTCATCCAGAGGGCTTGTTAAAACACAGGTTGCTTGGTCCCACCCCCAGAATTTCTAATTCAGTAGGTTGGGGTAGGACCAAGAACTCGCATTTCTAACAAGTTCCCAGGTACTGCTGCTGATCCAGGGACCTCACTTTGCCCTGTACCCAGCCTGACAGATATGAGGCTCTTTATACCGTCACATTTCTATCTGAGGGGTACCACATTACAGAAAATCAATTGGTTGGGTTTCCACCATGTGTGAGGGTGTGTTGGATAATCCAGCTTCAAAGTCAGGCTTATAGAAACATCCATGGGATTTATTTGGGGAAAAGGCTTATTACTTTGAGACAGGCTTCCTCCAGAACAGCTGCAGATATCATTAGCAATGGAGCATCTTCTCACAGGGACAATGGAAGGGGGCATATTGCAGGATTTATTTTTTAAATGATGGCTCACGATTCTCCTGTGCTAAGCTGGAGAGGCCAATTGATAAATCCTTAAATTTTTCACTGACATTTTCTGACAGGGAGACATGGTCCTTCAAAAATGGGAACAAAATCCAAAATGAATTTAACAGGGGGCTATAGTTCTTCAGTAATAAAATGCAAATTCAACAATTGCACTGTGATATATTTGGGGATTTAAAAAATACAAATATAAGTTCGGATAGGACTGTTCAAGCAAATGTATATTAGAAAAATGAAGAGGACCTAAATGACCAGAATGTGGATGTGAGTCAGCCAAATTATGGAGTTACGGGCAAAAGGCAACAAAACACAGTCATGGAAGGGCTGGGACATGATGCCTCCCAACCTTAGGTCAGTCTCAAACATGGTACCAATTTTTGTTAGCATACTCTAAAAAATGACATAAAGGAGTTAGAGAAAGTCCATGGGATATTAGCATATATCTCTAGAAAATATGAAATAGCCCTAAGCAGAAACATTTGAAAGAAATTTGGGTTGTTAAGTCTGGAAAAAAATGAAGACCACTCTATTCTACCTTTAAATGAATGAGAGTTTTCTGACTCCGGTCTTTCATTGCAGTGGTAAAGTAAGCAAGAGGAAATGGCCCTAATTTTTAAAATATTGGGTTGGCCAAAAAGTTCATTCAGGTTTTTCTGTAAGATGTTATGGAAAAACCTGAAAGAACTTTTTGGCCAACCCAATATATGTGATTTTCACTAACTTTGAGGAAAACAGTGTTCTTTAAAACAGCATGATTAAAACACTGGGGCATGTCATTTTGACCTTGCAAATGTGCAAGAAGCTAATAGCAGTTATCCATTTTTTTTTTTTTGCGGTACGCGGGCCTCTCACTGTTGTGGCCTCTCCCGTTGCGGAGCACAGGCTCCGGACGCGCAGGCTCAGCGGCCATGGCTCACGGGCCCAGCTGCTCTGCGGTATGTGGGATCTTCCCGGACCGGGGCATGAACCCGTGTCCCCTGCATCGGCACAGCAGTGAGAGGCCCACGTACCGCAAAAAATAATAATAATAACTTAGAAATCGAGAAATAAAAGTGGGCGAAGTTGGTCAAAAGGTACAATCTTTTAGTTATAAAATAAATAAGTCATGGGGATGTAATGTACATCATGGTGACTATAGTTAATAATACTGTATTGTATATTTGAAAGTTGCTAAGAAAGTAGATCTTAAAAGTTTCATCACAAGAAAAAAAAGCTTGTGACTATGTACGGTGTTAACTAAACTTACTGTGTGATCATTTCACAATATATACAAATGTCGAATCATTATGTTGTAAACCTGAAACTAATATAATATTATATGTCAATTATATCTCAATTAAAAAAGAAATAATATTCCTAGAAAATACTAGAGAATCAATGAACAATAAAGCTAATTTAAATGATAAAAGAACTCAGTAAGGTATCAGGATATATAATTAACATACAAAACTCAATAGCTTTCATAGACACAACCAATGACCAGCTAGAGGAGATAATGGTAAGAAAGCCCCATTTATAATAATAACGAAGGTGATTAAATACTTAGGAATAAACTTGACAAAATGTGCAAAACCTAAAAGATGAAACACTCTCGAAAGACACAAAGTTAGACTTGAACAAAAGGAAAGGAATTTCTGTTCTTAGGAAGATTCCTCATCATAAAGATGTAACACAATTCCAATAAAAATATCTAGGGACCTAGACAAGTTCATGCTCAAGTTCATAAGGAAAAAGAAACCTGCAGGAATAGCCAGGAACACACTAAGAAATAAAAGCTACAAAGGTGGACTAGTCCACCAGGTATTAAACCATACTCTAAGTTCCCATAATGAAAACAGGGTGCTACTGCCACAAGAATAGATGTACAGACCAGTAGAATAGAATAGAAAGACCTGAACTAGATCTGGGTAAATATGGAAATAATAAACGTGGCATCGTAAATCATGGAAGCAAAGACGGGCTTTTTAATAAACGTTGCTGGCACAACGAGGCAGCCACTTGGAAAAAAGATAAAATTGGATCCATACCTCACACCATACACAAAAGTAAACTCCACACTGATTAGGAAACTAAATGTAAAAAAAAAAAGATAGAAAATAATTTAATAAGCTAGAAAGTATGGTGAGTTCCTCTATAAACTCAGTGTAAGGAAAAGCTTTCTAACACTGACTCAAAATCCAGTGGCAATAAAAGAAATAATTCATAAATTTGACTACATAATAATGTTTTTAAAAATTGCATAGTAAGGTAAAGTCAAAGAAGAGCTGCTAAATTAGAAGAAAACGTTTACAGCATGTATCACAGATAAAGGGCTGATCCATAATATATAAAGAAGTCTTCAAATTTGAGGGGAAAAGGACCAAAACTCTGATGAAAAAATGGGAAAGATATAAGAACAGAAAAAACTTTTAATAATAAAGAAATAAAAAAGGACCAGGCATGGGCCAATGATAAAGATATGTCACCAACCAAGGATTATGATTAATCCAATTTTGTGCACCTGAGGTCCATTAAAACTCCGAGAATTCCCAAAATAGATCTTAGGCTATAATTGAAAGTAAGTTTAATCTTCTGAAGACCTAAAATAATACTAAAACACACTAGGGTGCTCTGACAAATCAGAAAAAAAAGAAAAAAGAAAATGACTTCCTTTTCATCACCAAACCTCACACAGTTTTTTCAATGAGTTCTGAGTTCCAATTCCTACTATGATAAAATTGGCCACCACAGTCCAAACATCAGTGTGTCAGAAGCCTTCAGTGTGAACCAGATAAACTTCCCAGGTCCCTTTTACCTCTAAAATTCTGTATTTTAAACTAATGACCTGGTGTCCCAAATGGTCTGTTTAAATCCACCCACTCAGTTAATGAGGCAAAAGTGACTTTCCCAGGCCCCTTCCTCCTAATTACACAGGGAGTTTCACCTGGGGACACAATTGCCTGCAGCAAAACTCTAGATTTATGCATTTGTTTGTTTCTTTGTGTGTTTATATCCCTATCACTGTTTATAAAAATGAAAGATTTAACATGGTGAGGAAATTGGAGTGAAATAAGAGCAGTAAGAAATAAAAAGTAATACTATAAGTAATATTAGAACACAAAAATGCACACTTTTGGTTTCTATCTTAGCTAGAGCTGGGCCACAAATTTGGCTTGCAGCTTCCTAACAGTTGGAGCAGAGATGGAAACAGGAGGAGATAAAAGATTCACAATGCCTATAAAGTAATTTGGGCAGTTTTTCCAAAGACCAGGATTCCACTTACTTAGAGATGTGTCCCAGTGGTATGCTGCAATAGGTTCTACCAGTTCACAAGAGGCAGTGGTTAAATATCAAGGATTTTTGCAAGTTGGCTGTTAAACCATTGGTAGCTGGAAATTAGCCATGGTGGGAGTATTCAGCAAACACTACAAATCAGGGCATTTAGGGGTTTGTTTGTTTTTTCTTTTTGCCTTCAGAGAGCTGGTTTGCCAGCACTCCACTGCATGTTCCAATGGTCCTTGTAGGGGGACACAATGCAAGGCCAGAAGAGCTACAAGTAGGAGAGAGAAGGGCTCAGTGTGCAAACTTATTGAGTATAGCAGAAACTCCCTGAGGAGAAGAGAGAGGGCATATATGCCTGAGACCAGAGAATGACGGCAGAATACATCCGCATTCACCTAACCCACCTCAGTCCTTCCTTCTTTCTGGTACTACCCTTTGGAATTTCATAGCTGGGGTTACAAAAAATGTTAGGTCCAGTGAGAGGCAGACATACCTCTCCATTCAAAAGTGCATCCAGAGAGACTGGGAGAGGCTCAGGTGAAGGGTTTTATGCTTTCCACTAGGTGAGCACTTCCCAAGCCTGTATTTCACAGCATTGTAACAAGTGTCCTGCAGGGAGAAAAGTGTCCCAGGCCGAAATAAATTTGGGAATGAGTGGGTTAAAGTTAAGCAGTTTTCTTTACTGCAGGTCTTACAAGAGCCTTTGGGAGGTGAATGTGCCCTTTGGCACAGAGTACACATCAATTCCCAAACTTATCTTACACGAGAATACCTTGCGGTGGCACGTCTTGGGACACCAGGCTGAAAAACGCCAGCCTGGGTAGTCAGGGTTCCTTGCGATTTTGAAAGGCAATACTGAGGATGTTATCCCACAGAAACATTACTTTCACGTAGGACTTGAAGCTCTGGCATTTTTCTTTATAAAAACATGACTTGCATGTCTTTGCTTTTCACCTGAACCGTTTCATTAAGTCTGTGGGTATCCACATATCCGTCAGCAGAGCTTACTTAAGGGAAATGTTTCAGGCCAAGGAATTTCGTAACTTGTGTCCCATGTCCCAAGGAACTCACTCAGTCCTGGACCACCCTGCATTAGTAATGTTAATGCCCAAAGCCAGTGTCCACTTACTTTCAACTCACCAGATTCTGGACCGGAGAAATGAGCATTTCTTGTCATTTTTTAACCTTAATTGTTCACCCCCCTCAACATCCATTCTATTTCTTTTTTCTTCTTCTGTCACTTTCTTTCTTCTTGCAATAGTTTCATAAACTTCTAAGACAGTGTATCATGCCATGGGCACTCCACACATATTCAGTCCTTTACGGAGCCCCTCCAGGTCCCCAGGCCACGAAAGGGACAGACCAGGCCCTGCGTCAAGGAGCTCATAGTACAACATTAATGAATGTTCGTTTCCTCTCCTATTTGTCTTCTTTATTTGCTTTGTCACCGCTCTTTGACCCACTTTGCTCGGCGCCCCCCCGTGCTGCTCCTCCCCATTCTCTTTCATCTTTTCACCTCCCTCCCCTGATAGCTTTTTCCAATGACTAACGGGGACCCAACTCAGCTGGTTTTTATCACGCTCCTGTCCTTGCATTTTTCCGACTCAGTTAAGCCATTACCAGAGCTAAATGAGGCATGGACTCTCCAAAAGTCACACCTGTCGTCGGGGAGATGGAGGGTAAGACCCTGTGCAGCTGGCGGGCGGGCAGCAAGCAGGGCTGGAGGGAGGCAGCCGAGTGTGACCTGGTAGTTTGTGTTCCCCCAGTGCTGAAAGAGGGCCCTCATTGTGAAACAAGATGCCCCTTGCTTTAATATAGAAAGCATGGAGTCTGACACAGAACTGAGGACGGTCACGTTTGTGATGACAGATGAGATGTCCCTAATTCTTTGGCAAATGTGTACCAGGTGCATAGAATAACCCACGTTGTGGATGTGTCCTCAGCAAGAGGTAAAGAAAGCTGTAACCAGAGCCAGCTACGCGGGGTTTCGTGATTATTGGTTGAACTTCCTCAGGTTTTTCCCTGTTCACCCTCATTAAAACACACACGTTTCACCTTTCTGCAATGGTGGCTTCACGCCCTACTGTTAGTATTCTTTACGATCAGAGTGACGAAAGAGGGCAAAGATCACAGTACAGTAAACCGGAGACAAATCAGTGTACTCACCCTACGAAGATAAATGATAAACGATCTCTACTGGAAATCAATTTTGGTTTCCACTTTATTTCTAGGCAACCTAGAATGTTTATTTCTGCAGCCCAGGAGTTGAGAAATTGTAGCTTCTGAGCTTGTTGTGCTTCTAATTTACAAGAGTTGTTTTATGTTCAGAAGATCTATGCCTCTCTTTTCTCTAGTTGAAATGTGGGCAAAATCATTCTGCTCTAGAGTTACACAATTTCCAGAAATGTTAAAGCCAAGAGGCAAGAGCCAGGGTTTTTACTTTGATGAGTGTTGCTGTGTTGACCCTAACCTTGCCTTGCTATCCTGTGTTAATTTGTCCTTAACTCTGGAACTTGGATGAGCCATCCAGCTTTTTGGACAAATGCAAGGTCAACAGATTTTTTTGAGCATCCATTCAGTACCAGGTTCCTTGTTCCATGCTGGGGATGCAACTGTGATCATGATGAGGCCCCTGCCCTTGGGAACCTTCAGTCTTGTGGGGTGACCCCTTCCTTGTTCTGTCCTAGAATTGCCCAACCAGCCCCTGGTTTTTACTGGTTATGCTTTATTCATTCATTCAACAAATATCTGTGGAGAATCTACTAAGCTCTAGGCACTGTGCTTGGTACCAGGCTACAATGAGAAAAAGAGACGGGCCCTACCCTCATGAAGCTTCCAGTCCCCACCTTGAGTTAATTCACTGTCCTGGCAGTCACCAGAAAGAGTGTCACTCCTCCCTTTGTACTTTCTCAGTGCTTAGTTCATGCCTCTTCCTAGGTTTTGTATCACTGTAATTATAATACATCTTCCTGTCTCCTTTTAAACCATGAGCACATTGAAGGTAACTGTCTCAACTTTCTTTCCTCAGTACCTTATACTCCCTAGTGTCTAGCAAATAGAGGAGCTCAGTCAATGTTTCTTGAGTGAATAAATAGTTGCATGAATTTAGAAGTTCATGAACCTGTGGAACCATAGACCAGTCTGCTCTGACCTCCCATTCCAAGTCTCTTGGACGAGGAGCTCAATGATCAATCAATCACCTGTCAGTACTGAAACACTCCTCGTGATTTCAAGGACATTCTAAATGTAAAACCAGCTGTTCCACGGGTCATTTCTTCTTCCAAACATATCTGCCATTGAGATAAAGAACAAATACTAGCTTCAGCTTGTATTTGCGATACTTTTTGCAGGAGGGTAAACATGATTATATATGATTTAAATGAAATGAACTTACAGTAAAGAGAACGAATGGGTTTATTTGTGACTCTTGGATAGATACTGTTAATATATCTGCAGTGAGAAAAATATAACAGTGGCTTAAACAAGCTAGAAGGTTTTTTCCTCTGTCATGTCAAAGTCCAGGAACAGTCTGATATAGAGCTTCTGCTCCATGAAATCCTCAGCTCATGGCACCATCATTCCCTGGGATACGCTTATGGTTCAATATGAGCTCCAGCTGTCACACCCACCTCCATGCAGCAGAATGGAGGAAGGCAGATGAAAGAACAAACACCAACTGTCTCTTAAGCAAAGTTTCCTAGAAGCTGCCTCAGGGCCCTTCAGCTTACATCCTACTGGCCAAAACATAGTCATATAACCACATATAATTATAAAAGAAGTTGGAGAAAGTAGTCTTTATTCTGGACAACCTTGTCCAGCTAAAAGCTATTTTACTGCGCCATAAAAGGAGTATGGTACAAGGGATACAATTTAAAATCTCTACCGTAGATCCTAAAACTGAAATGTTAGTGATTATTCAAGAACTTTTGTATTCTAATTGTTGCAAACTGAAGTCACAATGATGAACCCAATAATTAATCCATTGTGCTAGGGTCATGCTTGGTCCTGCTGTGATTGTCGATATCTAGTGGGTAGGAGGAGTGAGGTAGAAAGAAAAGAAAGCTTTTGCGATAAGGAAGTCGGTGGGGGGCGATGGGAGTCTGGCAAAGGCAGTGGCAACAAGAATGGAAAAGGGAAGGCAGAGTGGAGAGAGATGGTAGAATTAACAAGACAACGTAATCGGAGATGGGAGGAAAGGGGCAGGGAGGATCTAGAATGATTCTCATCTTTGAAAGCAAATTAGACCCTGGTAATTGGACTAAAAAGGGTGGTTTGGAGACTACATTAGACTCGAGGAGTTAATTGCTACAAATTGACCTGAAATCTCTCCTTCATCTATTACTTCTTGCCATGAATTTTCTCTTGAATGGACTAATGAAGTTAATAAACTTCTCCAAGTAGTTAATCTTTCACAGGAAAAATCTAACAGGTCTCAGTGACTTCCCCTAGCCAGTTATAATGTTCCCTTTCCTAATTCAGTACACCACACAGGACTCCTTAATATTCTGAGTTCTTGAGGCCTTCTTAATTCAAGTGCCAGAATTTCTCACTTGAGTAATCCAGTCCCCCGTCTCAAAAGTGGAGTTTGTATGGCCCTCTTTACCACTGTGAAGTTTAAAATACATTGGATGTTTAAAGGACCTGACACTCTGCTTGGTTCAATAAATGCTAGTTTCTGTCTCCTCCCAAAGTATTTTCTTTTCTTGTGCATGCATTCAACCAGCATTTATTCAACAGTTACTATTTCAGACATTGTGCTAAGTACTGGGGAGCAAAGTTGAATTTAGTCATTGGAAACAAAGTTACTATATATATTTTTTTCACTTCTGAATGTTGAGGTAAATTCTGCCCACTGGCTGGGGAGCTTCTGAGGGCAGGGAACATGATGTGTGTGGTACCTTTATATTTCCAGTCCTTAGCACGTGTACTTATTAAATGTATGAATGAATATATGACCAAGGTTAAGAAATGAAGCCAAAAATCTAAGAGCAGGACTGGAGTCAGAGAACTAGGATGGTCATGGATGTTCAGATGTTATTTCAGACAGTTCTGTGACTGTTGAGTGTCTGCTGGGGTGCTCCTTCCATTTGGGGCTCAGCACCCTCTACTTGTAACTCTGTAGGAGAAAGAGCCCCCTTCCTAAGGGGCAGGAGCAGCATATGACAATGGTTAAGAGCTTGGGGTCTGGAATCAGACATTTATGCATCTAATTATAACAAAGTATGATCAATCTTCCAAGAGAGGAACTCCAAAATCCAAGATATAAAAGACTATAACAGGTGGACCTACCTAATCTGAGAGTCCAGGGCAGGCCTCCTTAAGGAGTCCTCAAAGTTGCTCACTGCACAACTGAGGGGTTAGTGTGGGTAGAAATCCAACCTGTGCTCCACTCCCCAAGCTGGACATCTTGGTACAAGATTGTATCTGGCCCATAGGAGTCCTTTTCTCCATTCACACAACGACCCCACAGTTGACCAAGCCATGCTCCAATAGTTATGGACGTCTGAAAGCTAAAAGACAAGTAGTTGTTTTCCAGAGGGACCAAGGAGGTGGAACAGCATGTGTGAGGTCTGAGAATTTTTTAAAAGGCCTAACTTGAGGATCTAAAGGAAATTCAGTGTGCATGCAGTATGGAGTTCAAAGGGAAGACTAGCAAGAGTGAGGCTGGAAAGGTATTCATTACAGCTGGCATTTCCTGTGAGTTTACTAGTTACACTGTGCTAATGGCTCTCCATGCATTATTTTATTGAGATCAGAGGTTAAGTGACTTTCCCAAAGTCATATGTTAGGAAATAGTGGAACTGTGATTCAAAGCCAGGTTTAACTCCAGAGCCTGTGCTTCAAACCACTTGTTTCATGGCATCCAAAGACTTGCAGAGGTGGGTTGCAAAGGGACAAGACTGAAGGCAGGAAGACCAGTTAGGAAATAGTTACATAAACCCAAATAAGAAATGCCAGGGTACTTAAGATGGCCTTGGAAATGGGAAGGTGTGGATGCATTCCAAAGAGATTTAGGAAGTAGAGTCTACAGGACGTGGTGGTTGTTTGAATATGAAGGATGATGATGAGAAGAGGGAGGGGGTAAGGAGGATTCCTTATTTTGTGTCTTTGTGGATGGCATGTCGTTTGCTGAGGAAGAAGACAGTGAAGGAGGAACAAGGTTGGGAGGAAGGTGAGTTTAGAGTCTGTCAAGTTGGAAGCACCTGTGGGACATCCAGGTGGCGATGTCCAGTCGACAGTTCAGTGCTTGGGCCTGAACCTCAGGAGAGGCTGTATAGTTAGTCAACATTGGCATGTAACTGGTAATTAGTAATTGACCCACAGAGTGGGTGAGATAGTGTGTGGAGCGAGAAGAGCAGAGAATTCCTACTAGGATAATGATGCTGAAGCAGAAGGACCATTCCCTAGATCCAGCTGTAGAGTTTGGTAGAACATAATCCAACCCTTGATTTACCTGCATCCTTTCCAAGAACTATTCTTCAAAGGTTTATGGAGTATCATATTACAAATGGAACCAGAAATCTGGGATGAGGAGGCCCCGAAAGTGGGATGGGGGGAGTACAATAATAAATAAAAATAAGTGGCCTTCTCTGACATTTTTGTTTGATTTGGAGTCAGATTTAAACTTAACTATGACTCATTCTGTATTTTCCATACAAACATATATGGTGAATAAAATAGCATTACTAGTAGTATAATACAAGGAACTGCTACCACTAGGCCAACTCTGTGCATTATTCACACGGAAGAATGAAGGGATTAAAATCCAGTGGCAACATCAGTGAAGGCCTCAGCTTATCAGTGGCCTCTTTAAAATGAACATGGTCCTTCTCTGATATGGGCAATTGAAATGTTCTGTATCTTATGTGAAGTGCTATAAAAATGAGGCTCAAAGCCATGCCCTCCCCACCTGCTACCCCTCAGCCTCTCTAAGTGGAAATTCTGAGCCACTTCTGTTTCAGTCATCATAACAACATGGGATTTAGGCTTAGTTGAATTCATTTTGTTTCTCTTTTGTTTTTAGAAAGTACTACCCGTGGTCTCTGCATGATGTGGCTTCTGAAGACTCAGGAACCACCCGCCTCACGAGCCTGCGATGGAGAGGGCAGAAGTGGAAATTCAAACACCACGGTTCCATTCTGTTACTAATTCTGTAGACATGTGCCTCCACCGCAGGGAGTAAGTCACACCAAGGGGGAAAGTTCTCAGGGGCCCCCAGACCACCAGCACCCTTGTCCCTCCCCCTGGAGAGAAAGCAGAACTATGGCATTTTATAGCTGCTGTTGGATCTTCTTGGCTTTTACCTGGTGTACTTCTGCCTATGGGCCTGACCAGCGAGCCCAGAAGAAAGGGGACATTATCCTCGGGGGGCTCTTTCCTATTCATTTTGGAGTAGCAGCCAAAGATCAAGATCTAAAGTCGAGGCCGGAGTCTGTGGAATGTATCAGGTAAGGTCAGGAGCCACCCTGGAGAGTCTTTTCTCCTGGTGGTTGGAGAAAAGCTGTACCAAACCTGAAATAATTTTTTCAAAGTTGGTTCTCTCTTTTCAAAAATGGTGACTGGTAACCATGCTGAAGCTTATTATTCCCCCCCCCTCATTTTTTTAAAAGAAATTTTTCCAAAAATAAAATGTCAAAGATACTGAATAGAAAAATCCATGGCCTGTTGGAGCCGTGCTTGGTCACTTGGTAACTCAGTCATCATTGTTCACCTGGAGGCTGTGTTACTTAATGGAAGACCAAGTACCTAGAAAGAAATTTATTGTAGGTTTTGCAAACCTGAGTAGTAAAATCTCCCAATGACCTTAAGTGCCCCAGTGGTCATAATACCTGAGTGTTGGCTGCCTCACTCTTATTTTTTTTAAGGATTTTAAAGCTGAAAGAAACTTCAGTGGCTGGCATGACCTGGGCGTCTTCAAAATGCAGCCCGTAGCATTTGGAATCACTCCCATTAGAATTCTTATAGGAAGCTGAAATCCCCCTGCTAACACAGAATCCATCTACATAGATAGAGAAACACAGAATCCATCTTAACTCTCTCACTGGACTCTGTCTTCGGCCATTTGAAGACAGCTAACATGCCCCCTTGAATCATTTCTTTTCCAGACCAAATAGTTTTCTAAATAGTTGTTTCATGACATGATTTTCAGACCCTCACCATTCTGGATGCCCTCTCTCTGATGTTCCCTAATTTATCATGACTCTTAGAATATGGCGTCTAACACTAGGTACAATTCCTTCAAATAGTATCTGACTTCTGCAGAGTACAGAGGGCTGTATATCACCTGCCTTAATCTGGACATCAGAGACCATTACTGCACCTCAAGTCTTGACCCATCTTGTGAGAGAGAAGAGCACTTTCTCTTGAGATTTGCAACTTCCAGAAGGGATCCAGCACTTTCCCTTGGTCTTCCTGATACCTAGAAAATGAAAATGAAAACTAGAATCGTTCCAACAAAACTGGATTTCTGCTCGTGTTCTAATGAGGGCTCACAAATTAGATAACATTTTCACATTTTTTTATGAGTGCAGAAAAACTAAGTGTAGAATTTCACTGATGCTGTTTATATCCTTCACGTAACCCATGTGGACAAATATCCTTTTTGTTGTTCCCTTGCTGGACAGAGTTGTGCAGGTGCCACATACATACCTGAGATCAAGCAAGAGCTTGTTCTGAAATTATATATATATTAATTGTATTAAAGAAAGATAGGAAAATCAGTTTAGCAGTATAGATGTTTTAGGTAATGAAAAATTCAGTAATAGATCTTCATAACTTTGCAGGTTTAAAAAAATAAATAAATGAAGGAAACATGAAGAAAATGACTAAGAGAAAATGTCACATTAAAAGTTAGACCAGGACATTTAGGAACCTAACTGATACAGTGAAGTATAACAGCTTGTATTTCTTTCCCCCTGCCTTTGAGTTCAAGTCAGGAAACCCACGATACAAAGAGAGAAACTGCAGACTTGTTAGCTTTTCTTCTCTGGGTGCTGATACACTGATTCAGAACATTTATCAAGCTCTCACTATGTGCTGTGTCCTGGAAGAGTGAAAACTATGTCACTGACCCTGTTTCGCTTTGTTAATTTGCTTGATTTTTATTTAAAATAATGTTCTTTGAAAAGCAATGCATGCTTATTTTTTGAAATAGAAAGTATAAAGACAAAATCACACAATTTTAAAACTCATCATTCTACCACCCAGAAGTGACCACTGTTTGTGAATAGCCTTCCGATGCATAATATTTGTTTGCTTGTTTGTTTATGAAGATATCACTCATTTCCCTTTCCTCTTCTACCTCCAGGAATGTCAGTTTAAATTTGTGACTCTGCAAATCTGAAGTTATTTTTAGCTTCTTATGTATTCAAATCCTAATCTATTTATATTTTCCCTGGTCCTTTTTTTTTTTTATATCTCTGTATTACTTTTACTAAAGTACCTCATATCAGTTATTTCAAATTCTTTGTTGGATAAGGCAGATACAAATGATTCATTCTATTACTAACCACAATCCTTGTTATTATTAGTCCCTAACTCTGTGTGAGGCACCATGCTGAGAATTGTGCATAATTATCTCATGCTCACAGCCACCCTCTGAAGTAGGTGTTATCCCCATTTTACAGAGAGGACTTTGAGTCTCAAAAAACACAACGTCATGAAACCAGAGTAATGGAACGAGGTTCAAACCAGCTTTGCCCAGTCTGTACTCTAAAGAAGTTGACCAGAAAGCCTCTTGCTTTCTTCCATTTCTTTCTTCCAGGTATAATTTCCGAGGATTTCGCTGGCTACAAGCTATGATATTTGCCATAGAGGAAATAAACAGCAGCCCAGCCCTTCTTCCCAACATGACCCTGGGATACAGGATATTCGACACTTGCAACACTGTTTCTAAAGCCCTGGAAGCCACCCTGAGTTTTGTGGCCCAGAACAAAATCGATTCTTTGAACCTTGATGAGTTCTGCAACTGCTCAGAGCACATCCCCTCTACTATCGCCGTGGTGGGAGCGACTGGCTCAGGCATCTCCACAGCGGTGGCAAACCTGCTGGGGCTCTTCTACATCCCCCAGGTACGCGTGCCATCTCAGATGGGGCAATGTGGGCAGGGGCCAGGAAAGCAGGCTGGGAGGATGCCACACCCAGTGTCCATACAGTTTGCTATTTTCCCTTCTCTGGCTTTACTTTGGCACAAAAGATCTTTTAATTATCTGTATCGTGACCACTGGGGATTTTTGAGACCCCAGAGTCAACAATGTCAACTGAGCCTTCACAATTCTTCCAAAATTTTTTTAAACATACCTTGTATAAAACTTTGTCTTTTATTCCAAAGGGTTCAGTTATTTATTTTCCACTCCATTTCATCAGTAAATGGCTGTTCTTCTGCCTTTACTAAAAGGAATGAGACCAAATGATGTAAATCCCACCTTTCAAACCCAAAATATCTGCCCCAAATCCTAGTCCCTTAAAAGTCTCTGCCTCTCTCTCCTCTGGTTGAAAGTTTAGCTCGGAGGAAAGCAGAGCATATTTTCTCACAAAATCGGAACTTAATCATTATCTTGCACATTCTAGAAATGGAAAATATTCTATTTCATTCAACAAATACTTGTAGAGTGTATATGAATAAGCAGTTTCCACCCTGCAGGAACTCAGCCTAGACAGGGAAATAGACGTCTACATTTTCAGATACTAACAATTCACTGAAATAAGTGCTTTAATAAACATTTGTTCAAAGTTGCATATGTTTTTCACCAAAAAAAGACAGCAAACTCTAAATGCCATCTTATAACCTGATTTTTTTCCCATTAACACTATAGAGCAAACCTTTTTTTCATATTAATATTTATAGGGCTGTGACATCATTTTATAATAGTGAAAAATTGGAAAAAACCTAAATGTCCATGGGTGGGAGAATCAGCTCAATTGTGTTGCATCTCATATATCAATTTTTTAATTTAATTATATATCACACTTTAAATTATTTTCTTCAGTGTCTAGTATTTAAAATTTTTAAGACTACCTTTGATAAATTCACATTTCTATGCTGGGAGGTCTCTGTTTCCTTGGTGATAGCCATTATCCCTTTCTATACATGTGGCAACTGAGAAAGTCTTGTCATCATTTCCCGAATCCTTACTTCAGGGAATTAAAGGTGTTTCCCATGGGGAAACCCTGGCTCTATAATCTTTGTGCCAAAATGATCTGACAAAGCCCACAAGAGTAAATGTGTTGGGCAAGATGCAAATATGCATCTTTATATTTGGCATATTGCGTAGTAGTATTTTAGATACACAGTTAAAGCAGGTTGTCATAGCCAACAGACATAAGATGTAATTGCCACCAAGTAAATAAAGAACACGAAGGGGAGGGTTTTAATTCATTGTGGTTTGGATGAAATATAAGGTTAAGTTGAGCTTGAATTATAAAAGTGCTGAGAAGGCTATAATGATTATCAGTCAAACCAATGTAAGTGTATCCGCAGCAGTGGTTCTCTGTCATGGCTGCCTGTTGGAATCACTTCAAGAGCTTTAAAAATACTGATGCCTGGGACTCACCCCCCAGAGATCCTGGTTTAACTGATATGAGATGCAGCCTGGGCGTCAGGAGTTCTGAAAGCTCCCTAGATGAGTCTAATGTGCAGCAGAGCTGGGAACCACGCCCTGTTGGGTGAAGGCAGAGGCCCCAGTTGAACTTCTTATGCCACTCACGCCACCTAGTGGATGGAACAAGCAGACCAGCTAGAACAAGTTGTGGTTAGAAGTTTTCTGAATCATTCATGAAACTCTCCCCTCTTACAATAAAAAAATTTTGTGTGTTTTTAAGGGGTTTTTTTGGGGGGGAGTGGGTAATGAATTGGTATTTATCCCCACTTTTATAGTTTTCCTTTTAAAAAGTGGACAAATATTATAAATGCATTCTTTAAGAGAAACATATCCATGGAGGATATGTTTATTTGTAATTTTTATATCTTTAAAACCCTTTTTGGCCCATTTTTCAAAAAAGTATCAAGAAGTAAGCAATACTGAATGAATTTACAAAAGGCCTGAGTAGACTTTTCATTTGCAAAAACCTGATCAAGAAGCCTGTTGTTTGGGTCTGCAAATAGAGCTCTCTAAAAACAATAACATCTCAACAATTACTTAATCTAACTACCTGCCTCATGAGGTGTCACAGTAGAGCAAGAAGGAGCTTATTTTAATAAAAGGAAAAAAATGACTTTCATATTATAACTCTCAAAATCAAAGCTCTTGTCAGAAAAATAATGCCTGCTCATTAGCAAAGTTGGACCAGGTCTTTCATGTATCAATGTCTTTTATGTTTTTGATGTAGAAACTATTCATTAATAAAAAGAAATATATAGAAAGAATTCATTTTAAAGCACTGAACATTGAAAACTAATTGTTTCAATCAGTGAAAAATATTAAAAAGGCATTCCCCCAAATTTCTTCAACATGGTATTCTTAAGAAGTTTTAAATCTCTCTAGAAAACTGGAGAACAAGAGATATTAAACGTTCTTTCATTACCAAGAAGAAATTCCATTCAGTGTAAAAAGGTTTTGTCCTTCATAGGGAACAAATGTATGGACACCAAGGGGGGAAAGTGGCGGGGGGTGGTAGTGGTGTGATGAATTGGGAGATTGGGATTGACATATATACACTAATATGTATAAAATGGATAACTAATAAGAACCTGCTGTATAAAAAAATGAATAAAATTCAAAAAAAAAGAGTTGAAAGACAAGACTGCTAATGGCAAAAATGCTGAAAGAATGCAGGGATTAAATATGAATAAACCTCAAGTTAAATTAAAATAAAAATACTTTGTCCTTCAGAAGAAATGGTTCAATAACTTGGAACTTCCTAACTGGTGAGCCAAGACACACAGGAGTGCTGCAGATAGGCTGAGATACTGACCCTCTCCAGGTCTGGGATGGTGGGTGGGGTCTAGGGTGGTCAGAACACACCCATCAGGGCTGGTCAGCCTCCTCCATTCACCCCACCTTCTATGTTTGCCACAACTTGAAAAGAAATTGGGAAGCTCTGCACTAACGAATGCTTTACATGATATTTGGATACTTCTTCAGGCAAGAATCTTTTACCACAAAAGGTAAGGCTTTCTACCCTTGGTGACCCACATCCATGCTCAAATATAGTACTGGCTATGTCCTAGAAAGTGGAAACACATCAAGGCAGCTTCTCCAGGGTTCCTTTTCAGCCTCTTTAGGTTTTGGAGACCCACAACAAAAGCCTGTCAAGAGGCCTCGACCACCACTTGAAATTGCACAGAGGAAAGGGCTGCCGGTGGTGGTTGAACTCACTGAGAAGCCAGGAGAGGAAAGGATGTTTTTCTGACTGTATTTAATGATGTACATCATCATGATTGTGATGAAGGGGAATTGAGCCTAATGAACCTAAATGGCTAATTGAGCCTAAATAATAAACAGTTCTTAGAAATGACTGCAATTGAGGGTACTTTTATCTAAAGTACTTCTGGCATGGAGGAGGTGGGGAGATAGGGGAGGGGAGAGAGGGAATAGCTGGAGACTGGAAGAGAGAAACTAGGCAGAATAAGAAAGGGGAACCCCAGAGGCTTCTCTAAAGAGCCTTAGGTTCATAACCCAAAGGGAACCTGATTCCTTCCAGAAGTCATGGACAAAGTGTTCATTATAGTAAAGGGGAAGCTAAAATGTTCAAATGAGAACCTGGACCCCACAGGCAGAAGATATGTACGTGGATATATTGTAGCCAATGAGGCAGCACGGAGGAAGTTAGGAGAAACTATGGAACAGTGCATAAAGGTTAAGTAGATCCTACTGTTGTTGGGTTGACTTTATGATCAGACCCATTTTTGAAGGTAGCATTGTGAAGGATCACCTGCTGGGAATTAGAATGCTCCTTGATAGACTGACAGATGCTTGAGTGCTCACACTGGAGAGGAATAGATTCTGGTTGTCTTCATGCCTTCATCCTGTCTGCAGTGACCAGCATTTGATATATTAGATCAGTGAATGTTCAAAAAGCCTCCTCCACACAGTCTGGAGGCTCACCTGGCACCTCAATCACTCACTCATTCTGTGTTCTTTCCAGGTCAGCTATGCCTCTTCCAGCAGACTCCTCAGCAACAAAAATCAGTTCAAGTCCTTCCTCCGTACCATCCCCAATGATGAACACCAGGCCACCGCCATGGCTGACATCATCGAGTACTTCCGCTGGAACTGGGTGGGCACAATTGCAGCTGATGATGACTATGGTCGGCCAGGGATCGAGAAGTTCCGAGAGGAAGCTGAGGAGAGGGACATCTGCATCGACTTCAGTGAACTCATCTCCCAGTACTCTGATGAGGAAGAGATCCAGCAAGTGGTGGAGGTGATACAGAATTCCACAGCCAAAGTCATCGTCGTCTTCTCCAGTGGCCCAGACCTGGAACCCCTCATCAAGGAAATCGTCCGGCGAAATATCACGGGTAGGATCTGGCTGGCCAGCGAGGCCTGGGCCAGCTCTTCCTTGATCGCCATGCCTGAATACTTCCATGTGGTCGGAGGCACCATTGGATTCGCTTTGAAGGCTGGGCAGATCCCAGGTTTCCGGGAATTCCTGCAGAAAGTCCATCCCAGGAAGTCTGTCCACAACGGTTTTGCTAAGGAGTTTTGGGAAGAAACATTTAACTGCCACCTCCAAGAAGGTGCTAAAGGACCATTACCCATGGACACCTTCCTGAGAGGTCATGAAGAAGGTGGTGGTAGGATAAGCAACAGCTCCACCGCCTTCCGACCTCTCTGTACAGGGGATGAGAACATCAGTAGTGTCGAGACCCCTTACATGGATTATACACATTTACGGATATCCTACAATGTCTACTTAGCCGTCTACTCCATTGCTCATGCCCTGCAAGATATATACACCTGCATACCTGGGAGAGGGCTCTTCACCAACGGTTCCTGTGCAGATATCAAGAAGGTTGAAGCTTGGCAGGTACATCTTTCACTTAGATAGCAGTTCACTGTGTAATAAAGCAGAGTTAGACTGATCCAAGCAAGACAGATTAAAGTGGTTACCTCAAAAAGCCAATATCTAAATGAGGTCACTAGATGTAGCCTGGGATTCAACTTGCCTTTTCAAACATCTGAGCAACTGACTTCTGCAAAATTGATAGTAATTTAATTTGATTATCTGTTTGAACCCTTGAGCTCAACTATTCTTTAGTCTAGTGGTTCAAAATATCAGGAGTATGGTCCCTAAATGTTTTTAAATATCCTGGGACAGATTTAGTACTGAGTGGAGTGTTTTTATAGTGCTTAAATTAAATATATTGTTCCCTTGTACTTAACAAGTATTTCTTGAGCACCTATTATATTCCATATACCAAGGGGCATAAAACCATAAAACTAGTGTCACTATGTTTAGCCACCACTTTTGCCATTATATTATTCAAAATATAATGTGCTGGACCCCCCCCCATAAGTCAACTAAGCTTAGGATACAAGCAAATCAAGGGCACAGAAAAAACTCTTCTTAAAAGGATATTGGATATTTCAAAAAGCAGCACTGAAGTAGTTGTCATAGAAAATAATCAAAACTTAAGTGGATTGGGCTTCCCTGGTGGCGCAGTGGTTGAGAGTCTGCCTGCCGATGCAGGGGACATGGGTTCGTGCCCCGGTCCAGGAAGATCCCACGTGCCACGGAGCAGCTGGGCCCGTGAGCCATGGCCACTGAGCCTGCGCGTCCGGAGCCTGTGCTCTGCAACGGGAGAGGCCACAACAGTGAGAGGCCCGTGTACCGCAAAAAAAAAAAAAAAAAAAAAAATTAAGTGGAATCCCTACACTTTAGTTTAGACTTGTTTTGTATTCTTCAGTTATATGCAGGAGAGACATCATAATCTTTTTTATTTCATAGAGCTTCTGAAGATAAAAGTCTGGCCCAACTTATATCCCATGGAGCTGTTCATGTCTTGCATATGTACCTTGATTTTTCAATAAGACCGTGTTTTACGCTCCTTTTGTATTTTCCTCAGTCCCAGACTGAGCTATCAGAGAGTGCATGATGGGGGGTGGGGCGTGAGGGGAGGGTGTGAATCCCTGAATATGGGTTGAATGACTCAGCCTCCAGCTTCAGCTATGGCTCCCCCACTTACTGGCTACATCATCTCAGGAAAGACACTGCTCTGCTCAAGTCAGTCTCCTCATCGTTAAAATCACCCTAATACCCAGCCTACTTTCCAACCAAGTTTCTTTTGAAGAGGAAATAAGATGATATATGTAAAAGCAATTTGTAAATTTTCAAACTCTTAAACAGGTGGTGATTATTTTAAGTAGGATTTCAATATGCCTCAAATTAATCAATCAACTGAGTAAAACATGATAATGAAACCAGCTTTGCATACAGAACTCAACCACCACAAACCCTTGGGAAAAGATGCCAAGAAACAAAGAACGTACATCCTATGTCAGTCACTCTAGAGATTCTCATGGGATGAGGAGTGACTGTCTAGGCTGGTAGAATGAGCCAAAATGACCTACAAGTTCTTAGCCCTTCTCGTGCGTGGGACGTGTCACTCAGGCATCATCGTTGGCTAAAGTTTCTAATCTTTATGAGGGACTGAAAGTTTCCTTCCTCACATTGCACCCCACACACTGCCTGGCAAAAAAAGGGAGCTCTAATGAAGGTCAAAGACCAAAAAGACTTCAGGAGCCATGATGCCATGGAGTGGAGTTTTAAGAAAGAGGAATAAAGGGACAGTCTTTTAGTAAATACTAGTGTCTTTCTCTCTTCCCTTCCATGTCTCCCTCCCCTTCTTCCTCTCCCTCTTGAAAAGCCTATGGGGGAAAAAAAACCTAAAGAAAAATCCCAGGGTGGGATTGAAGGGAAAAGAGGCTTCCAGTAGGTAGTTTGACAGTTCTGCTCTCCAGGGACTCCTCTCCCAGACAAGGAAGTAAAATCCAGATGGCCAAGGTCAAAGCATGGGCATATGAGAAAAAAAGCCAAGAATTAGGCTATAGTCAAGGGTGGAACTCTTCCGCTGCATGCAATAGAAAATTCAAACCAAAGTGGCTTAAACAAAAGAAGGAACATTATTAGCTCACAATACTGAAAAATCTCAGAAATACCCCAGGTACAACTAGATGCTCTCATCTTCATCTCTTTGTTCCTTTTCCTTGGGCTTAGCAGTTTTCAGCCTCTGTAGCAGCGTCAGGCTCATAAAATCCTTACTGCTAGGCTCTGCTTACTTCCCAGGATTTCTTGGAAAAGTCCCAGAAACGATTAGACAGCCTAGGATCACAAGTCCATCCCTGAAGCTAGGAGTGGCATTCTCCCAAACTACTTAGACTGAGAGTAAGAGGGGGGTTGGCTCCCCAAAGGGCAATCAGAATGCTCTTACCGAAAGGAGGAGGAAAGAGTAGCAAAGTGGCCAAAATAAAAAGTAGCCACTACACAGACACCTCAGCTGACCCTCGGACAGGTAAATTCGTGTCCTCCTGGCTCACATGCGGTCTGGCACAATTCATCCAGGAGAGGAGACAGATAGGAAAATAGGGTCAGAGCTCTGGGGAGGAGCAACACGTGGGCATTGCCCAAAGTGTCCTGTGTGCTTGCTGTAAGTCTCCTTTAAGCCTTAGGAACCCAGGCGGTTGGGTGGGCATTCTGGAATTTAAGCACTTGGCCATGTCTCTGTCTATCAGGAGATGGACCAACAATTCTTCACTCTCATTACTAACACCTCCATGGAAACCTGTCACTCATACAATCTAATCCAAGTATCTCAGCCTGGAATTCCAGCCCCACCTTCTTTCAGTTCTCTTATAAGCCAATCTGCCTGGTACCTCCCCACAAGCACTTATTAGTTTTTGGCACAGTACTTTTACCTGAAGAGCTATCAAGTTTTGTCTCCTCTATCATTGTCCACCACGAACTTTTAACTCTTTTTCAAAATTCACTTTCTCCTGGAAGTCTTTTCAAATCATACTACCCACACACACTTGCTGACCATGCTTTCTTCCTCGCTTTTGTCGTTTATGTATACCCAAGTTAATCTTCCACAGCTCTTCAGTTAACCAAAATAGATTCTTATCAACTAAACTTCTGATTAAATAAGGTCAATCACAATCTTTTTCTTTTGTTGATCTTTTCTCCCCCTAAAATTTATCAATCAAGTCATATGCCTTTAAAGTAACACCAACCAACAGGTAACTTAAGAGCACACAACACCCAATTCCCTCCTGACCTCCACAGAGACCCCAAGCCCTCCTCACACGGTTCCTCAGCTCTCTCTTCCTTCTGATTCCTCTGCAATACTCTGAGCTTCATACGAGCAGGAACTATGTCTGTATTGTTCAGCGCTGTGTCCAGGACACCTGACACCTGAATATGCGTAGAATAAGTGAATGAATGAATGAATGAGTAGCAATCTAGTTGATTTGACCTGACAACATGACATAGAGTCCTTTGCAGAGAATTATTCTACCCAATAACCCAGGCTTGAATCAAATGACTCCGGCCAGGGTATTCTAGACTCTGATTAGATGAGCCTGGGTCACATGCCTAATGATCAAATTTGAATGGAACATCATGTAAATAAGTAGGTAAGGAACCACCGGCTTCCTTCTCTCAGGACAATTGTGCACAAGGCATGCTTCCTACTTTCCCCCACCTTACACCAACCACTCACTAGTCAAAAAATAGGCATGCATGGGAATTCCCTGGTGGTCCACTTGTTAGGACTTGGTGCTTTCACTGCTGGGGCCCAGGTTCAATTCCTGGTTGAGGAACTATGATCCTACAAGCTGTGCAGCGTGACCCCCCCTCCAAAACAAAGGCATGCATGGTGAAAGAACCATGGTGATAACAGAAGTCAAATGGAATTGATCTGACCAGGAAGTTTGGGGGAAGGGGACGAATTGAGGTGAGAGCCAGAGGAGATGGAGGGGAGATAAGAAAATACGACTGAGGTTAGAGAAAGCAATTGGTCCTGGACTTCCCTACACATAGCACAGGAAGTGGCCAAGAAGCAATAGGCTCCTTATCTCTGTGAACTGTCCCTCATTATCTATGTGAATGGGTGCTTCCTGCATTCCATCCCATTTTCCCTCTGTACTAAAAAGTGATACCCTATGTAAGCTCTGGAAATTCTAGTTTCTAGTCTTCGGCTTAATTCAATTGACCTTTAGAGTACATACCAAGAGGTGATTCCCATTTATGCTTATAATGAGCAATAATTTGACTTTAAAACCCTTTAAAGGAAATACCCTAAAAGGCCACAAGATGGAAATATTACCACATAATAGATAATACATGACCATGTAAGTGACGCGTGTTACGTGCATCTGTCCCTCTTTTAGTAGTCTTTCTCGGTGTTTGGTTTTCTTTTTGAGCCTGTCAGTCTCTGTCTGTATATTATGTTCTATGTTTAAGTCTTTCTTTTAGCTTTTTTCTTTTCTCTTCCCCTTCATTTATTTTTTCTTTCTCCTCATATTTGTCCCCAAATAAAATAACTTAGAAGTGTATTATACAGAATTATAATCTCAAGTATCGACAAAATTGTGTATTTTCTTTTTTAATGGAACTATTAGTTCCTTCTTTGAAAATTCTCAAAAAAAAAGCGAAAAAAAAAAGGGAGTTCCTTGGCGGTCCAGTGGTTAGGACTCTGCACTTTCACTGCTGAGGGCCCAGGTTCAGTCCCTGGTTGGCGAACTAAGATCCCACAAGCCTCACAGTGCAGCCCAAAATAAAAAAATAAAAATAAACAAAATTCTAAAAGAAGAGTGTTTTCTCTGGAGGAAATATCTAAATTATTTTTTAGCTTATGTTGCTTTTTTGTGGTTCAGTGGTTATCAATTTAAAGATTCCCTATCATTGCTTTTAAGGGTGAAATTGTTCTCATCTCCACCTTCCCTGTTATGCAAGGTATGATGCAGAAAATGAGGTGCTCGAGTGTAAAACATGCAAGTCAACATGCCAAAAGAAATATTAAAGATGCCTAAAGAGATGACTTAAAGACATGACTTAGTAAACAGATAAGTGATTATTAATGGACAAGGTGCAAATTTTGACTAGAAAAATGCAACACTCATGTGATCTTGCTTGCACACCTGCTGTGAGGATGAAACACTACAGTACTATGCAGGTTAGGATTTGAAGTAAGGAAGAAAGTAAAAGATATCATCTGAATAGGCCTTTAAGGATGAATCAGATGTGTGAAAGGGATCTATTCCTTGAAGGAAATATCAAATGCAAAGGCAATTACACACAACAACACAGGCAAATCACAAAAACATCATGCTGAGTGAAAAAATCTGGACTGAAAAAAAAAAGTACAGACGGTATTGTGCAATTTATATGATATTCTATCTCTAATGGTAGAAAGAAAACAAGCAGTGGCCTAGGGCTGCAAATGGGGTGAGGATTGACTTGAAAGGGACATTAGGGAACCTTTTGGGGTGACAGTAGTGGTGGTTACACAGGCAAATACATTTGCCAAGACTCAGAGCTACACTCTTAAAATGGGTGCATTTTATACTATGTAAACTGTACCTCAGTAAAACTGATTAAAAATGGAAAACAGTGGAAAGCCCCCAGGGAAGGGGGCTTGCACGGGGATCTGAATGCCATTCAGTTTGGACCACTTTTCCTATTACTGCCTCTTGGGTTGCCCCAAGCATTATATATGTCTCTACCATCCCATTTGTAAAATATGTCTATCTTCTCAACCTAAATTTTATACTGTTCAACCTGTTGTAACTAGAGATAGGCAACCTAGTAGATGGGCTATATAATCTAAGTATATAGTGTCATGGTTGAGAGTTTGGACTCTAGAGCCAGACCAACTGGATTCAAATCCCAGTTACTACCTAACGTAACAGCTTTATGGCCTTGAGCAGTCACTTAGTGTGCCTGGGCCTCACTTTCCTCACCTGAAGAATAGATATCTCTATCTGAAACTTATGAGGTTTTTATGAGGATGACATTAGTTAATATGCATACAGTGCTTAGGTTACTGCCTATACATAATAAACTATTTTTTAAGTAATATTTTGGCCTTTTTTATAAAAAGAAAAGAAAGGAAGCCTCATCCCTCATGCAATTAGTCTGAATTACTTTATCATAGCTAATTGAATAATTCTGGTTCTCTCTATATTAAGAGACTTCCAGTCCTACATTTTAGGTGTTGGTTGCTCTCTTTATCCTTCATCTGGCATCCTCCTGTCACATTCTTATATGGAACAGTTGTGTTTGGGACTTACCCTTCTCCTCAAGCAACTCCCGGCTGTTACTCCAACACTATTACACTATGGTGATTCCAACTCTCTTTTCCCTCAAGAAAGTGGTGGAGGTTTTATAATCAGTTTATTCTATGTTTTGAATGGTTACTGAGAATTAAATTATGCCTATAACCGAAAACATGACATGCAAAATGTAATATTTAGCTCGAGCCTTCTAAAAAGACCACAAAGGAAATATTTCCTCAGAAAAACCCAAGATGCCTCTTTTTCCTTCGTGAAGAGAAAGTTATTTTATCCTATGAAAACTGTAATTTACTTAAGTGTGATAGGATGTATCTATCCTATCACACTTAAGTAAAATCTTCTAGCACATTTTAAAGCAAATTCTAGTATTTCCCTGTTTGCTTGTTTGCCTGCTTGTTTGTTTGAATCTAGAAGTTTGATTTTTCTTTTTAAATCAGAAACCAAGAACTTAGGTTACATTTATACCTCAAAAGGAGAAACTGTGTTGGCCCTTAATCCCATAGTATAATTGTTAAGTATTCTGCTTTTTAATATATAGGTTTAAATTGCAACCAATTATATAAAAGCCTTAATTTTTATGGTCCTTCTTCCTATTTACTCTTTAACGAATACAGATCTCACGTTGACCTTGTTTTTCTCATCTATCCTCAGACTGGTGAAAACCTCATTCTGGGCACCATTTGACAAACCTAACAGTGTTGATTTAATGTTTACTCTATTAACCAAAACCTTTAACACACATAGTTTGAGTAGCCATTAAAATTCAGGGCCTCTACAAATCATTAGGAATACAAAAAGGAATAAGAAAACATCTGCTTTAGAGGAGCTTGGTCTAATAAACTGTAGGTATAAATTTTCTAGCCACAAAGATTCCAGGGTGCTTTCTTTTCTGGATAAGATGTTTGCACTACTAACTCTTACCTTCTGCCTGTCTTTATCTCCCGTCCCATTTGTGGCTAGAGTTACCAGGTCTCATTAGTAAACTCTCAGCACCAAGTATCCTAGAGGTCACCTCGGTATCAAGGTCTCTACCTGCAGCTGAACGTCAGCTCCACCAATGAAGTCATATTTGTATATTTTAAATCCCTTTCTATACTTTCTTTTTTGGAACAGCTTTACTGAGATATAATTCATATACTATATACAGTTCACTCATTAAAGTGCACGAATCAGTGGTTTTTAGTATATTCACAGAGTTGTGCAGCCACAACCACAAGCAATTTTAGGACATTTCGCCATATCAAAGCTGTCACTCCTTACCACCTCATTCCCCCAATTCTTTTTTTAATTTATTTTATTTTTTTAATTGAAGCATAGTTGCTGTACAATATTATTTAAGTTACATGTGTACAACACAGTGATTCACAATTTTTAAAGGTTATATTCCCATTTATAGTTATTATAAAATATTAACTGTATTCCCTGTGCTGTACAATATGTCTTTGTAGCTTATTTTATAGCTAATAGTTGGTACCTCTAACTCCCCTACCCCTATACTGCCACTGCCCCCTTCTCTCTCCCCACTGGTAACCACTAGTTCTCTATATCTGTGAATCTGTTTCTTTTTGTTATATTCACTAGTTTGTTGTATATTTTAGATTCCACATATAAGTGATATCATAAGTGTTTGTCTTTCTCTGTCTGACATATTTCACTTAGCATAATGCCTTCCAAGTCCATCCACCTTGCTGCAAATGGCAACATTTTGTTCTTTTATGGCTGTGTAGTATTCCATTGTATGTGTATACTATATCTTCTTTATCCATTCATCTGTTTTTTTATTAATTTTTGCTGGAGTATAGTTGCTTTACAATGTTGTCTTAGTTTCTACTGTACAGCAAAGTGAACCAGCTATACGTATACATATATCCCCTCTTTTTTTTTCTTTCCTTCCCATTTAGGTCACCACAGAGCACCAAGTAGAGTTCCCTGTACTATACAGTAGGTTCTCATTAGTTACCTATTTTATACATAGTAGTGTATATATGTCAATCCCAATCTCCCAGTTCATCCCATCCCCCCTTTCCCCCTTGGTATCCATATGTTTGTTCTCTACGTCTGTGTCTCTATTTCTGCTTTGCAAATAAGATCATCTATACCATTTGTCTAGATTTCACATATAATGTGTTAATATATGATGTTTGTTTTTCTCTTTCTGACTTACTTCACTCTGTATGACAGTCTCTATGTCCATCCACATCTCTACAAATGACCCAATTTCATTCCTTTTTATGGCTGAGTAATATTCCATTGTATATATGTACCACATCTTCTTTATCCATTCATCTGTCGATGGGCATTTAGGTTGCTTCCATATCCTGGCTATTGTAAATAGTGCTGCAATGAACATTGGGGTGCATGTGTCTTTTTGAATTATGGTTTTTTTCTGGGTATATGCCCAGTAGTGGGATTGCTGGGTCATATGGTAGTTCTATTTTTAGTTTTTTAAGGAACCTCCATACTGTTCTCCATAGTGGCTGTATTGATTTACATTCCCACCAACAGTGCAGGAGTGTTCCCTTTTCTCCACACCCTCTCCAGCATTTATTGTTTGTAGATTTTTTGATGATGGCCATTCTGACTGGTATGACCCAATTCTTAAATAACTACAAATCTACTTTCAGTATCTATATATGTGGACATTTCTGGACATTTCATATAAATGGAATCATAAAGTATGTGGTCTTTTGTGACTGGCTTCTGTCATTTAGCATGTTTTCAAGGCTCATCCGTGTTGTAGAATGTATCAGTACTTCATTTCTTTTTATGGCTGAATAGTGTCCCATTGTATGACACATTTTGTTTATCCATTCATCCAATTGATGGGCTTTTAAGTTGTTTCCACTTTTTGGGTATCATGAATGATGCTGCTATGAACATTCATGTACAGTTGTTGGGTGGACTTATGTTTTCATTTTTCTTGGGTATATACATAAGAGTGGAATTGTTGGGTTGAGTGGAAACTCTATGTTTAACTTTTTGAGAAAGTGCCAGACTGTTTTCAGAAATGACTGCACCATTTTACATCTCCACCAGCAGTGTATGTCAGACTCCAATTTCTCTACATTCTTATCAACACTTGCTATTACCTGATCCTATGCCTTTTGACATGAAATCTAGCCTCTTTGCCTTGACTGCTCTTTGCCTCTCAACTTTATTTTCCCTTGTTCTCTAGCACTTACATAAATTTTGAGAAGTTGGTCTCTTCACTGCCTCCATAATATTGATACTTGTTTTCCCATGTTGTGCCCACTGTCTTTAATACCTTTCTTCCCCTTGTCCTTTACCACTACAAATTCCTACCATACCTCAAGCCTGTGTTGACCATTTCAGCCCTTTTTAATGTCCATCTCCCCTGAGTTTCTCTGTACTTAGAGTTGATACCCCATAAGTTAGGCATTAACTGTATTTTATCTTGCACTGTTGGCTCTATCATCCAATGTCTTATATCTTATCACCCTAATCCATAGGTAAACTCCATGAGAACTTTATTACTATTACATCCTGTACTACTGCAGCCCAGTTCAGAACACACAGTGGATAACCTATAAATATTTGTTTGTTGATTGATTCTAACAGTATACAAATCTAACCTTGTATTTACAATGAGTTTTTTAATAGAAAAATTTTTAATGATTTTGATTGGTTCCATTTTCTTTCAAGGTAGGTTATGGTAGAAATCGCTAGCCTGTGCCAATAGCAATACAGAAGAATTATAGCCAGCAATGATCTTTGAGACACTTTTCTGTCCAATCAAATGTGGAAGATGACCATTTAATTATGAAATGATCTTATGCCAGTTCCCCTTCCAATTCACCCACTGTTGTCTGGAGAGTTTCACTGCAGAGAAGCTGTAGACTGAGAAAAGGAGAGAGGGAGTTTGTTGCCTGGAGAATAAGAACCTAGGAATTGAAACCTGGATAGGAGGAAGAAAATTTACGCTAACTACTCTAACTTTACTGCTGCATATGCTTTTTAAAGTATTCTTCAAACAAGAATGATGCTTTTTAAAAATATATTTAATGAGGAACTATTACTAACAAATACCTGCCATCAACACTCTCAACAATTTATATTGGAGGCAGGAGGGTGAAGCAAAAAGCACATGTTTAAATCACAGCTGGAGAACTTTCTAGCTTATGACTTTGGCAAGTTTCATGCCTCAGTTTCCTCATCTATAAAATGAAGATACTAATAGTTCCTATCCATAGATTTGTTATGAGGATTAGATGAAATAGTGTGTGCAAAGCATTAGTACAATGTCTGGCACATAGGAAGTGTAAATAAGAGGTAGTCCCCTACCTCTCCACTCTTCTCATCTTTTACACACATCAGGGCAAAGGCAGAGTTAGCATGACATGTGGAAAGGATATGGTGAGGATAAAACATTTGCACTAACAAGTAGTGGTAGTTACATGGGACCGAAGTATGGAAGGCTTGGGAAGCTACCTAGAGAAGGTTGAAGCATATTTCATCTGAACCATGGGAGGTCCCCAGGAGGAAGTAGGAGGGGCATGGGTATGGAATGGAGAAGGGTGGATTGTTCATGTCAGAAAAGTTCCAGAGTAGGTGGGAAGAATGAGGTTCTGAGTACTACAAGAGAGGTCAGCCTTATAGAGAAGGAACGTGTGTTCCTCTAAGAGAAGGAGATGTATCAGGACAGGGATGTGTTAGGGCAGAGACAAAAGGATGTACCCCACTGCATAGGAGGAGATCATCCCAAGAGCAAGGGGACAAAGGGAGGAGAGTTGGAGGTGTAAGAAAGGAGTATGTCAGTGGCACCACCTCTCTGAGGAATGTTTTAAGGACTCAGTAAAAATGAAGGGAAAAAAGTAAGATTGATGACCACTGAGGAAGGCTTGGGAGAACATGGGTGGCATGAATCCTTGGTAGGATTCATTCTCCATCTTTTTTGAGGATGACTCAGCAGCTCTGGTTGCAGAACAGAAGAACCAGGCAGCAGGGAGTAAGGGGTCCCCTTTCCCCCACAGGCCTGGGACAAAAATCAGGGCAGCCAGCAACAGCCAGGGCAGCAGTGAGAGCACTAAAGGAGTAACCACACACAGCAGTACTCACACAGGCGCCCTGGGTGCTGTGCCCATGCACACATGTGGCCGGCCACAGACTCTATCCCCAAGCTCATCCCAGGGCTGTTTATGAGCAAATTCAGGTGGCTCCTTTTCTTCATTTGATTTTCCTTACAATAAATGCTTACTTTAAAATAAAGTCAATACGGATATAAATTGTTTAAAAGCTGTGTCATCTCTGGAGTGGAGTGGAACATGAAAGGTGCCTCCCTTTGTCACACATGTGGATAATAGGTGCTGGGCCCAAAGGTTTCCCAGTGTCAGATCAGATGCTGTTTTCTTAGGCACCTTAAAAGTTATGCTAGGGGGACTTCCCTGGTGGCACAGTAGTTGAGAGTCCGCCTGCCGATGTAGGGGACACGGGTTCGTGCCCCGGTCCGGGAAGATCCCACATGCCGCGGAGCGGCTGGGCCCGTGAGCCATGGCCGCTGAGCCTGCGCATCCGGAGCCTGTGCTCCGCAACGGGAGAGGCCACAACAGTGAGAGGCCCGCGTACCGCAAAAAAAAAAAAAAAAAAAAAAAGTTATGCTAGGGAATTCCCTGGAGGTCCAGTGGTTAGGACTCTGCACTTCCACTGCAGGGGGCACAGGTTCGATCCGTGGTTGGGGAAGTAAGATCCCGCGTAGCGCGGCCAAAAAAAAAAAAAGCTATGCTAAAAGGGAGAGGGACCTCTAAATGTACTCTTGGGGTACACCAAACCATATAACAGAAAGAAGTTCATACTAGAACCTGGAGATTCCTGCAGCCTCTCTGGCCCAGCCCTCTCATCCTGCAGGTGAGGAAACGCACTCAGAGCCAGAGAGTGAGAAAGCCCCATGAGTCGTGAGGTACAGTGGAAGTGAGCACTCCTACTCTCACAGTCTGGACTGTGTGTGCTTCACTCTCTCTTGGTGCCTCGATGGCCCCCTGGCCCTGGGCAGGTCCCGCATGAAAGATAAGCTGCAAAGTGCCCACTGCTCCCTCTTGACCAAAGTCAGGGGCACACAGGAAGCAGAGGCAGGAGCCTAGTGATGCTGCAGTGGAGCAGAGCCACTACAAACGCAGGCTTGGCACCACTTGCTAGCTGTGTGACCCTGGACTAGATACTTCTATTTTCTGTGCCTCGGTCTCTCCATCAATAAAGTGGGGGTAATTGTGAAGATTAGATAACGAATATAAAGTATTTAGCATTGTGCCTCAAAGGTAATAAAACGACTAGTAGGGTTTAGTAATTATTATCATTACTTTTTTTGTACAAGGGCTTTGTGACCCATAAAACCCTGTAAAAAGTAAAGGATTGGCCATGATTATTACAAGAGTGATGGCCAAGACTCCACTCACACCCTTGTTTCCTTCTTCCTTCCACCCTCTCTCTGTGATCTTTGGCAACAAGACACTTCTACAGAAGCAGTAGCATAGGGAAAGATGGTGCAGAGCGTAAGAGTACTTACTCTTTCCAAAGCCCATCTCAGAAGACACCAGGGATGGCTCTGGCTTACAAACCCTGCCCCCCTCCTGGACACCGCCAGGTGATGGTGCACCTGCAAAAGTCTTGATTTGGCCAGTGGCCATGGTGAGATATATTCCTTTTCCTTTCCTGACTTCAAGAAAGTGTTTCCTACCCCAGTTACAATTTGAGTATCAAATAAAGTTGAGTATCAAAGTTCATGGGTTACCAGGGCTGCCATTAACACATATAAGTACCTTAGTGTGAATTGCAAAAAGGCCTCTCTTCTTCAAGTCATGTTCCTTCCACTTTGTTTGAACAAGATAGTTTACTGTCCTGTGTAGCGCTCAACCTACATAACCATACATGGCAGCCTGTGGCTTCTATTCAGAATATTCATCTCTATTCTTTAGGTCCTGAAGCACCTACGGCACCTAAACTTTACCAACAATATGGGGGAGCAGGTAACTTTCGATGAATGTGGAGACCTGGCAGGGAACTATTCCATCATCAATTGGCACCTCTCCCCAGAGGATGGCTCCATAGTGTTTAAGGAAGTTGGATATTACAATGTCTATGCCAAGAAAGGAGAAAGGCTCTTCATCAATGAGGAGAAAATCCTGTGGAGTGGATTCTCAAGGGAGGTACGTGTTGTCCATCAGGATACCAGATGCCTCCACCACAGGCAGAAACTGTGCTGGGCTTTGGGAGGGCCTTGGACTTCACCACTGGACTTCCAGAATCATGAGTCCACTTCCCTCAACTCACTAACTGCATTGCCAGGGCTCCCTGTGAAATCCATGAGTGTTTAATGCACAGAAGAGAATCTTCAGAACCTGAGCCCCATACTTATTATATTGAAACAGTTTTATTCTTTACAAATCTGACTCCTTGGCTAATAATAGTTTCCTTGACTAAAACTTTCCCCAACCAGAGCAAAACATCACTCAAGGCAGGGCATGGACAATTCACACAGAGGTAGTTCCCTGTCATCCAGATAGCTCAGGACTGACGTATAAGTCAAAAGCACAATTTATTCTCCTGCTATGGGAGACCTGTAACAAATAGGAGGATGCTTGTGACCATGATCAGGACCCCCTTCCATGAGTATCACTGCATCTAGAAGCTTGATTAATAACCAGAAGCACATTACCCAATGAATATGCCCTTAAGGAAAAGACGCATAATATGCTGAAATAATAACTATTCCATGATGGTTGCGTCCTAGAATATAGTAGGCTGCTGAGGACCCGGATCCTCTGTAGAAACAGACCCTGGACCGGGCATCCTCTTTAACTCTCCCAAGAAACCTGGATGAGACCCACTACATTTCTCTTTGCATTTGCCTTTCTATTATTACCTTTGAGTGTCTTGAACCACTTTTTATAACATGACCAAAAATTCAACTTCATCTTTTTACCAAATGCTTCTTAGGTTGATGGGTTTCTGATGAAATACTACAATTTCACTGTTTCCCAATATATAGGATAAGTTACCCACGAGAAGGTCTCCTATAGATAGCTAATATCATCCACAGTGTGCAAGTCTTTTTTAGCTTCTACCTCAGAGGGTGGATTCTCAATTATAAACATGTCATAACCTTTTCCAGACAGAACTTTTGGGGTTCCAGAGGTTATATCCCTCTGTCCACTATTTATACTCTTGTCTAAATTATCACAAGTTTCAACTGACTGAAGTCTAAATTGATCAGCTATATTATCAAGTCTTCCCTGCTGTTGACTCATCCAGGTTATATTTTACCTCCATTCATGCACATAATTGATTGTCTCTAATTGGTGTAGATTGAACCATTTTTATTTTGTTTTTTTGAGGTTTTTGTCACTCACAGCCTAACAGAAGCCAAGAGGGAAAGCTACTAAACTCATTTTATGAGGCTGATATAATCTTAACACCAGAAACAGACAATAACAGTACAAGAAAAGACAATTATAGGCCAATTTATAAACATAGATGTGCTCACATCCTAAATAAAATATCAACAAACTTGGACCACCAATGTATAAAATATATGATATATCGTGATCCAGTAGAGTTCGCAGTGAATCTACAGGAACATAATGATAGCCAAACATTCCAACATTGTAGTGTTTGTAGATGTAGTTTATCCTTTCCTTCGAACCAGGGTCCTGAGAATCTTAGCAATCATCAGGTCTGATACTGCCATTTCTATTCCTCTTTCATTAGAAAATAGTGTCAATCATCTTCTGTTCAAGTGTTTTGAAATTCCTCGTTAAGCCAGTTATTTCTTTTTTGCTGGAAGCAATGATAATTATTTTATTGCTTTCCATGTGTTTAACTTTGTAAGACGTCTCCAGTTCAAGTAGTCGTGGGGACGGGGAAGGTCTTATTAAAGAGATATTTTGGAAATAGTATGAGCCCTACCACGTATCAAGCATTATTCAAGGCTTTGTAACTGGGGCTACAAAAATGAGGAAGACTTGCTCCCTACCTTCAAGATGCTTTTGCAAAGTATACTTCATTCTTATGATACATCTATTATCTCTGATACACATAGACTGTTAGGCAGTAAATACCTAATAAATTTCTAGAGTAAGTACTCAGTTACCTGGCATGATCAGAGAACGAGATAGAAGCAGGACTTCTGAAATGGTGAAGCTATGGTAAATTGGGCAAAACTGTCAAAAACAACCCTTTAAGAACCTAGAAATCAACCAATAGCATACATCAAAAGGTGAAGGATTTTTTTTTTAAGAAAAACTAATGAAACTCAGGTAAGAATAGTGGCAGTCTGGGCATTTTAGCCTGGGGCTGCTCTCCAGTTGTTTCTAATGTGGACAATCATATCATCTGCAGTTTTATTTAAAATAACAGATTTATTTAGCCTTTTCCAATATGTTTGCCCTTATTTTTCTTGTTTTATTCCACCAGCCAAGAACTCCAGTGCAATATATAATAATAGTGGTGATACTGAGCACCGTTGTTTTAAAGTAAATGCTTTTAATATTGTGTATTAGAATAGAATGATTTTTAAGAATTTTGGGGGCTTCCCTGGTGGCGCAGTGGTTGAGAGTCTGCCTGCCGATGCAGGGGACACGGGTTCGTGCCCCGGTCCGGGAGGATCCCACATGCCGCGGAGCAGCTGGGCCCGTGAGCCATGGCCGCTGAGCCTGTGTGTCCGGAGCCTAAGAATTTTGGGGGGTTTTTTCAAGGTAAAGGTATTTCTTCCTACTCTCTTTCATTGTTTTTATCACTAGTTTGTGTTACATTTCATCAAATACTTTTCATCCATTGATGATCATATTTTTCTGTGTTAATTTATTATTGCAGTGAATGACACAGATTTTCTAATATTAAACTTGTTTGCATTCCTGGCATAAACTCAGCATGATCATGGTGTATTTTCTTTTTCATATCCTTTGAGTTTTAGTATTTTTCATCTATTTTCAAGTAGTAGAAAGTAGTTGTACTCTTTCCAGATCCTTTCAGATTCCTTACACTTTGCATGTATCTCCAGGACTTCTGTACATTTTTACTTCCAATAACCAGAACTTGATGCTCTTTTTCAGAAGACTGCCTGCAGGCTAATGGAACCCATTTTGCTCACAGGCTCAGAGAGGCAAAGGAGAACCTCAGAAGAGCCTAGGAATTTACATTTCCCTTAACCTATGAGTGGTGTGGAAGTGTGAAAGCCCTCGCCCTTTTCTTCAGATCAGGACAGCTCTGGGGTATAACCTACAGTCCAGAGCTCCTGTGGGGGATCAGGCAGAAGTCTGAGGGACGTTGCTCGGGATCACACCCTTGCTTGTTCTCCTCCCTTCTATGTCCTACTTCCTCTAGTCTCTTCCTGGTTCCCTTGGGAGAACTTTCCTTATAAATCACTTGGACACAAATCCTCAACTCAGCTCTGCTTCTGAAGACAATAAGTGAGATGGGCCTGTAATATTTTTTTTTTTCTTTTTCATGCTGTCCTTGTCTTGTTTTGGAATCAGGGTTATTATACTGGCCTTACACGACTGAGTTGGAGGGTACTCCTTTTTAAAAAAAAAATTATTTTCCTGATCTCTGATAGAGTTTGTACAAAATTAGTTTGCTCTATTCCTTGAGAGTTTAGTACTACTTGCCTGTGGTGAACACAGGATGACGGTCATCTCAGGTATGACTATGTGCTGAGGAGGAAGTAAGTGGAAAGGGGAGTGTATAGTTAGATGTAGGTTGCTGTCCCAGTCCTAGTTTTTGTCTTGGATGGTAGTCATTAAAAATGACTAACCAAAGTGGTTCAAACATGGACAAGTCATGATGGAAAGAAACAAGGATTATGATTAATCCAATTCTGTGCACATGAAGTCCACTACGGAAATAAATAAATTAAATTAAATCCATGTTATCTGAAGTTAATGTAGCTACTGAAGCTTTCTTTTGGTTAGTAATTACCTGATATATTTTTCTGATCCATTTACTTCCGACTCCTCCATGCCTGTCCTGCCTGCCTCACTGAGCTGTTGCAAGGATCTCAGAAATCACCCTATAAAGCCTAAAAGAAAATTGCAGGAATTGCAATTCACTACAAAGTTCAAAGTCTCATTTTCAAATAAATTTCCCTTCGTCTCAGCATCTCCCCTTGTGACTCTCCCTCTCTGTGTAGGTCCATGTTCCTGTGTCTTTTAGTTTGTTTCAAACTTTTACTTCTATGGAAAGTAAACAGATGTCTCATTATGGGACTTGGAGACGATGGAAGGGAAGACTGTTTAAGGAGGATTTTGTCACGGTGTAGACTCCCAACAATTAATCTTTCTAGAATCCCACTGAGGTGTGTGTGTGTGCACGCACGCGCGCGCGTGTGTGTGTGTGTGTGTGTGTGCTCAAGCGCACGCGCGCGCGCCTGCACTTGCCCATAGGCATCCCTCCCTTTCATAGATAACAGGAACAAAGACCTCTGGACTTTCCTATGCCTGGATTGGGCCTGAGTCTGCCTCACTGGTCCTGGTGCCCAGCCCCTCCGTTTTACACATGTCAGTGGAGCTGCAAGACTGATCCTGCGGCTGCAGCCCGTCACTATTGTGATCTCTGTCCTCCAGGTGCCTTTCTCCAACTGCAGCCGAGACTGCCTAGCAGGGACCAGGAAAGGAATCATTGAGGGGGAACCCACCTGCTGCTTTGAGTGCGTGGAGTGTCCCGACGGGGAGTATAGTGATGAGACAGGTAAAGGAGCAGCCCCTCGTGGACACCATGCAGAGCTCAGTTCACTTTGGGGCCCTGGGATCAGCAAAGTACCTGGAAGGGCTGGGCTGCGATGGTGCTTAGCATGGTTTCTCATTTAACAAGGTGTGTCTGAGCGTCACGCTGGGCTGGGCACTGAGGGGGTAAGAAGAGGAATGTTAGTCTCTGTAATACCATAAAAGCTTACAAACACACCTGTTACACATCTTTCTCTTACTTCAATACTGCTCTCCAATATTGTTTTCTTTTTCTTATAGCTCAATGATCCTGAATAGACAAAGTTCTGTCTGTTCCCGTCTCCAGAGTTAATAGGCCATGATAGATGGCCTGCTGAGTGATTGGCACCGTACTTACACTGTCTTACTTATGTTTTTCCTGTGCCTCAGTTTCTTCATCTATAAAGTAGGAATAATAATAAACCTATCTTATAGAGTTTGGGGGATTCATTGAGTTAGTATTGGTAAAGCACATGGTAAATTATAGATAAATATTTGTTAAATAAAAACCTTGATTAGCATATTGGAAGCACTCTATAAATATGAACTATTATTATTTTGTCATTGTTTTTGATTCATTTCGTCCTCACCACAATAATGGGGTTATTATTGCTTACATTTCACAGATGATGAAACTGAGGCTCAGAAGTAGCCTGATGAAAGTCACACAGCTAATAAATGGCAGGGCCAGGATTCCCATCCAGATCTCTGACTGCAAAGCCCATGCTCCTTTCACTCCCCAAAACTGCACACTGCATGAGACATAGCAGAGACTTAATAAACATTTGTTGGTCAAATGAGTCTGTAGACTCCCTCACTAGAAAGCCGTGGATGAGGAAGGTACAGGTCACATGCATGGGAAGCTTTGCCTTGATCTACGAAGAAGTCTGCTCTGGCATGTCTACAAAGCCCATCCTTACGTCCAAAATGAGTCAGGCTGAGCGTGAAGCACTGTGAAATTTGGTGGCCAGTGCCAGACCCTTAGCGTGCAGGGCAGCCACCTACCCAGCAAGACTAATCATTCTCTGCTACAAACCATCAGCAAGGAGCGTTAAAGGAAACAAGCAGCCCCCTTATATACAAAGGAAAAATATAATGGAACCATCAAAGACACATGAAATTAAGTATATTATTAAGCATAAGTCAGAGTTCAATACATTATTTGATAACGTAAAAATCACAATTATTTCATCAATAAAGAAAATTTAAAGTGCCCTCACCACCACATTCACACTCACAAAGTTCAGTCTTTGCCACACAGTACTAACCCTTTACTGGGACATTTTACAGACGCGAGTGCCTGTGACAAGTGCCCTGATGACTTCTGGTCCAATGAGAACCACACTTCCTGCATTGCCAAGGAGATTGAGTTTCTGTCCTGGACTGAGCCCTTTGGGATCGCACTCACCCTCTTTGCTGTGCTGGGCATTTTCCTCACTGCCTTCGTGCTGGGCGTCTTCATCAAGTTCCGCAACACGCCCATTGTCAAGGCCACCAACCGAGAGCTCTCCTACCTCCTCCTCTTCTCCCTGCTCTGCTGTTTCTCCAGCTCCCTGTTCTTCATTGGGGAGCCCCAGGACTGGACCTGTCGCCTGCGCCAGCCGGCCTTTGGTATCAGCTTCGTGCTCTGCATCTCGTGCATCCTGGTGAAAACCAACCGCGTCCTCCTGGTGTTTGAGGCCAAGATTCCCACCAGCTTCCACCGCAAGTGGTGGGGGCTCAACCTGCAGTTCCTGCTGGTCTTCCTCTGCACCTTCATGCAGATCGTCATCTGTGCCATCTGGCTCAACACCGCGCCCCCCTCGAGCTACCGCAACCACGAGCTGGAGGATGAGATCATCTTCATCACCTGCCACGAGGGCTCGCTCATGGCACTGGGCTTCCTGATCGGCTACACCTGCCTGCTGGCTGCCATCTGCTTCTTCTTCGCCTTCAAGTCCCGGAAGCTGCCGGAGAACTTCAACGAAGCCAAGTTCATCACCTTCAGCATGCTCATCTTCTTCATCGTCTGGATCTCGTTCATTCCCGCCTACGCCAGCACCTACGGCAAGTTTGTCTCTGCCGTGGAGGTGATCGCTATCCTGGCAGCCAGCTTTGGTTTGCTGGCCTGCATCTTCTTCAACAAGGTCTACATCATCCTCTTCAAGCCATCCCGTAACACCATCGAGGAGGTGCGCTGCAGCACCGCGGCTCACGCCTTCAAGGTGGCGGCCCGCGCCACGCTGCGCCGCAGCAATGTCTCCCGCCAGCGGTCCAGCAGCCTTGGGGGCTCCACGGGATCTACCCCCTCCTCCTCCATCAGCAGCAAGAGCAACAGCGAGGACCCCTTCCCGCAGCCCAAGAGGCAGAAGCAGCAGCAGCCGCTGGCCCTGACCCAGTGCGCGCAGCAGCCGCAGCCGCGGCCGCCCTCGACCCTGCAGCTGCAGCAGCAATCGCAGCAGCAACCCAGATGCAAGCAGAAGGTCATTTTCGGCAGTGGCACAGTCACCTTCTCGCTGAGCTTTGACGAGCCTCAGAAGAGCGCCATGGCTCACAGGAATTCCACGCACCAGAACTCCCTGGAGGCCCAGAAAAACAACGACGCCCTGACCAGACACCAGGCGTTACTCCCGCTGCAGTGCGGGGAGACAGACTCGGAACTGACCGCCCAGGAGACAGGCCTGCAGGGGCCTGTGGGTGGGGACCACCAGCCAGAGATGGAGGACCCGGAAGAGATGTCCCCAGCACTTGTAGTGTCTAATTCACGGAGCTTTGTCATCAGCGGTGGAGGCAGCACTGTCACAGAAAACATGCTGCGTTCCTAAAACGGACGGAGAAGGCCAGTCCAGGGGGAATTCCAGAGAGGTTTCCTGGGATCACGGTCTCCGACAGGGATGAGGAATCGCCCCAGACTCCTTTCCTCCAGGAAGGAGGAATAAGACACCCCAAATGCGTGGGACTTAGTTGCACTGCCACAAACGACAGTGAATTGACTAATGTTCCCTTTAAAATTAAAAAGAGGAGAGCTGTGTGCTTCTGTGGTTGGATTTGTCAGAGCGCTGAGATCCCCGTAGTCAGGTTCGCTGTTCATGTCCCTGCCTCTGTTCTCCTCCTCTGTTCTATCCCACTCAACAGCCCGGAGATGAAACCAAGGCTTTAAACTACCCACCTACTCCCCCTGTTTTATGGGTTCTGGTTTTTGGTTTTAATACTGAAATGTTTGCCCTGAACTTTGCAGACAGCCTGGTCCAGAGACAAAAGTGTGCAGAGTGACAGAACATCAGATTTGACCACCACTAGAGTTGAGTCTGAAAGACAGAATGTCACCAGCACTGCCCAACACCGTGATGATGGAAAGAACTTGAAATGTCCAAAACTGTAAGGTGAATGTGTCCCCTCCTATTTATGAAAACCATAAAATATTTAGACTCTTACTTGCTGCTGCTATCATGTGACACTGAGAAGGTTAGCATCCCTCCTGTACCAGGACATCTGGTTTGGTCCAGAATGTGTTAGTGATGTCATGTTTAGATTCCATGATCACAAGAATCACCTCAGATTGTTGGGAAGGGACTGCATGAATCCAATGATCTGTATCTATAATTAATATTGCCATATGTAGCTTTATCCTTAAGAAAATACTTCTGTCGTAATAGTCCGTGGACAATATAAACTGGGAAAAAGTGCCCCAGTCTGGTTTATATAAGGCAGTATTATTGAGCTCCATTTTCCTTGCCCATCCCACCACCTGCACCCCCATGAGCTAAGGCCTATGTGAGTCCTTTCAGGGCCCCAGGGGTCCAGAAACTCCCCGCTTCCCTGCCGCAAAGGCTTCCTGAAGCCAAATCCATGCCTTCCCCTGTGAAGAATAAGCTCCCAGTCACTGGCCTCCTACCAGTTGCTGGGGTAAGAAAATGTGATTCTGAGAGAGCTCTCATGGGGAATTACCCTGGCACTCTACCCCCCAAATGCTGTACCTACGTTCCCTCCAGCAGTGGGAGTCTGCCCACAGGTAGTTACAGGATTGAACGTTGAACGGCATGCTGCTGAACGGTCAGGCTCTGGAGCTAGAGAGACCTGGGTTCAAGCACTGGGTTGGTCACTGACAAGTTGCGTGACCGTAGGCAGGGAACCTTGACCTCACTCAGCCCCGGCTTCTTTGTGTCTAAAATGGGGGTAATAATCATTCTTTTTCCTCAGAGCTCTTATGTGGATTAAATGAGATAAATGCATGTAAAGTACTTTAGCATGGTGCCTAGCCCATAGTAAGCAGTCAATAAATATTAGTTAATATTATTCCTGATATTGTAAATTTTTTCACGTGTTTAAAATACAAAACAACACATTTATTTACCATTCAGATTTTAACAACAAGCTCACTGAGCACAATAACTTTCTCCATAATAAGCCCAAGAACTCTAGGGCCCAGTTCAAGGGGTCCTGAGCGACACCGCTCATGGTGAAGCCAGAAGGTCACTCCCCCAAGCGCCCCATGCTACCTCCACCCCTGGTGCCAGAACCCAGATCTCTAGCACCAAGGGGAGACCATTCCACTCTGGCATTAATTTCCCAGATCACTCTAAATGCTGCCCTTAGGCCAAGGTCAGGTAGAGCAATCAAATCTGTGAGGTCCTCATGACTTCTTCCTCTGACCATTTTTCTCCAAAGGGCCACCTTTCCACGATTTTTAAAGTGACTTGTGGAAATGATGGTTGTCAATCTGGATGAAAAGGCATCAGAGGGCGCCATGTGGGAGCACCGCTGTGAGACACGGAGAAGGTGTCACACGGGAAGACCTGGTGAGGCACCTGCTCCCTGAAGCCAGGCCCAGCCTGCCGCCCCCACCCTGGTTACGCCTCTGAGCAAGGCCCAGAGCTGAGTGAAGATTTATATTTAACATTTTACTTGGACTTTTTAAGAAATGGCTGAAAATTTGATGGCTGGGTTTTTGTTTTATTGGTCAAAACAGCTGTGTGCTGATTCGCTTTGTTATAAAGCAGAAGCTAACACACCATTGTAAAGCAATTATACCCCAATAAAGATGTTAAAAAAAAAAAAACAGCTGTGTGCAAACAGCTGCTTTGCTATGCAGAGTGCCACACACTCAAGCTCACACTTCCCAGGTCCGACAAACAGCTCCCCCTCGTGGCAGAGCTGCAGGAAGAGGCTTGTCGGGGAAAACACACACCATTTGCAATGAGCCTCACTTCACCAAGTGCTTGCAGATGAAGTCATCTCTCCCCACGTCCTTGTCAGAAAGGGAGGCGGCATCACTGTTCTCAGTCATACGTAGCAGGCACAACTCTCAGCACACAACCAGGGGTGTCAGATATGAACCCTCATTATTTTTCTGTAACAGCCTAGTTTCTTTCTCAAATTCCCATTCAGCCTAATGACAGAAACTTCATCTTAGTCAAGCTGGGTTTTTTCTCAGTAACTTCAGAGCTTTCTGAACCAATTTAGATTTCTGGGGATCTGTTCAGAGGTTTCTTCCTTCCCGCTTACAGGAAGGTTTTTGTAGCGTAAGGAGGTGGTGTTCCCCAAACATCTGCAGCTCCTGTTGACATCTCTGAGAACATTCTTATCTGACCCTCAGTAATTGTTATGCCTCCACACTGGCATCCTCTGAGGCATCTCATCCCTGTGTATCCCGAGTCATGGGATCCACAGTGATTTTCACTGCGGCATCACTTTTTCCCAACTACGAGGCCCCTGCCGGGCCTGCCAGATCTCTAATGAGACAGCCCTGGGGCCTGGGAATGACCAGGCAGCTCTCAGGCCCCTCCCTCCTGGCCCCTCCACTGCCATGTCTGCTTGACGGGGGCCCCCCCATGACGGTATGGAGAAGTCACACAAGCTTCCAAAGCGCCAGAGGAGGAACAGGGCACTTATCGCCAAACCTATACAAGCCTTTGTGGAAGGGTGAACAATGGCCCCCCCAAAGATGCCCACGCCCTAATCCCTAGAACCTATCTATGGTTGTGTTAAGTTACATGGCGAGGTGAATTAAGGTTGCAGATTGAATTAAGGTTGCTAATCAGCTGGCCTTGAGATAGGGAGATTATTTTGAATTATCCAGGCAGGCCCAATGTAACTACATCTCCATAAAAGAGGGAAGCAGAAGCAGCGGCGTCCGAGTGATACCATGTAAGAAAGACTCCACTGACTATTGCTGCCTTTGAATATGGAAGGGAGCCATAAGCCAAGGAATGCAGGTGGCTTCTAGAAGCTGGAAAAGGCCAGAAAACCGGCTCTCCCCCACAGCTTCCAGAAGGAACCAGCCCTGCTGGTTTTAGCCCAGTGAGACCTCTTTTGGACTTCTGATCTCCAGAACTGTAATAAACCTAGATACATAAATAAATAAAACCTAAGAAATAGATGTTGTTTTGAGCCACTAAGTTTGTGGTGATTTTTTACAGGAGCAACAGGAAACTAATATATATAGCATTTTTACTGTCATCTCCTTTCCTGAGGCCATGGCCTTTCTCAGAGAGCAACACCTGCTCCTGCTGTAGTTCTCTCCCCCCCCAGCTAGCTCCCTCTCTCTCCTCCACAGTTCCCTTCCTCCTATCTGCTTGGGGAAGTATAAACCTTGTGTTCCGAGTCTTTCTGGGCTTTGGTTTTAGACAACGAATGGCTGTGTTCTCCCAATCTATTTTCTGTTAGTAGCAGAAACCTGAAAAATAATAGCTTCAAAAAAGCAGTTTGTTTTTCTCTTATATAAAAGAAGTCAGAAGTTTTTGGAGGGACTTCCCTGGTGGTCCGGTGGTTAGGAATCCGCCTTCCGATGCAGGGGATGAGGGTTCGATCCCTCTTTGGGGAACTAAGAGCCCACATGCCACAGGGCAACTAAGCCCGCGTGCCACATCTACTAAGCTCGTGCGCCTCAACTAGAGAGCCTGCCTGCCACAAACTACAGAGCGTACACAACAACTAGAGAAGAGGAAAAAGACCCGCACGCCACAACTAGAGAGAAGTCCACACTGCAACAAAAGATCCCACATGCCGCAAGGAAGATCCCACATGCCGCAATGAAGACTCAACACAGCCAAATAAATAAATTAAATAAATTTCAGGACAATATTATTTCTCCTCTTGGCCTGGCTAAAGCCATATAATCTGTGGGCTGGCTCTGCATGGAGCCAGAACTTCCCTCTGCTCATCTTCTGCATTTGAACTCATTAGCGCTGGAAGAGCAAGGGAACATCAGTAAGGGGTGCTGGTTAATCACTGGAGGAGGTGGCCTGCATTGCTCCGAGCCTGGCTAGTCATTTCAGGAGTCCGCTGGAGACAAAGGCATCTCCCAAAGTTGGGCGGAATTTGGGTAAGTGGAAAGGAGTTGTTATAGTGAGATCACTCGTCTCTAGGAGACCCTGTATTTCCTGTCACTAATCATGGAAAAATACTAGGGATTGGTCAAGAACTTATATATATATATCTATATATCTATATATATATCTTTATTGGACTATAATTGCTTTACAATATTGTGTTAGTTTCTGCTGTACAGCAAAGTGAATCAGCTATATGTGTATATATATCCCCATATCCCCTCCCTTTTGAGCCTCCCTCCCACCCTCCTTATCCCACCCCTCTAGGTCATCACAAAGCATCGGAGCTGATCTTCCTGTGCTATGCAGCAGCTTCCGCTAGCCTTCCATTTTACATTTGTTAGTGTATATATGTCCGTGCTACTCTCACTTCGTCCCAGCTTCCCCTTCCCCCCACACCCATGTCCTCAAGTGCGTTCTCTACGTCTGTGTCTTTATTCCTGCCCTGCAGCTAGGTTCATCAGTACTGCTTTTTTAGATTCCATATATATGCGTTAGCATAAGGTCTTTGTTTTTCTCTGACTTTTACTTCACTCTGTATGACAGACTCTAGGTCCATCCACTTCATTACACATAACTCAATTTTGTTCCTTTTTATGGCTGAGTAATATTGCATTGTATATATGTGTCACATCTTCTTTATACATTCATCTGTCGATGGACATTTAGGTGTCCGTGGATGAGAACTTTGAATGAATTTTGCTGTTATGCAAGAAGTGAGGTAGCAGCTTCCCTGGTGGTGCAGTGGTAAAGAATCTGCCTGTCAATGCAGGGGACATGGGTTCGAGCCCTGGGCCGGGAAGATCCCACATACCACGGAGCAACTAAACCCGTAAGCCACAACTACTGAGCCTGGGCTCTGGAGCCCACGAACCACAACTACTGAGCCCGCGAGGCACAACTACTGAAGCCCATGCACCTAGAGCCCATGCTCCACAATAAGAGAAGCCACCGCAATGAGAAGCCTGCGCACCGCAACTAAGTGTAGGCCCCGCTTACCGCAACTAGAGAGAGCCCGCGTGCAGCAATGAAGACCCAACACAGCCAAAATAAAGAAAGAAAGGAAGGAAGGAAGGAAGAAAGGAAGAAAGAAAGAGAGGTAGGGATCAGAGATATACATACAGGGTAAGACCAGCCATGGAAATAAAGGTACATTCCGAGGATACGGAGAATTTTAGCCTTGATGGGAACTGCTCAACCGGTGGTATGAGAAGTGAACTACTCAAAGAAGGCCAAGTAGGGGCAGGAAACTGGGAAGAACCATCATGAAAGTGCATCTAGGAACTGGAGGGACAACTGTGACCCAAGCATCAAGTGGGGCTAAGAGCACCTTCTTTTCTGTTGGAATGACCACCACATCTCTCCCTCCCCCAAGTCCCACACTGGAGTGGAGGGAGTTTGGAGTGGAGGTAGGGGTACCTGTTTATATAGTAAGAGCTGGATTGGAGGAAGGGAATAGAAATAGAAGTATATCACAAGCTGCCTCCCTCTGAAATCTGGATACTGGCTGTCTGAGTAACTAGCTAGGGTAGGAGGCTAGAACTAATATACGCAATTAACTCTAGGACTGAGTTCCCAGGGCATGGAGGGCAAATGCCTGAGAGTATAGTGAAAATAGGTAAGAGATCAAAGCCAGAGAATAATTCTCAGGGTTGGTACAGGATTTGATTCCTGACAAAAGCATCAGGAAATGTTTTTTGAAGAATGTGGCTGTTCTCCTTGACATCAGCCCAAAGATGTGGTTATTGCTCAAAACTTCCCGATTTTCTTTAAATGTTTTGTTTCTATCTCTGAAAATATTCAAATTATAAGCAGAGATTTCATGGAAAAAGGTATTCCATGCAAGTGGAAATTGAAAGAAAGCTGGAGTAACAATACTTATACCATGTAATGAAGTTTCAAACAGATGAGCATACCATATTAAATAAGAATCACCCTACTAGGTCAGTGGCCATGCCTATAAAGTTTTCCTAGAGCTCTAATTGGTCCCAGGACTTCTACAGAAATATTTTTTGTTTTATTTACTCATGTTTTATTTATTCCACTATATGGAATAGTGTAAAACCAGGAGTGGGATTCTAAGCAGCATAGCAGATAGACTATATGTCCTTGGATGAGCTGCTTAATCTTTCTTTCTCTCCGTTTCTTATATAAAGTGGATATAATATTACCTGTCATAATTACCAATTATTGTTACTTTCCAAATAAAATAATTGATGTAAAGTCACTTTCAGGAACATGGGAAAGCTATGGAAAATCATTAACACTACAAGTGACTGAAGTTAAGAGGGTTTGCTTTTGAATACTCAAAAAAAAAAAAAAAAGAAGTACCATGGAATTCAATGGTTTCATCTATCAAGTTTCTTAGTTAGAGACAATGGAATCCACTCTAGCTACTTTAAGCAGAAGGGGATTTGTTATAGGGTATAAGAAAACTTATAAACATTTTTTTTTTTTTTTTTTTTTGCCTGTGCCATGTGGCTTGCAGGATCTTAATTCCCCAACCAGGGATCGAACCCGGGCCCCTGCAGTAAAAGCACAGAGTCCTAACCACTGCTAGGGAATTCCCAGGAAGCTTATAAACTTCTAATGATCCAAGTTTGGATGCTACACAATCAGGAACAATACAACCAGAAGAAATGCTTAATTCCTCCATGGGGTCATTTTGGCAAAAACCTTACTACCTCCCATGCCTTGCACTCAGCACCTGTGACCCACAGAACCAGACACTAGAACCTTCATTGCAGCTGGAGGAACCAAAGTCCTCTGCCATTGTGCTTGGCCCCATTAATATCAACTTTCCAAGACTCCCATCAGTCACATGCAGAACTCTATGTACAAGAGAGTCTGGAAAAGTGGCCTTTGCTGTCCAGCCTGTGGAGTACAGGAAAACGTGCTGGAAGAAGGTGGATGATGAATGAGCCAGTCTGCAGTATCCACTGCCCACAAACAAAGCATGTTTAAGATCAAACACAGGGACTTCCCTGGTGGCGCAGTGGATAAGAACCCGCCTGCCAATGCAGGGGACACAGGTTCCATCCCTGGTCCGGGAAGATCCCACATGCCGCGGAGCAGCTAAGCCTGTGTGCCACAACTACTGAAGCCCTCACGCCTAGAGCCCATGCTCCACAACAAGAGAAGCCAGCACAATGAGAAGCCCACGCACCGCAACAGAGTAGTCCCCGCCCACCTCAGCTAGAGAAAGCCTGCGCGCAGCAACAAAGACCCAACACAGCCAAAAATAAATAAAATTAAATCTTTAAAAAATAAATAAATAAAGGTTAAACACAAAATGAAAAACACACTCTGCTGAGAAAAAATAAGCAAAATTTGATTCCCTTTCATCTTAACAGCTGTGGTAGATAGAACAGAAAGGTACTGTGCTGAAGACAGAACTGCAGCCGGCATTTTGCCATGAAAGAGACGCTGCTGGCAGGTAAGAGAGAGCAAGCAGGGGCAAGCACGGCAGGGGGTGGGACTGGAGGGGTGGGAGGATGGGAATTTGATTATAAGGTCATTAGCACTATTGGATTTTTTAAATGATATGCAGAAGTTTGTGTGTCTGTCTGTGTTTGTTGAATAGCCTGGAGAAAGATACATAATCATTTAATAGTGATTATGTCTGGGTTAGAATTATGAGTGATTCTTATTTCCTTTTTAATATTTTTTCTGGGTTTTTTCCAGGAGTGTGACTTATAGTAAAACAAGAAAAATCTGTTTCTTGGATTATCAAATGTGATGATAATATGGTCATATTTTTTGTTTGCTCTTTTTTTTTTTTACTTTTTATTTAGAAATCATTTCAGACTTACTTCTACCTAGACTTACTTATTATTAACATTTTACCACATTTGCTTTGTTGCCAACACTATGGTCATTTAACAAAATATGATGCACACTGAAGTATTTATGGTTGCGATCATACGATGCCTGGAATTTGTTTTAAATACCACAATGGGGGAGGAAATAAGGATGTAGGGAGAAAGATGAGAAAGAACAGCAGAAAGTTAGTTAATGGTTGTTGAAACTGGGTGATAGGTACATAAGGCTTCATTTTTCTACTCCTATTTTTAAAATTTTTTTCAAATTTGCGTAAAAAAATTAATGTTAAAAACCAGCCAAAGGATGAAATGGATTCACCAGTCAAAAAATCACACAAAAGATTTCAGTGATTTGAATGGCCCTATTCATCACAAGAGAAGTTAGTCCATCAAACACACAAAAAGAACCTGAAAGTCTGCCAAGCAGCTAAAATTTTAGTTGAAAAGCAAAAAAATTTTAATGTAAGACCTTTACAACAAGGTTCAAAAAGCAATTCTCTGGAGTATATCAGAAAGGCCTTGTTGGAGCTTGATGAAAGACAAGTCTTCCTGGATCTTCACATGATCTATTATGATCCTATCCTTAAATGAACCAGCTGTGGACTGGTTCAAGTTTTCTGGATTGTCCTCGGGCAATAGGTTTAACAGATCCCTCTTAGCTTTAGTGCCAGTAATTTTTCTTTTATGAATATACTCCCAGGGATATAAGCCAACAGGCAGCAAAATTAATTAGTACCTATGTGTTACAACTACATGAGCCCCCACTGGGGCCACATGCGGGGAGGCCTGAACCCAGGGGAGCACAGACACACTGCTGAGATCCCGAGATGCAGATAAGAAAGAGTCCAGACACCCAACACCCAGGAGATGGCTGAGGAAATTATGCTATGATCCCATTGCTGGAGAGCCCAGCCACAAACATCAGATGTGACAGGCATGTGCACTAAGTCAAAGTAGGTAATCAAGCTTAGAAATAATAATAAGGGGGAGGGCAGGACACAGAATAGTTATGTCCACACAGAATAACATGAATAAAGTTTCATTGAAAAGAAGAGGAGGGAATACAGGGGAGGAAAATAGTTTATTGTTTGCTTCTTTCTTTTGTAAAGTTACATAACTTCATTGAAATGAGGGAGGCAGGAAGAGAAGAGGAACAAACACAGCCTTACCTGAGGTACTTTAGCTATGATTTAAGGACTAATAAAGCCAAGATACAATGGACAGTAGATTAGAAGAAATCACTTGCAGGCTCAATCCACCAGAATTCTTGATTGGATAGGCTATGGAGAGCATTAACCCATTTCCCAACACCCTGGCCAATATTAAGTGACCTTAGATAAGGTAGAAGATAAAACATTCAAAGAAAAATTTTAAAAATCACTTCATTATACAGATGCGGTAAGTAAACTTTAAACCAAATATGAAACAAAGAAAAAGTTATTGGCATTCCTCAGCGTCTCCTCTTTTTTCAGTCTCTTGACCCTCCTCCCCTCCCCCACGCTAATGAAGGCACGAGACATCTCTGTCCTGGACTTTCGCAACTGTAACCATCATATTGAACAAGCAAGGCTCCAGAACCTCAACTCTTAGTAAAGTGTTACGCCGTGACACTATACGAGTCTGGGTGTCGACAGCATGACCCACCTCAGATCTGACTTCAACAGATAACCCAGGAGGGGGTGCGTGTGACCCACCCCCCCCCCACCAAACTTACGGTTCTGGACTCTTACTGTAGCTTGAAGTGATAGAAGAAGATAACTAGAATTTAAGATGTTGAGTTGAAGCAAATTATAGGACTTACGCCACTTGGATTCTCTTATAGTCAAAGAAAACACAACTTCCTTATCAAAATCAAAGAAAACGAGCAAGTGAAACTATCTCACTTCAGATAAATCAGATACACAAACCAGCACTATCCTCCAGAACCAAATTATGGCTCCGCCTGGTTACGAGAATGTAATTTTGTGATAAAAACCTTCTAATGCCTCTTATATTAAATTCTCTTGCATAGGGTTCAACATAGGATCACATTTTACTAAATTCCAATGCAAAACAAACAAACATATAAGGTTGCAGTGGGACTCCTGTGAGTAAGTAATGAATCTTTATCAAGCCACTTCCTGTCATAGGCAGAATAATGGCCCCCAATGATGTCTATGACCTAATCCACAGAACCTGTGAATATGTTATGTTACATGGCAAGGGAGAATTAAGTTGTATATGCAATTAAAATTGCTAATCAGCTGATCTTGATATAGGGAGAGTATTCTGGATTATTCAGGTGGGCCCAATGTAATCACAAGTCCTTATAAATGGAAGAGAGAAGCAGGAAAGTCAGGATCAGAGTCAGAGATTTGAAGATACTACTATGTATAACATAGATAAGCTACAAGGACATATTGTACAGCACAGGGAATAAAGACATTATTTTATAATAATTTTAAATGGAGTATAATCTGTAAAGGTATTGAATCACTATGTTGTATACCTAAAACTAATATAATATTGTAAATCAACTATATGCTTCAATTTTTTAAAACTATATATATATATTTTTAAAGAGAGATTTGAAGATGTTATGCTGCTGGCTATGAAGATATAGGAAGAGACCATAAGCCAAGGAATGTAGGTGGCCTCTAGTAAGCTGGGAAAAGCAAGAAAGAGTTTCCCCTAGGGTCTCCAGAAAGGAATGTAACACCTTGATTTTAGCCCTTTTTGGACTTCTGACCTCCAGAATTGGAAGATAACAAATTTGTGTTGTTTGAAGCCACTATACTTGGAGTAACTTGTTACAGCAGCAATAGGAAACTATTACACTTACCTTTTCTACTGCGTCAGTGGCGGGTGGGCTTTCTGGCTTAAACATTCTATGGCTGCAAATCTTCAGGAGCCACGAAAGAATGAGTCAGACCAAAAGATTTTGTGGCTTCAAACCACTGCAGCTTCTGAAAACTTTCACATGGTAATAGGAATTGGTTGTCATAAAATTAATTTGACAATCTACTCTTAGAGTTAAATGACACTGCGAGGAAAAGTCAGACAAATGTCCTGGTCTCTTCGAAAAGTCAGTATCATTTTTAAAGGCCTTTGTAGATTATAAAATTCTAAATAGCAACCAAAAGTAATGTGTGAAATTTGAATTTGAGTGAAATTTGGGAAATGAGAATATGGGCCGGTTATTAGATGAAATTAAGGAAGTATTGTTAATTTTTTTAGGGGTGATGATATAGTTATGTAGGAGAATGTCCTTATTTTTAGGGGATGCTGGCTGAACTGTTTAAGGGTAAATGATCACAGTAGTTGCAACTTACTTTTAAATGTTTCATGAAAAATATAGATACAGGGCTTCCCTGGTGGCACAGTGGTTGAGAGTCCACCTGCCGATGCAGGGGACACGGGTTCGTGCCCCGGTCCGGGAAGATCCCACATGCTGCGGAGCGGCTGGGCCCGTGAGCCATGGCCGCTGAGCCTACGGCGTCCGGAGCCTGTGCTCCGCAACGGGAGAGGCCACAACAGTGAGAGGCCCGCGTACCACAAAAAAAAAAAAAATCTGAGAAGAACAGGATTCTTGTCAGTCCATAGATAAGAATAGAATTAGTTAGACTTCCAGAACTTATGCTGCCAGTGTCCTTGTCCCCACGGTGAGCCACAGCCACCCCTCCCGCCTCTGCAGGAGACCCTCCAACACTAGCAGTTTCAGGCTCTAGACCAGCTTCTCCAGTGAAAGAAGGCATTGCTTCAGACTGATCTGGCACCCCGTCTGTAACCAGAAAGGAAAAAGTTTTGCCTCTTCCAAAATGTCATTTAAATGGAATCATACAGGGCTTCCCTGGTGGCACAGTGGTTAAGAATCCGCCTGCCAATGCAGGGGACACGAGTTCGAGCCCTGATCTGGGGAGATCCCACATGCCGTGGAGCAACTAAGCCCATGCGCCACAGCTACTGAGCCTGTGTGCCACAACTACTGAAGCCCACGTGCCTACAGCCCGTGCTCCACAATAAGAGAAGCCACCGCAATGAGACACCCGCACACCACAACGAAGAGTAGCCCCCGCTCGCCGCAACTAGAGAAAGCCTGCGCACAGCAACGAAGACCCAACGCAGCCAAAAATAAATAAAATTTAAAATAATAAAAAATAAATGGCTTCCCTGATGGTGCAGTGGTTGAGAATCTGCCTGCTAATGCAGGGGACACGGGTTCGAGCCCTGGTCTGGGAGAATCCCACATGCCGCGGAGCAACTAGCCCCATGAGCCACAACTACTGAGCCTGCGCGTCTGGAGCCTGTGCTCCACAACAAGAGAGGCCACGATAGTGAGAGGCCCATGCACTGTGATGAAGAGTGGCCCCCACTTGCCACAACTAGAGAAAGCCCTCGCACAGAAACAAAGACCCAACACAGCAAAAATAAATTAATTAATTAATAAACTCCTACCCCAACACGTTCTTTAAAAGAATAAAAAAATTAAAAAAATTAAAATTTCTGGGGCAAATAAATATATGATGGGAGGACAACAAGATAACCATTCCAAAAAAGATCAAATTGGATTATACCTCAAACCATACACAAGACTAACTTCCAAATGCATCAGAAGTTCTAAATGTAAAAAATAAAATTATAAAAATACTAGAAGAAATATATGGTGAATTCTTTTTTTAACCTGAATGTGGGGAAAGGCTTTCTATCTATGACTTGAAATCTAGATTCAGTAAAATACTGATAAAGTTGACTACATAAAAATAAAAAATTGTCACATCACAAAAAAAAATACCAAAAGTAAAGTCATATTGGTAAATCACTAATTGAGGGGAAAATATTTGCAACATATATCACAGATAATGGGCAGTATCTCTAATATATAAATTATTTTTAGAAATCATAGAAAACAAAGACCAAAAACCCAATATAAAAACAGGCAAAAGATATGAACACACAATTCACCCTAATGTGAGAGAAGGAAAAGGCTATAAAGATGAGCAGGCTCCTCTCCTGATGGTTTATAAGCAGAGTTAGAGGCCACCAACTTCTCTTTTAATAAAACAATAAATACCAGCTAGCTGCAATGGCTTTCAAAGAATATCAGGTGTTTCAAACACTTCTGAGTGGTACTTAACTGAAAACAACCTAATGAGTTAGAAAGCTGTGGTACAGTCTAACAACAAGGTCAGTTTTATCAATGATTAATGACAAAATAGCACCAAATTGTATGTGTGATTTTGCATTTCTTTACATCTGGCTTTAAAAGTAAGGAAGGACTAAGGACTATGCTTTTCTAAAACACAAAACAAAACAGAAAAAAAAAACCCTCTATTTTTATTTCTAACACTTGACTAGACAGCATTATGAACCCTTTAATCAATGTTCACTATTAAGAGGCTGGAATTTAAGGTTGGTTCCAACGATGAAACCCTGTGATACTATGATAATTCTCTGATAGCTCAGCTGGGCAAGCATAACCAAGGTGCCACTGGCCACTTGGTGGCAATAGATCCTAATTGTCTTAAAGTCCTTAATGGGTGGATTTGGAAACTAATTTATAACGACATTTCATGCAGGTCACAAGGTGCTTTAGTTGGAAAGGTTAGCACAATCCCAAATATTCTTTAAAAGGGCATTAGAAGGAAAGAAAACATATCCTGTCTTTGTTAAAAACAGTTATGGATACATTCTAGGAAAGATCTTTGGAGCTAGAAAAGGTTCAAAGGGAGGGGAGAACTGCTGACATAGTAATGATAACTAAAAAGATATAGGCTGAAAAGAGACGTCATGAATAATATTAAGAGACCACTTACTGTTTAGCCATCTGAGCTAGCCAGCTACCCTATCAGGGTCTCATTTTCTTCACCTGAACCCTGAGCTAGATCAGCGGTCAGCAAATTTCCTGTAAAGTGTCAGTTAATAAATGTTTTAGGCTTTGTGGGCCACACATTGTCACAACCGCTCAACCACGTCATGGTCGCAAAAAGCAGCAATAGACATTACATTTAAAAATAAGCAGGGCTGTGTCCCTGTAAAACTTTAGTTACGGACAGTGGGAAATCTGAATTTTACATAGTTTCCACATGTCATGAAATATTATTCTTCTTTTGATTTTTTCTTTTTTTACAACTGTAGTTTGCTGACCCTGGGCTGGATGGTCTCTGAGCTCCCTTCCAGCCCCATGTCTCTGTTGATTGAACTGCTGTAGATTCCCTACTTAACTAGCACAGGGGTTACACTTCCTTTACACCTTCTTTTTTTTTTTTTTTTTTTTTGTGTGTGTGTGGTACGCGGGCCTCTCACTGCTGTGGCCCCTCCCGCCGCGGAGCGCAGGCTCCAGACGCGCAGGCCCAGCGGCCATGGCCCACAGGCCCAGCCGCTCCGCGGCACGCGGGATCCTCCCGGACCGGGGCACGAACCCGCGTCCCCTGCATCGGCAGGTGGACTCCCAACCACTGCGCCACCAGGGAAGCCCTTTTTACACCTTCTTTTACAACTTAAAGCAGTTTCTCAAGCTTTATTTACTCACATCCCATTAGAGAAGATTTAGAAAAATGTCACATCATATGTAGCTCACAATTTTTTTTGGCTGCGCGGCATGTGGGATCTTAGCTCCGGGATCGGGGATCAAACCAGCGCCCCCTTCATTGGAAGCGCGGAGTCTTAACTACTGGACAATCAGGGAAGTCCCTGTAGTTCACGATATTTTAAAGGCAGCTAACTTTGGTCTCCCAAACATGTACAAATATGGGTTTTCAACTTTACATGTCCTTCCTCTCAACTCACCACAAGGAGAATCCAAGGCTTGTGCTCGTGCATTTGAAAATCAATGCCTTACAGTTGCTTAGACTTGAAAACTCCCAGCGGGAAAGCCCCCCCAAAAGCCTCACTTCTGCTTTCTGCTGGAAAAGAACACCAGTTTTCCACAAAATCCTATGTAAGGGAGGATGGCTAACTTAAGCTTACTCCGTGGACCAGAGAGGGTTCCAGGTAAGACCTGGACTTCACTTCCTCTCAGTCCTTCCTTTCTTCCACGTGGTCAGAATCCACAGTATGAGAGCGAGTTAGGGTTCCTGCACTTGCCCTTCTCCCCTGTTTGCCTAAGACCATGAGACAAGATCTGATCAGCTTGATGACCACGTAACTGGTTACAATTGCTACAAGAATAAAACGTAGGAAGTTTACAGTTACGGTCCATGTGTATAAAATGTCTTTAAACTGTAGAGGAGAGAAAGAAGTTAGTTGCTTTTAAACCCCTACCTGGTGACAAGCAGCCTTAAAACTTCTCCTGGAAGGATGGGACATTATAAAATGGCCCATCTTCGTAAATAAGTCTTTCCCTGTTAAGGAGACTCATCAGAAAGATGCCCTGGGGGCGTGAATACTGAGTGCCCAAGGTGAGCCAGTAGAGCAGCACTGGGTCACATCATCTCTTGTGTGAGCCTGTTTATCGTGTGAAGTCCATGCAGACCATTAGCATCCTGGGGCACATGAGGCCTTGAGGTTTAACCCACTTACCCCAGCTCACCTGTACCAAGGAGGAGCTAGGACTCAATTCAGACCTGCCTAGAAAAGCAGTTATCCATTCATTCTAGTTGTCTGTTTCTCTATCATATCCATCTGTCCAGTCTAGCTATCTATGTACCTATCTCATCTCAACATCTCCTCCCTGGAAAGCATTAGGTCACTTATGTTTGAATAATTAAAGTCCCCTAGGAGTTATTTGGCCAATCAAACCAGGTTAAAAGACTCCAAAGAGTAGTTGTCCACTGGGAATTTACCAGATAATCTTACCTGCAATGTTCTCTATCCAATCCTTATCACAAACCTGGTTATGAGAAATGTTATTTTTGCAGGATAGCCAGAGAGAGTGGAGCTCAGGCTCTTAATACTCCAAGTTTGACTATTAGATCAAGTCAGAACATTAGAGACCCTGATACGCCACTCTTTGACTTTACTGAATTATAAAATGTGACATGATTAACATGACTGAAAGTTAATAAAAACTACTAAAGTATACTTTAAAGTTCTAAAGCTTCTTATTTTTTAATATTTATTTATTTGGCTGTGCCAGGTCTTAGTCGTGGCACACGGGACCTTTGTTGCGGCATGCGGTATTTATTTCCCAGACCAGGGATCGAACCCGGGCCCCCTGCACTGGGAGCAGAGTCGTAACCACTGGACCACAAGGGAAGTCCCTCAAGTTTCTGATTATTATAAATTAATTCTTAAAATATCCAAATCACTGCTTCATTCCTTTGAAATAGTGTGAAGGAATGTCAGATATTGTTTAAATAACTCCATGATATTATCAGATGTTGTATGGATTATATCTTACCATTCTGCCCCATAAAGCTTTATGCCCCATAAAAATATGTGCCTGGATTTGAAGCAGTGTAACTGAGAATGACCCTATCTCTCATTAGTACTTTTGTTAGGATTTTGGAAAATTTTATTAATTTCTACAGAAAATAGAAAAACAAATGAGTGGATATAAATTTCAAACCATAGTCTAAATATCAAAGAAATATAACTTGATTTTCTGTATTTCTATTCCTATTTTGAGCTCTCATCTCACAGAGAAACAGCTTTAACTCTTTGGGGGTTTCCCTTACTTCCTCTGGGTTGTGCTGTTGTTCCAGAACCTTACATGATGCCGAAGATGGGGGAATACGGGTCACAATCTGGTTCCAAGTCTCAGCAGAGATGTCCACCATTCCAATCAGCCTTCCCCTCTGCTCCCACCCCTCACTTGGGCACAGGGATTTTTGCAAGGCTGCCTAGCATCCCACATGCCTGGATGCACCTTGAAGCTGCTTCCTTTTTAGGGTTTTGCTACCACCCTCCTTTGCTCCAGGCCCCCACGATCTCTATTCATTCATCACTTCCCTTCCCCTTAGCCAGGACAATATTTTCAAGTCTCACTTTGGTTTCAAACACCTTTTCTACCTCTCCCTATTCTAGAACGTAACCTCCTAGAAACAGAAGCCAGAAAGTCTAGCAGACTTCTGCTTTCTGACATGCAACATCCCTTCCTTAAGACAATGAGGACAGCGTGACCACTAGCTTGAATGGGCAGGGGAGATGTATAAGAAGAGCAAAAATATAGATAAATATCTGAAATACTATCTGGCCATTCTTTTATTTTTCAGTATTTACATAGGCTCTTAGATGCCTTGCTTGCACAATTTTGTATCTGTCATCAACCCACTTACTGAACTAAGTTGGCAAATTTAATTTCTACTTTTAACCCCATTTTTCTCAGTTGAATATTCTCTCTACTTTGTCCCTGTATTTCTGTAATACCAAGGATCCTGGGACTTGAAAATATAAACTAAACCTAACCCCAAAAATCAGGGCATCTGATCATCTTCACTAAAGAAATTGATATACTAACATCCTCTAATCAATGAACATATGTGGGCAGGAGATTATATTGAACAATGTTTGTGCAGCATTATTTATATTGGCAAAAAATTGAAACAACCTAAATGCTCAATAATGAAGAATTGTTTAAATAGAGTAAGATCACATGATAAAATTCTATGCAGCAGTTAAATGTCAAGTTGTAGAAGAATATGTGATAATATAGGGACCTAGTCACGATAAAAATAATAAAGGCAATATGAACCGTACAGTCACAATTTTATGAAGGACATACTTCAATAGAGTCTATAGCAAAAGGCTGTAAAGTTAAAAGGGATCTCTGGGCTTCCCTGGTGGCGCAGTGGTTGAGAGTCCGCCTGCCGATGCAGGGGACACGGGTTCGTGCCCTGGTCCAGGAAGATCCCACATGCCGCGGAGCGGCTAGGCCCGTGAGCTGTGGCCGCTGAGCCTGTGCGTCCGGAGCCTGTGCTCCACAATGGGAGAGGCCACAACAGTGAGAGGCCCGCATTCGGCAAAAAAAAAAAAAAAAAAAAAAGGATCTCTGTGTGATGGGATTATTAATGATAATTATTTCCTTTCCATATTTTTAAATATTTCTACAATGCACATATGTTGTTTTCATAATCAGAGAAATAATGTTATTTGAAAAACTAAGCATTTATTGAGCTTATGATTTGTGTACCACATATATGCTATACCTCAATAAAAAGATTTTTAAAAATAAAAAAGAGCAGAGATCTTTAACAAGGAGAATAAGAAAGAAAAGAAACATCTCCTGAGATGATCTCAGCCCTGACTGGGCTTCCTTGCTCACCAAAGAAATCTTTTGTACTAATTAAATTTCTTGGCTATCCCATGGAAAATGTGCTCATTTTTTTAAATTCTCATATACTACTGTGCCTAAGAAAAGTATTTTGCAAACCATATGTACACTAATTACTGATCCAAAGAGGAGATTGTACAGCAGTCTCCCCACAGCTGACTGCAGAACCAGGAAGTAATCAGAATATGTCATACAGGTTATGAATGTCCTGGATCACAGGTTAAATGAGTCATCGAGAACCTGGTGGGTAAATCTGGTCTGACTACTTGTCCTGGACTTCCTAGCTCCTGACTCCATCCTCAGAGCTCTGCTCTGGCTGTTTGACATCCCCACCCTCTTGCACAGGCTTGCAGAGCAGATGAGGCCAAACAATGATATTCAGAAGGAGGAACGGCGCTTGGCTGAGGCATGTCTAGTGCAGAATGATGGATATGAAGGACAAGAACCCGCTTGCCATTGCTGAATCTGGGCCTGACTTCACCTATAAGCACTTTATTTTTTTTTCTTCTATCTGAATCAGTTAGCTCCATTTGGAGATATCAGGTGGTTTGTTTCAATCAACAATGTCATCCTCTAGTGTCTTCTGCTTGGTTTCAAGGTTATTGTGTAACCAGAATGGTAGAAGAGGGTTGATTTCTATGACTTGTGCTGGTTAATGTTCTTTTAACTGATCTCTGACACTGAATATTCAGAGAAAGCCTCAAAATTACATCCTGAGCCTCTAGGTCTAGGTGACTTTTAATTAACATTAGTTTAACTTGTAGGACTTTAACCATCCTCAATTCATTCATTCATTCAACTATTTATTGAATGCCTGGAATGTGTAAGACACTATGCTAGGCACTGGGGATGAGGTAGGGAACAAAAGAGACATGGTCCCTGCCTGTGAAGCTATGGTTTAGACAGAAGTGCAGACCAAAAAACAAAAGCAAAATAAACAATTCAAAAAAAAAAAAGCAAAATAAACAATCTAAAAAAAGCAAAACAGGCAATTCCAATACACTGTGGTAAAAGCTCTGATAAAGAAATTACCATCGCAAAGTGCCATAGGAGTACCTAGCAGAGGCATAGGCAGTGAGGGAGGGGGAGTTGAGGGAGGGGGAGTTGGGGGAGATCGTGTCCCCAGGGCTTAGGTCTTGTGTTAGTTTGCTAGGGCTACCATACAAAGTGCTACAGACCAGATGGCTTAAACAATAGAAATTTGTTTTCTCTCCTTGGCATCTAGATGTCCATCTTCTCCCTTTTCTTCACACAGTTTTCCCTCTATTTATTTGTGTCCTAATTTCCTCTTCTTATAAGGACACCAGCCATATTGGATTAAGGTCCACCCTAATGACCTCATTTTTAACTTAATTACCTCTTTAAAGACCCTGTCTCCAAATACAGTTGCATTCTGAGGTACTGGGGGCTAGGACTTCACCACATGAATTTAGGGGGGACACACTTCAGCCCATAACAGGCCTGAAGGATGAAGAAGTATCAGCCAGCCACATGGAAACACTGGGAGAGGTTTCCAGCATGAGTAGAGGCAGCAAAAAAGGCACTCTAGGAGAATTTAGCAGGAACCAAATCAGAAAGTGCTTGTGAGCCATGTTAGAGGGAGAACTGTATCCTAAGGACAGCGGAACGCTATTGAAGGGTTTTAATTAAGGAAACAATATGATCAGATTTGCTGTTTCATATTTGGCTGTTGTGTGAAGAATGGATTAAAGAGGAGCATGGTTGGGACTTCCCTGGAGGTCCAGTGGTTAAGACTCCGTGTTTCCAGTGTAGGGGGCATGGGTTCAATCCCTGGTCAGGGAACTAAGATCCCCCATGCTGAGCATGGCATGGCCGAAAAAAAAAAAAAAAGGAGCATGGTTGAAGGGGGAGACCGGGGGGAGCTATTGCTGTTATTTCAGGGGAGATCCAATGGATCTATTTTTCTAGATTCTTTAGATTTTATCTTTGGATTAAACTAACTCAAGGGATTTTTACACTGATTATTTTTTCTTCTTTTTGGCCTCGCCATGCAGCATGCAGGATTTTCCCTGACCAGGAATTGAACCCATGTCCTCTGCATTGGGAGCACATAGTCTTAACCACTGGACCACCAGGGAAGTCCAAAGTTGCTTTTTCTGCATTGCCCTTCCATCCGTATACAAGAAACAGAATTCGTAAGCCTTGTGGAGCTTGCAATTACCGTAAGGATGTGTTGAAGACAGCCCTCATTGCTTTACATAACTTCTCTTTCTAGGCCCATGGGAGAAAAGTCCATCAGGCCTTGCTATCAGGAAACAGATATGCTTATCATTAGAAACTCTTTTTTGTTGTTATTATTGGAGTATAACTGCTTTACAATGTTGTGTTAGTTTCTGCTGTACAATGAAGTGAATCAGCTATGTGTATACATATATCCCCTCCCTTTTGCACCTCCCTCCCCCCGCCACCCCACCCATCTAGGTCACCACAGAGCACTGAGCTGAGCTCCCTGTGCTATACAGCAGGTTCCCACTAGCCATCTATTTTACACATGGTAGTGTATTTACGTCAAACCTAATCTCCCAGTTCATCCCACCCTCCCCTTCCCCCACTGTGTCCACACAACTGTTCTCTACATCTGTGTTTCTATTCCTGCCCTGCAAATAGATTCATCTGTACCATTTTTCTAGATTCCAAATATATGCGTTAATATACATTTGTTTTTCTCTTTCTGACTTACTTCATTCTGTATGACAAACTCTAGGTCCATCCACATCTCTACAAATGACCCAATTTCATTTCTTTTTATGGCTGAGTAACATTCCATTATATATATGTACCACATCTCCTTTATCCATTCATCTGTCAATGGGCATTTAGATTGTTTCCATGTCCTGGCTATTGTAAATAATGCTGCAATGAACATTGGGGTACATGTGTCTTTTTGAGTTATGGTTTTCTCAGATTATTTTCTCATCTCCATGAATCGTGTAAGTAATCCTGTTTCCTTCTTCACTTTGGCTCCAAGGACCTTAAAAGCCATATTTGTAGTTTGTCTCCAGCAACTAACCCTACCTTAGATATGCCAGCATTTAGTGTAATAACCTCACCTTGGCTTCATTTTTTTTTTCTTCTTACCCTTATTTTTCTTCCCTCCTCCATTCCCTATTTCTTTAATTACATATGGTACATGTTTATCTTGTTGATGTGTTTTAAGCACCTGGGCAGGCAGATTGGAATCCTTTTTAGAATATTGCAGGGTGGAATAGATCATCAGTTCAAGATGGAAAATTGAAGGCTGTTGTATGAATGTTGATGAATGTTGTTTAGACCCAGATGTGTAAGGAATGATAACCAGGGCCAAACAAGGGTTCCCTTTGCAGTTTTGAAACCTGCTTCAGTTGTTCCACAGGTTTATCAGTTTTGACCTGCTTCCTGGCTAGCCCTCAGTTGCTGCGCAAGACAGAGATCGCCAAGGCTCTGGCTACCCACAGTTTCCAGGGGTGTCCTGCTTTTCTTGCCATTAAGTTGTCAGTCTCTCTAGAGCCCAACCATTTTCTGTATGAAAATACAGAAAATAATTTTCAGCTTATCTGTAAAATGTAAGCCCAGCTTCTCTGTATGAAGAGAAGAAAGAAAGCAAAACAAGAAAAGAAGAAGAATGTGACCCTTATCATTCTTATATATGTGAAACTATGTTTTATCATGAGAGAGACACAAATAAGCAGACAGACACCTGAAGGTGTTACAGCCTGCCGGCAAAGTGATTGACTGGATTTCTCTCTCTTTGTGGTTTTTAAGATCATTTAAACTGGTAGTTAAGTCCAGTCCCAGTCCTATGATTAACAAGCACTGTGAACCCAAACTGATCTTCAGTTTCCTCAACTGAAAAATGGAGAACTTGACCAAAACATGTTCAGCAAATGACCTTCAAGGACTCCAGAGGTCTATGGTGGATGGTTGACCCCTTCTCCCGAAATGAAAGTGGTGAGACTTACGAATTTTCTCACACATTTGCTGGGCAGATGCTGTGTTTGATAACCTCGGAAATACAACGGGTAGCAGCCAAGACAACAGGGTCTGCCACAGAAGAGATTACAATCAGATTGTGGAGAAAATAAACAAAATAGAAGTGTAATACCTGCGAGAACAGGAATATATAGTGCAAACCAAAAGCTAAGGGGAAACAGAAAGCTCTGGGTGGTGTGGTTTTTGAAAGCAGTACTGAACACAAACTGATGGAGAAGAGGAAGGATAACATCCATGTGAAGGGGCATTGTATGAGCAAGAACGTGCAGGCAAAGATGAGAATGAGGAAGGGGCGTGAGAGACACTAGGACTCACCTGGAGGGGAGTTCCGAGGGAGGAGGCTGGCTCAAGAAGGATCTTGAGTACTTGAGTGTGATTCTTAAGAATTGAGGGTGGATTTGATCGATGACAGGAAATTCCCAGGTTATGTGTGCAGAAAATTATAAGACACTGATGAAAGAAATTAAAGATGATACAAATAGATGGAGACATATACCATGTTCTTGGATTGGAAGAATCAACATTGTGAAAATGACTCTACTACCCAAAGCAATCTATAGATTCAATGCAATCCCTATCAAACTACCACTGGCATTTTTCACAAAACTAGAACAAAAAATTTCGCAATTTGTATGGAAACACAAAAGACCCCGAATAGCCAAAGCAATCTTGAGAACAAAAAAAGGAACTGGAGGAATCAGGCTCCCTGACTTCAGACTATACTACAAAGCTACAGTTAACAAGACGGTATGGTACTGGCACAAAAACAGAAAGATAGATCAATGGAACAGGATAGAAAGCCCAGAGATAAACCCATGCACATATGGACACCTTATCTTTGATAAAGGTGGCAGGAATGTACAGTGGAGAAAGGACAGCCTCTTCAATAAGTGGTGCTGGGAAAACTGGACAGGTACATATAAAAGTATGAGATTAGATCACTCCCTAACACCATACACAAAAATAAGCTCAAAATGGATTAAAGACCTAAATATAAGGCCAGAAACTATCAAACTCTTAGAGGAAAACATAGGCAGAACACTCTATGACATAAATCACAGCAAGATCCTTTCTGACCCACCTCCTAGAGTAATGGAAATAAAAACAAAAATAAACAAATGGGACCTAATGAAACTTCAAAGCTTTTGCACAGCAAAGGAAACCATAAACAAGACCAAAAGACAACCCTCAGAATGGGAGAAAATATTTGCAAATGAAGCAACCGACAAAGGATTAATCTCCAAAATTTACAAGCAGCTCATGCAGCTCAATAACAAAAAAACAAACAACCCAATCCAAAAATGGGCAGAAGACCTAAATAGACATTTCTCCAAAGAAGATATACAGACTGCCAACAAACACATGAAAGAATGCTCAACATCATTAATCATTATGGAGCAACATCTTTGATGGTGAATGAGAAAGAGTTTGATTTTCAGGAGGGACTAGAAGGGCGAGACCCAGCTAGGAAGTGTCAGCAATAATCCAGTAAGGGGAGGAGGACAGTTTTGATGGACTGACACCTGTGAAATCAAGGAAGGGTGAATTTGAGAGACCTTGTAAAGTCATAAACCGCCAGTGTATTTCAGTAATTCCTGGCAATATTGCCCCTGGGTTTCTGTGCAACTGAGCCTTTAAGTTAGCTTTCCAGGATCTCAATAATATGATGCCAAGACCTCATTTATTCAGTTTAATGCTAGGTTTGGGTTGCTAATGCTCCATTTCAGTCCTGAGAGAGCCCTCTATAAGAATACAGTATTTCGGGGCTTCCCTGGTGGCGCAGTGGTTGAGAGTCCGCCTGCCAATGCAGGGGACGCGGGTTCGTGCCCTGGCCCGGGAAGATCCCACATGCCGCGGAGCGGCTGGGCCCGTGAGCCATGGCCGCTGAGCCCGCGCGTCCAGAGCCTGTGCTCCACACGGGAGAGGCCAAGGCAGTGAGAGGCCCGTGTACCGCAAAAAAAAAAAAAAAAAAAAAAAAAGAATACAGTATTTCTAAATATCAATGGATGTAAAATAAGAGATGGTTTAATGTTTAACTCTGTCTTACCTTCTTTCCCAGGGTGGCTGAGTCAGTGCAGGGGAAAGGGAACACTAGAAAGGTTAAAATGGAAATGACAAGGTAGGCAAAGGGATTCCACAGATTGCAGAGAAATATTGATCAGTTTGAGTTTTGATTAACAATGTGGTGAGGCTATTATCATCTTCTGTCCTCTGCTGATTAAATAGCTCCACCTGGGACTTCCCTGGTTGCGCAGTGGTTAAGAATCCGCTTGCCAGTGCAGGGGACACGGGTTCGAGCCCTGGTCCTGGAAGATCCCACATGCCGCGGAGCAACTAAGCCCGTGAGCCACAGCTACTGAGCCTTCACTCTAGAGCCCGCGAGCCACAACTACTGAGGCCACGTGCCACAACTACTGAAGCCCGGGCACCTAGAGCCCGTGCTCCACAACAAGAGAAGCCACCACAATGAGAAGTCCGCGCACCTCAACAAAGAGTAGCCCCTGCTCACTGCAACTAGAGAAAGCTCGCGTGCAGCAATGAAGACCCAACACAGCCAAAAATAAATTAACCTGCCTGGTCACAGAATCCTCAGCTAGGATTGGGGCCATGGCCATTGGACTAGGACAAGCGCTTTTAAGGACTGGCTCATTACATGACCCCAGCTGAATGTGCTACAATGTGAAACCCAGAATCGACTTGCCTTTAACTTGATATGAATGACACATTACCAACATCCGCTTTAGCTCTTTCCTTGAGCTGTGTTCATTTGTTTTCTCTTTGTAAAAATGGCTTCCAAGTAGCAATGGACTGGTCTTCCAGATTTCCTCCTTTTCACTGCCCTACTACATCTGTAAGCTTAGGACACCAACACTGTTATTTGCTAGGTCTCTAAATTTAATGCACACAAGACTTGCCTGGGGAGCTTTTTTAAAATGCAGATTCGAAGCCTCACCCTAGAGACTGTAATTTAATAAGTGTGGGATGGGGCTCAGAATCTGCATTGAACAAGCACCCCAGGGGATTCTGATGTAAGTGGCCCCCAGATCATATGTTGGAAAGCACTACTAAGTTGAACCGGCAGCACAATTAGCCCATGCCAAGCCAAACATAAATTAACATATAACAAGAAAGCTTTGAGAGCACAGCCTTAAGTTTATGTATGAGTCCATTTTTCCCAGGGTGTAAGCTGACACGAAGCCATGCTGGGAGACACCTATGATCCTACAGTATGCAGCAGGACAGAATTTTCTCCCTAGGGAGAGGCGTAGTAACATTGATTGCATAATACTACTCCACCCTGGCATTTATCAGTCATAAAAATTGACTGAGCCAACTCCAATTCTGCCAGGTCACTTGATGAGTGTCCAGGGTGTGTAAACCCCTATAATTCCCTTCCCTGTCCCCTCAAAGGGCAATAATACAATGTAACTCAGAAACTAAGCTACTGGGCAAAGGTCATACAAGCTTTTCTACATTGTTCTGAGAGTTCCCAAAAGCCATTGGGTTTGCTGAAATCACAGTTCCTTTGTCCTGCAGAGAAGGAGAAGGTGATCGATGCTACACTCCCTTTTGAAGTGAGAAAAGCTGCAGGTTGCTGAAAGATTTATTCTTAAATTCTAATTCATATGATCCAGCAGTTCCACTTCCGGGTTTTTCTGAAGAAAACAAAATCACTATCTTGAAAAGATATCTGCACCCCCATGTTTATTACAGCATTATGTATGTATAAAGCATATATATATATATATATATATATATATGCATGTATGCGTGTGTGTGTGTGTGTGTGTGTGTGTGTGTTATTCAGCCATTTAAAAAAGAAGGAAAACCTGCTATTTGAGACAAGGTGGATGGGCCTCAAGGGCATTATGCTAGGTGAAATAAGTCAGACAAACAAAAGCAAGCACTGTATGGCCTCACTTATATATGCTAGCTAAAAAAACAAAAAAAAAGAACAAAATTTTTAAAAAAACAAACTCATAGAAACAGAGAGTCAATGAGTAAATCAGCCATTTCCAGGGGCAAGCATGCGTGAAATGGATGAAGGTGGTCAAAGGGTACAAACTTCCAATTATAAGATGAATAAGTTCTGGGGATGTAATGTATAGCACGGTGATTATAGTTAACAATACTGTAATTGTATACTTGAAAGTTGTTAAGAGAATACATATTAAATGTTCTCAGCACACACACAAAAAGGCAACTATGTCAAGTGATGGTTGTGTTAACAAACCTTATTGTATGGTAATCATTTCACAATATGTACATACATCAAATCATCACCTTTTATACCTTAAATTTACCCAGTGTTATATGTCAATAATTTCTCAATAAAGCTGGGAGAAAAAGACAAGAGATAACAAATACTGGGGAGAATGTAGAGAAAAGGGAGCCCTTGTACACTGCTGGCGGGAATGTAAACTGGTATAAACACTATCGAAAGCAGTATGGAGGTTCCTCAAAAAATTAAAAATAGGGCTTCCCTGGTGGTGCAGTGGTTGAGAATCTGCCTGCTAATGCAGGGGACACCGGTTCAAGCCCTGGTCTGGGAAGATCCCACATGCCGTGGAGCAACTAGGCCCGTGAGCCACAACTAATAAGCCTGCACGTCTGGAGCCTGTGCTCCACAACAAGAGAGGCCGCGACAGTGAGAAGCCCATGCACCGCGATGAAGAGTGGCCCCCACTCGCCGCAACTAGAGAAAGACCTCACACAGAAATGAAGACCCAACACAGCCAAAAATAAATAAATAAATTAATAAATTAATTTTTAAAAAAAGTAACAAATGTTCAAGTACAATTGGTGTCTTTAAAAAAAATAGAGTGACCATATGATCCAGCGATCCCACTTCTGGGTATATAGCCAAAGGAAATGAAATCACTATCTTGAAGAATACTCCCATATTTATTGCAGTATTATTCACAGCATTCAAGGTATGGAAACAACCTAAGTGTTCATCAACAAATGAACAGATAAAGAAAATGTGAGATAGATGATATATTGAATAGATAAAGATATATGGAACGTTATTTGGTCTATAAAAAGAAGGAAATTCTGCCATTTGTAACAACATGGATGAATGTAGAAGGCATTTTACTAAATGAAATAAGCTAGACATGGTATCTGGCTTATTACTGGGTAAATACTACATGGTATCACTTATATGTGGAATCTAAGGGGAGAAAAAGCAATTGAACTCATAGTAACAGAGAGTGGAATGGTGGTTTCTAGAGGCTGGGGATGGGAGAAATAAGGACAGGCTGGTAAAAGGGTACAGACTGTCAGTTATGAGATGATTAGGTATGAAGATCTAATGAGAAATATGGTGACTATTGTTGATAATTCTGTATTGAATAACTGAATTTTTTAAGAGAATAGACTGAAGTTTTTCACTACCCCCGCCCAAAAAAGGTAAATATTTGAGGTGATGGAGGTGTTAATTAACTCAACGCTGGAATCCTTTCACAATGTACCTATATATCAAATCATCACAATGTACACTTTAAATACCTTACAATTTTATTAACTAGTTATACCTCAAGAAAGAGATGAAAAAAATATTAAAGAAGATTTAATGCAGACACCAATCACTAAATTGTATATTTAAATAGAGTTTAAAATCTAGTGAGGGCTTCCCTGGTGGCGCAGTGGTTGAGAGTCCGCCTGCCGATGCAGGGGACGTGGGTTCGTGCCCCGGTGCGGGAAGATCCCACATGCCGCGGAGCGGCTGGGCCCGTGAGCCGTGGCCGCTGAGCCTGCGCGTCCGGAGCCTGTGCTCCACAACGGGAGAGGCCACAACAGTGAGAGGCCTGCGTACCGCAAAAAAAAAAAAAAAAAAATCTAGTGAAAATTTAAGAAAGTGTAAACACATGGGGACAACTAGATACTTTTTTTCGAAGTTTGCAGCTCTTCTCTAGAATTGTTCAATCCAACATGTTTTTCCCATATTATAAAACTACGTCCTCTCTTGTGAGCAACTTCTGCCAACTTTAGATTGTTGGAATGAATAAAGGTGGGTCCCTGGAGAAGGATGGAGGTAGAAGAGGCATTTGTGGTTTAGCAAAGTCAGAACAAGTTTTTGAATCAAGGAAACACTGCTTTATCTGTACAAAGGAGAGGTGATCACCTAACTGGTGTGATTAATAGATTAATAGACTATAAATACTTCCCAAAATGTATTTGCTCGTCTCATATATAAAATTTCACCATCGTATTTCTTCATCTCAAAGCACTTACTCCAGCCAGAATGTCAATATCCATGAAAGATTTTTGTTAGTCATTTGTACCTTTTTGTGACAGATTTGCAGATTCTTTCCTAAGAGTAAATTTTAATAGATGAGACAGGGAAAGTAGGTGAGTATAGTAACAGCAAAGGGGATTGGGGAAAGGATGAAAATCTGAGAGCCTCGGTCACAGGCTAGGTCACCCCCTAAATTCACATAACCTGGTTACAAACCTGGCATTTAGTGCCTTTACCAACAGAAAAACTATATGCATTATAGGAATATAGTTCTTAGGGACAGGGAAGGACAAACTTAACAAACATGCACCATTTCCTTCCACGTGCCTTACTCTATAGATCTAGATTTCCTTGGAAAGATACCTGAAATTTGCTGTCTTTTCCCCTTTCTCTCTCTCTCTTTTTTAAAAATTTTATTTATGTATCTATTTATTATTTTTGGCTGTGTTGGGTCTTCGTTGCTGCGCGCAGGCTTTCTCTAGCTGCAGCGAGCAGGGGCCACTCTTCGTTGCGGTGTGCGGGCTTCCCATTGTGGTGGCTTCTCTTGCTGCGGAGCACAGGCTCTAGGAGCCTGGGATTCAGTAGCTGTGGCATACGGGCCCTAGACTGCACGGGCTTCAATAGTTGTGGCGCACGGGCTGAGTAGTTGTGGCGCATGGGCTTAGTTGCTCCGCGGCATGTGGGATCTTCCCGGACCAGGGATTGAACCAGTGTCCTCTGCATTGGCAGGCAGATTCTCAACCACTGCACCACCAGGGAAGTCCCTTTTCCCCTTTCTCTTGACTTATCAGGACCTAATGGGAAAGACACACTTAATAGTAAGTGTATAGATCTACACTTACATAATCAATTTATTTTCAACAACTGCATTGATTAAATTCAGTGGTGAAAGAAGGCTTTTTGTTTTGTTTTGTTTTTTTCCAGTAAGTAGTATGGAGCAACTAGCAGTCTAGCAGAAATTTCCAGAACAGAAGAAAAAAAAAAAGTAGGGAGCATGGGGCAAGACTAAAATAGGCACTTTATGAAAGAAAACATCCAAATAATCAATAAGCACATGAAAAGGTCCCCAAAATTGTTACTCATTAGGGAAATGCAAATTAAACCACAGTGAGATACACTATATAACCACAAGAATGGCTAAAATTTAAAAGACTGACAAAACCAAGTGTGAAAGTGGATGGAGCATTTAGAACTCTCATGAACTGTCAACGGAGTTTAAATGGTACAACCACACTGAAAATTATTTGGAAGTTTTTAATAAAGTTAAACATACACCTTCCCTATATCCCAGGATTTCTACTCCTAGGTATATACCCAAGAGAAATGACTTGTTCATAGCAGATTTATTCAAAATAGGCAAAAACTAGAAACAACCCAAATGCCCATCAGCAGGAGACTGGATAAACAAATGCGGTACATTCTTACAATGGAATAGTGCACCACAATAAAAACAGAAAACAAAAAAAGAACAAACTATTGATAAAAGCGACAACATGGGTGAATCTCAAAAACATCAGCAAAAGAAGCCAAACACAAGAGAACATCTATTATATGATTCCACTTATATGACGCTTAAAATGGGCAAAACTGGTGGTTGAGAGAACAGTAGCGACTGGGAAAAGGCATGAGGAAAATTGGGGGGATGATGGAAATAGGATATAATTTACTATGTGGGTGTATACAACTGCAAACACGTAGGCATGTATTACTGGGCTGTGCACTTGAAATGTGTGCATTTTGCTACACATAAATTATGCTTCAATTTTTAAAATGGGGGAAAGAAATCCCACCTGGAACCTCAAAGTATGTGTAGCCTAGATGGGAATTGGGAGCCCCCGTGAAAAGAGATCTAGGTAGGGTTACCACACCCCTACTCTGGAGCTGGGGGAAACCCTATGACTCCCCAAGAGTTTACTGAGCCCTAAGGTCTCCCGATTCTCTTCTGTTCACTCTGCTTTCCTCCACAGCAATACAGGCATGAAACTGAGACAGTGTACTCCCCCTCAAAAAAAATCTTCTCATGCCAAGCATTTTGCAAGTTTA